>NW_026055503.1:600000-1012319 GCF_023757995.1 Alternaria metachromatica
TACCTAATCTTAGGTAGCTAATAATATTAGAAGTACTTTCTAAACTATTTATATAATATCTAATCTAGAGATTAATAGCTATAAAGCTATAATAGACTTATTTTATAGAGTTAAGCTACTATATTTATAATTACTAGCTAGAGCCTAGCTAGAAGATTAGCGCTTATACGTATTTTAATTAACTTAGTAATAAGCTCTTAGCTAGCTCTTTCTACTAAGCTATTAGGCTTATAGATATATAGTAGAGGCGTTATAATTATAATTCTCTTTTCTTCTATCTATTTCTTAAATCTTAAGTACTCTTTCTAAGGTAATATTATAGTATTATTATCTTAATAGATTTCTATAATCTTCTACTAATAGTAGCGCTTAACTATAGCTATAAAGCTTATAATAACTTCTATTATAAAGTCTAGCGTCTTATTCTTTAGGTTATAATTATATAGCTTATCTAAATAATTTTTTTTTATAATTAAAGTCTATTTATTAAGTGTATAGCTTATAGAGAAGTTAAATAAATTCTATAATACTCTAAAGAAAGAACGTAGTAATAGCTTATAAGAATAATAAAAGATTCTTTAAGATATATAAGTAGTAGTGTAATTATTATATTTACTACGCTATATACTTATAATCTCTATATTCTAAATAGCTTTAATAAGAGCCTTAAGAGCTTACTTACCTAGATAGCCTAATCTTTAGTACTAAAGATTAGCGTTACTAGTGCGTAATTATAGAACTTATAAGTAGATAATAGTATTTATAATAATAGAATTAGAAGAATAGATAGAAGAGTTATATTTAATAAATAAGAGGTTAAATCTACACTTAAGAGTTATAAGAATAATAAACACTTTTAGCGTACTTATTCTAATTATATAATTATAGCCTATATACTATTTACTACTATTTCTAAGAAGCTTCTCTAAGATAATATTAGTATAGAAACTAAAGATAATCTTAACGCTAGTAAGTGTAAGATTAGCCTTTCTAGATTCTTTAGAAGTACTAAGAATAAGATAAAGTATATAATTACTAATACTAATTACTAGAAGAATCTAGCTACCTACTTTAACTATTTCTTTATTAGTCTTAATAAAGAAATTAGACTTAATTAAAGCTTTATTATTAACTAAGTAGACTATAGCTCTACTATTAAGAATTATACTAGCTAAAAGTGCGTAAGGCTTAAAGCCTATACTAAAGATAGAAGGTCTAAACTTAGTAATTAGCTTCTTTAGGTAAATAATTATTAAAACTATATTACTTAGATACTTAGAAGCTAAAGCTCTTATCTTCTAGCTAGATTACTTAATCTCTTTACGTAAGCTGCTTTACTTCTCTTTATAATAGCGCTTTTAGATCTTTTACTTATCTTAAGTTAAGAGTTCTATTAGTAGAATACCTAGTAGTCTAAATCTAGTAATTATAGTCTATAATTAGTAATATAAGATAGACTTCTACTTATACTTTATGTTAGGTTTATAGAGATAAGGCTTAGGTAGTAAGCTTAACTACTTCTTACCTAACTTAGTAAAAGTAGAAAGTTAATCTATAATAGCGTTAAAGATTATATTAGCTTTTCTCTTTCTAGTAGTAATTAATATCTTCTAGAGAATAACACTAAATACCTTACTAAAATTACTAAAACTTAATATATTCTTTCTAAAAGCTATAGTAAATAATTAATTATATTACTACTAGTAGACCTACTTAGAGTTAAACTTCTTAATTATAGTAAGAAAGTTAGTAATTATAAAAGGTTTTTTAACCTCTAAAAGCTTAAAGATCTTTACCTTTTAATAAAGTATTAACTAGTTAGTAAACTACTTTTTAGTAGTACCTTCTTAGATCTTTTTAAAATAAGTGTAATACTTTACGTAAACTATATATTACGTAGTCTAATTAGTAGAAGTAAGTATAGTTTTAAGAGTCTTTATAAAAAACTAGACTATTCTTCTATTATTACTTATAGTTATAAGTAATAAGTACTTAAGCGTAATAGTGCGTATAATCTAGTTCTTAATATTATTAATCTTCTTACTCTTTCTTAACTACTACTTAGAATTATAGTTTTAGTAGGCTATAAGCGTAGTACTATTCTTAGTCTTATAGTTATAATTTTATAAAAGAGTATTATACTTATAGGTAGCTTTATTATACTTATTCTTTTAATTCTTAGTTAGCTCTATAGAAAGAGAAGCTAGAGCTATAGACTCTAGAACTAGAAGATTAGAGAACTTAGGCTCCTGTATATCTATATATTTAATATCTAGAAGATTAGAATTAATCTCTTTCTAGATACTCTTCTTATTATAGTATTACTTAAAAAGCGTAAACTAGGTATTCTAGTTAGATTACTTCTTAAGAAGTATACCTATAGCTATAATAGCTATATTATAATTACTTATATCTATAGAGTTAGAGTGTAGAATTAATATAGAGATATAGAGAATATAATTAAGTAATTGCGTAGAAGAAGTTCTAATTGCAGAATGTTTAGAGAAAGTAGAGTAGAAATAAGATTAATTAATCTATTTTCTAGTAAGCTTTAATATATAGTAGAAATTAGTTCTATAATTAAGTAGCTAGGCTTATAACTATTAGAGCTAGAGATAATTAATAATTAGAAATAATTAAGTATATTATAATTATTCTACTATAAAAGAAAGTTAGAATAAAATCTCTAGCTATATATCTAAGAGCTAAGTAATTACATATCTGTAATTAGATAATTATAACTACTCTCTAACTTTAATAATTATTAAACTATAAAGATATATAAATATTCTATACTATATATATTCTACTATCTTAGAGTTTACTTTATATTTAAACTATACTAAAATAAAAGTAAAAGCGTCTTATAAGTTAAGTACTATTCTATTCTACTAAATTTATTAAAAGTAGCGTAGACGTAGTATAATAAAAGAGCTTAGTAATAAGATTATAAGTATATATATAATACTATATTTAAAAAGTGTACTATAATATATTATAATAAGCTAAGATAAGGTTAACTATACGCTAATTAATACTAGAATAGAGTATAAATTAACTCTTCTAGTACTCTATCTACTTTACACTACTTCTCTATACACTAGTTTTCTAAAATAAAATACCTAACTCTAAAAGATTATAAGTATATATATAATACTATATTCTAAAAGTATATTATTAAAATAATTAAGATAATCTTACGTAAGAGGTTAGACCTTTAAGATAGAAGATGCTAGTATTTAAAATAAAGCTAATATCTTATAATAAGTAGAGATAAAGTTAATTATACGCTAGTTAACACTAGAATAGAGTATAAATAAACTTATCTAGTACTCTATCTGCTTTGCATTACTCTTCTATCTACTAGCTTTCTAATATATAAACTAAAAACTATAATAGTATAAAAAATATAGTACTATACCTCTATAAAAGATATAGCTCTTATCTTTATAGTATTATATAGAATTATATATATTTTACTATTATTTTAGTATATAAAAATACTAATAATACTATATATATAGCCTACTAACCTCTCTAGTAGTTAGAGATATTAATATTATATATAAAGATACTTTATTTTTTAGCTACTAAAGTTACGCGTATATATAAGTAGTGTACCTAGCTCTTTTAAAAGAAGAGAAAAGCCTATAGCCTATATATTAAAGCTTTAGATCTTTTAGTATAGTAAAGATAATATAAGTATATATAGATAAGAGATAATATAAGTATTTTATAGGTATAGCTTCTTTAATAGTTACTTAGAGTAAAGTTACTAGAGTTATATCTTAAGCTAATAGAGCTTACCTAATACGTTTGCAAGTTTAGTCTCTATAGCTAGTTATTAGGTTTTCTCTAATAAAAATTAATATTAAGCTTTATTTATAAGCCTTTTCTAATATATCTATACCTAGTTCTTTTACTAAAGCTTCTTAAGAAAGGCCTTACGTACTATAGTAAGCTTAATATTATAGGTAACCTATAATTCTATTATATCTATAGTATCTATACGTGTATTAGGTCTATACGCTAATAGCTAATTAGTATTATATTTACTAAGTGCGTAAGCATAGCTCTTAGCGTTACTTAGAATATCTTTAAGTTTAATAGATATTAATTCTGTCTTTAGACTATATATAGACCTAACTAGTATCTTATTCTTTATTATAATATTATTAAACTAAGATATATTAGGTATATAGAGTAATAAAGGCGTAGGTACTAGTAGTAGAGAAGATAGTAGAGCGTTATTAATTAGAGGTATATAGAGTATTAGTGCTACTATATTAAAATAGAATAGAGTAAAGTAGTAGCTATACTAACGTAAGTAACTAGTCTATTAACCTAGATTATACTTCTATAATAGTAATCTTAAGTATATATACCTATTATGTATATAGAGCAACGTAGGTAAGGCTTAATACTACGTTTATAGTATTAGCTATAATAGATATATAGTAGTATAATTAGGCTATAGCTATACTTTATATATTCTTAACTAGCTAGACTATAGCCTAAACCTAACGTAGTATAGAGAATCTTACTAAACTAGTATATATTAGCCTACAACTAGGCTATAACTTAACTTTCTAACTTACTAGCTCTCTAGAGCTACCTATAGTAATACTAAAATATAAACTAGAATATAATATAAGCCTTCTCTTATAGGTAGAGCTACTATTACCTATTTTAATAGTTAGCGTGTTTAAAACTATATATAGAATTTACTATATAAGCTAGCTAGTAATACTATATATATATATTATAAAGAGCTTCTAGATTTTAGAATAAGAGAATACTAAGCCTATATCTTTATAGCTTTTTGTTTTTTAGTATAATAAAGAGAATAGTTAGAATAGAAGAGAGAAAGAGAAGATACACTAGTACTTTATTACTACTATTTTTAAACTAATTCTAACGTAGTCTAGAAGTAAAGATTTTATATTCTAGTTCTTAGCTATATATAAATTAGTTATTATGTGTTTTATATATATAGAGAAAACGTATATAGTAGTAGAAGAGTTAGCTTAACTATAAGAATAATTTATAGTTCTACTATTATATAATTATATCTATCTATTATAACTTTAAGTGTTCTAGAGTACTTAATAGTAGAGTATTTAGAGTATTAGTAGTGTACACTAGCTAGGTAGATTATACTATATTGTTAATAGTTTTATATAGATTACTCTGCTATAGTAAATAATAGTTATATAATATTAGTTACTATTAAGTATAGTTATATATTATTAGCTATAGTAATATATAGCTAAGCCTAACTTTACTAGTTTACTAAGGCCTCTTACCTCTCTTCTTTAGAGCTAAGACGTAATCTTATAGAATTAAAAGTAGTATATCTATAGATTTACTAGAGTCTAACTATTTATACACTAGAGTTAGTACTATTCTAAATATTATACGCGCTAATAACTTATACCTAGTCTAGCTCTACTCTTTTCTTATTTATAGCATAAATTAACTATATCTAATTAGTAATCTAATACTAGCCTATAGTTTATATAACTATTCTAGAGTACGTATATATATAATAGTAATAAAAAAAATATATTAGAGATACTACTACTTAGAAGAATTAAATACTAGTAAAAAGAAACTATCTTTATAGATAGGTAGAGAAGGCTATAGATATATTTTTTATAGATAGTAACTTTAGAGCCTCTCTCTATTATATACCTAAGTTAGTATTATATTTATTTTTATATAAGAGCTAAAAAGCTATAGATAGAAACTAAGAGTTTTTTTGTTTAGATAATTAGAAGAGAGTATACTAAGTAGCCTAGAGTAGAGAGTTTATAGCTCTTAGATAGAAACGTTTTCTACTATTCTATATATAGACTCTATTAAAGTATTACTCTCTATAAGTATTTATAAAGAGCTAAAACTAAGATAAACGCTTAATAGTAATCTATATACCTCTCTAAAAGTTTATATATACTATATCTAGCTATATATCTAATAACTAAAATACGTATAATAATATACCTTTAATATATATTTTATAATATAACTATTATAAGATTTACCTACGTAGCTATATATACTACTATACATAATATAGATAATATAAGAAATATACTTTTACTATATTAAATAAAAGTAGAAGGTAAGTAGTTTAATATATTATAATCTAAAATAATAAGAGTTTAATTTACTATATATTCTATACTATTATTAGGCGTTTGTATAAAGCGTTATTTAATTTCTTAGTAGAAATACGCTTCTTAGTAGAGCTATTAGTATTTTTCTTACTAACCTAGACTTACTTCTTAGTGTCTAACTTCTTAGTCTTAATCTACTAGTAGCTAATAGAAAAAGAAGTAAGGTCTCTAGCGTAATATTTAGTAATATTAGAGACTTTACTAGTAGTCTTATACTTCTTTATAACTTTAGTAGTAGTAGTAGCTACTTTATAATTACTACTAGTAGAGGTAGCTATAGTAATATTAGTCTATTCTATAAAAGTAGCTAAGTAATAACACGCTTCTTATCTAGACTATAGTAATTAATATTAATAACTTCTATAGCTCTTAACTAGACGCTTAATAGATTATATATACTTATTATTTTAGCTATAATAGCTATTACTATAAGAACTAAGTAGAGGTTAGCTTTTTATATCTAGAGTATTACTCTAGCTATAAGTAAGGCTATATATATTATTATTAGAACTCTAGATATAATATACGCATATATTATTCTATAGCTTAAATATACTAAGGTTAAGTATAGAAGTAGAAATAGATAGATAGGTAGGCTTATACTTACTAATAGCGTAGATAGTAATAAATAAGTCTAAAAAAGAGTAATATTTTAAGATTAAGTATCTACTTCTAAGAAAAGTAGTTTTTATAACTATTCTAAGACGCTTATAGAGAAAAGAGAAGATAGACTAAGAGGCTTAGAAGAATTCTAGAGTAAAGATAAAGAAGTATACTAGCGTCTAGAGTACCTATAAAGATATAAATATAAACTTATAAGTAGTAGAGGCTTAGAAGCTTTTATTTTCTACTTAAAAGTGTTTATTTTTATAGACTAAGAAGTTATTAGTAGAATCTAAAGTTAGCTTAGTGTTTATAACATTTTCTAGTATACGCTTATATTTAGCTTTCTTATCTCTTCTTAGTTATTTCTTAATCTAAAGCTCTTTAGTTAGCTAGTCTTTTCTTATAGTAATATTATTAAGTTTAACACTTAGCCTATCTTTATCTAGGTTTACCTTTAGTAAGTTCTTTTATTTAGTCTTAAGATTATAGTAAAGAGCTTAGAGTTATTAATTAGTTATATTATTAGAGTAGAGTCTTACTACTAAGAATAGATATTTTTTATAAATAGTAAGGTCTATTAATTAAATAAGAGTTACCTACCTAGGTATAGATAGCTTTAACTTACGCGTAGAGCGTATTACTAGTTCTACGCTAGTTTATACTAGGTATAGAGATAAAGTCTATATTAGAGTTAGTCTCTTTAAATAATAGCTAGCGCTATATATTACGTCTATTATTACCTTGTCTAGATAGTTATAGGCTTTATTCTATAGAATAGTAATAATAGGCGTAAATCTATTAGGTTTAATAGAGCTAGTATTTTTTATAGATAGTAATATAACTTATTATAGTAGTATTCTACTATAATCTATATCTATATATACTACTTAACCTTCTTAAGAAAGATAAGGTAGTTGTCTTACGCTATATTAAATAGATTTATCTTTTCTAAGAAGGTTAAGTAGAAAGTAGATATTTTTTATAGATAGTAAAATATCTCTAGACTAATTTAATAGACTATGTTATTTAGAGTATAGAAACTCTAATATTATAGTTAAACTACTTCTATTAGTAGGTAAGAGGTATTATATATAATATAATATATCTTATTAGAAGTAGTAGAGCTAATAAAGGTAGTAGCTAAAGGCTTAGTCTTATTATCTAGAAAACTAGTAAGTAGAGCCTTACTTATAATAATATTCTTTATAACTATTAGTTTACGTGTACTTAGTTATCTATCTATATATTAATTACTATTACCTACCTAGCGTAAGCGTGTATACACTTATTATAACGTACTATATACTATCTCTAGTAGAGAATATAGTAGCTATAAATAGCGCGTAATATTAAGAAGCTTATATATCTACTACTAATAAGTATAATATATATAGAAGAAATAGAATAGAGTAGAAAAGGTATTACGCGTACTACGCTACTAAATATAGTAAGTATATAGTAGTCTAGTTCTAATTAAATTAGATATATAAGCTTAGTAGGCGTTATATTCTTTCTTTTACTACTTTAGTAAGAGCGTAATATCTTACTACTAAAGTAATAGCGCGCAACTATAGTAGCCTAAAGATATAAATAATATTAGTTTTAATAGTATAGATATAATATATATTTATAGTAGCGTAGTGTTAATAGAATTAATATAGTAGAAGTGTAGTAAAGTTACTTATATATATAGCCTTAGAAGTACTTAATAGAATAGTCTATATACTAAGCTAGTGCTATATAGACCTATAAACGTTCTAAAGTTAATATAGTAAAGTCTTAATACTTATAAGATACTAAGATAATAGGCCTAGACTATTAGATACTATTAACTACTATAGTATATAGCTTAATAGCTCTACTTTATAGTTAAATATTTCTCTTAACTAGTATAAATAACCTAAATCTTATAAGCACTACTTTATAATTTTAAAGAGACATAGCCTAGAAAGTAGTAACTAAAATATCTAGTATTAGTACCTATTAACGTAGCTAGCTTAGTAAAGATAGATATAGAATATAGTATAGCTGTAAGATAATAGCGTACTATTAACTACTATATTATACTATTAATTCTAATATATATAAGTCTAATAATACTATTATCTATATATAAATAATAATATATTAGCTACTACTACTACTATAGTTATATTAAGCCTACTACCTTCTTCTTTTCTCTTTCTACGCTGCTCTTAGCGCTATAACTATAACTATTATAATAGCTACCTATAAGCGCTCTATCTCTTCTACTACTTTCTACTTTATATCTTACTACTAGCGCTGTAGCTATAACTATTATAATACTTATCTCTAAGCTTACTACCTTCTACGTTATACTTATACTATTACGCACTTATATTAATATAGTATAGCTACAAATACTATAATAGTTACTCTTAAGCTTACTATCTCTTAAGCTATTTTACTTTTTGTCTAGCACAGCGCTAAATTTAATATTAACTAGCTCTTATACTTTATATATAATAGACTAAGTAGAATAATTAACTAAGTTTATAGCTAGCTATAATTACTACTACGTATACTTTAGAGCTTACTACTTTATATACCTCTCTCTATTATAGATGTTAACGCTCTAGTTACTATAAATAATATCTAAGAAAGTAGAAAAATTATATATAATTAGAGGCTAGTAATAGTGCTAGTATGTTTTTAAATGCTACTAATGTTATTATAATAAGTCTAGCTAATAACGCACTAAACTTTAGATAGAAGATAATAGAGAATTACTATAAGTTAGAGAGTAGTATATATATAGCTAGGTAAACTTAATCTTATTAACCTCTATTTATACTAGAAACTATAAGAGAAGAATACTATAGAACGTTTAGTAGTCTTACATATAATAGCAGCAGCTAATATATAACATAACTAGTATCTAAGACTTATTAGAATAAGTAGTTAGGTATTATAAATGTCTATACTTAAGTTATAAGCCTAAACTATAATATTCTATACTAATTTCTTAATATAGTTATATATAGTTAATAACTCTTTATATTAGCCTATTATATAGTTCTTATTTTAACACTAATTATCTAGTAGATATTAATAGTCTATAAACTACTATTTAGGTATATAGTAAATGCACGTAGATATAAGGTAAGATAAATAAACTATACGCCTAATATAGTAGAAGAATAAAGCTATATAAGTATTATTTTAATAAGTCTAATCTATAGTACTAACGTTAAGCGTAGTTAATAGTCTAACTAGTAGCTATACTTTATCTCTTATGTCTAAGCTAACTAGAGAAGGCACTATTAAAGCTAATAGCTAAACTAGTTCTACCTATACGCCTAGATAAGAGAACTTAATAATTTATATTAGTTAGAATCTTAGGTATTATAGCTATAACTACACTTATAATATAGTAGTAGTAACTAATACTACTATCTTAGCGTCTTAATCTAATAGATAGTATATATACTCTTTATCTCTTAACCTATATATAATATAGCGTTAAAATATATACGCATTATAAGCGCGTCTTTCTTTTTATTATCTTTATCTTTAACACTACTTAATTTACTCTTAGTATTACTAGACTTATTTTCTTTTTCTATAGTTAGTAAAGAGAGCGCTGTAATAGAAATAAATAGTAACAAAGAGAGTAGAATTATAGTAGTATTAAGTATACGTAGATTACTATAATATAGTTAATATTAATAGTAAAAGTATTAGTATATTATCTTACTAGTATTATTAAATAAAGCTAGAGCGTAACTATTCTCTTATAATCTAACTTCTAGCCTATAGTTAAAGAGATTCTAGAGCTATAATAAATATAAATATAATAGCACTAGTTCTAACCTAAGTAAGGCGCGATATAAATATACCTAGAATAGTAGAAAAGGTTAACGCAAAGGTAGAATAGGTAGCGTTTATATTAGTAAGAGCGTTAGAATAATATTAATTATAGTTTAAGATATTATTATTATTATAGAAAGGCGTAGAATTTATATAGACTTAAATATAACGTTAACTATAATAAAATAACTTACTACTTACTACTTATACGCGTTACTTTACTCTTAGTCTAAGTATATTATTATTATAAACTTATATCTAGTAAGTAGTTAGTAGTATTTTAGAATTATCTAATTTATCTAATTACGTGTATATTAATTACATTATCTCTTAGATAAGTAGTAAATATATATTATAGAGTAAATACTTACTTATATAAGTTTAGAGTCTAGCTAAAAGATAAGTTTTATACTATAGATATAGATAGCTACCTAAAGACAGACACTAAAATTAGGTACCTACACTAGTAGTATATAGAGTAGTAGCACTAGACTATTCTAAGATTATCTATAACTATTAGCGTCTTAAGTAGAGACTAGAACCTTAGAAGACTATTTAAAATTAGTATAACTATATAGTTATTAGCTATAACTATATAGCTCTATTACTTATAGTTATATATAGTACTAGTATCTAACTATAACTAACTCTATCTATCTTACTATATTAACTACGTTAAATATTTAAATATTCTAGTAGTAGTCTACTATAGTGTATAACGTCTATATAAAGACGCGCTTAAATAGCTCTTTTAAAAGTATAGCGCTAGATAATAAGAATTTAAATCTTACGCGTAATACTTAAGTATTACACTAGTATTATATAAATAATATAGAAAATATCTTCTATTATATATATAAAGAATTATAGTATAAGATAAGTAATACTAAACGTATAGTTTTTATACTAATAGCATTAATATACTAAATTAAGTAGCATTACTAGAATAATATTTATTAGATTAATTAAATTATACTATAGTACTAAATAGATAATTAATACTATATCTATACGCTAATAGTATAGTAGTAGTAAAGAAAACTATATAGTAAATAATAGCAATATATAGAGAAAAGAGGCCTAGACTTAATAAGTTAAACTAGACGTTAATTTCTTAAATCTATTAATACTTCTACTATTATAGTGCTATAAGCCTCTTCTACTACTATTATTTATCTCTAACCTCTATAATAATAGAACTAGTAGTTTATATACTACTTTTATATTAATACTATACTAAGAATATTCTTCTACGCCTCTAGTTCTAACTAGGTTAGATAGAGAGATTACACTATCTACTATAATATAAGTAGAACTATACTACTCTTTAACCTTACTAAGCCTTATAAAGTAATATATAAGAGTTATAACCTAGTTTTCTAAGTTATAAATATATTCTATTATATATTAAGTTCTCTATAATATATTATTCTATATACCTAGTGTACTAATAACGCTTTATATATAACTATAACGCGTATCTATAGTACGTATAGCTCTATATAGATATTAAAATAGATTTCTAGCTAACGCTAGACGTACTAAAGAGATATTAATCTCTAAATATAAAGCCTAGACTACTAAAGTTAAGACCTTACTACTAATAATCTATAATGTTATGCTATATAAGCAGAATTAGCTAAGGTTAGAGAATAATCTAAGCTAGAGGTAAGACGTTAGCTACTTAAAGAGCTACTAAGATAATAGCTATTAATAGAGACTAAACTAATAATAATAGATCTCTAGTATAGTAATAATATATTATAGATAGAATAATAGCTATAAAACTACTATTAGATTAGAATAGAAGCCTAGTATAGAAATAGAGAGGTATTTATTCTAACTATTAATATAGTAGTTATAATATAAATATATATATAGTCTACTAAACCTATACCTACTCTACTTAATATAATAAATATAAATAGCTATATATATATAGCTAGTACAGTAGATTAGTATTATTAGAGATAGTAAGACATAGTTTAGAATCTACTTAGAAGTTACTAGTATTTCTTCTACTAATAGTATTCTTCTAAATTATTAGCTCTATTAATAACTATAGTACTATAGTAACGCACTAGATAGTACTCTAGTAAATAATATTAAAGCTATTATAATTATACTATATACTAAAATATAACTCTAA
This sequence comes from Alternaria metachromatica, assembly GCF_023757995.1. Taxonomy (NCBI): domain Eukaryota; kingdom Fungi; phylum Ascomycota; class Dothideomycetes; order Pleosporales; family Pleosporaceae; genus Alternaria; species Alternaria metachromatica. The sequence goes on from NW_026055503.1 coordinate 612,766, forward strand.
ATACTAAGCCTAAGCTATAATTAAACTATAGCCTAAGTTAAAGGCGCACTCTATTCTTATAGTAAGGTATAGTTAAGAACTATACTACTTTAAATAAAAATAGTTTAATAGTCTAGGTAAGTAGCTAACTATAGTAAAATCTACTACTTATAATACCTAAACTAGTATAAAGCCTATACACTTTACTAACTTTAGTAAACTTATACTTATTAAGTACTCTACTACTATTAGCGTCTATAACTATACTATTAAAAAACATATTTACTCTAAACTTACTATACTACGCTAGTTTATATAACTTTACGCAGTAGAATTTAAGAGTAATCTAGCTTTCTCTATATTACTTAGAGTTAACTAACTAGACCTTTTAGAGTACTTTATAGTAATAAGTATTATAATAATAGCTATATAAAGATTAGTCTAATAGTTAGACTTATGTAATTAATAAGAATATATATAATAATAAAATAAAGTAAGATAAGAAAGTTATAAAGAAAGATAGTAGAAAGGCTTATAATAAGCTTCTACCTATAATACTATAAGAAAGCTATCTATTACTTACTTAGGCGTATACACTATAATATTATAAAAGGTTATACTATAACTTTATCTAGCAATATTAATATACCTACTAGTAGATAACTTAATTATAGTATGTATAATTAGTAGTAGAATAATTATTATAACTAGAAAGATATAGTGTTAATATTAGAATACCTAGATATATAAAGTATAGTAAAGATTTAATAATATATAGCTTATACGTAGTAAAAGTGTAGTATAGTTTCTACTATCTAATAACTTTCTAAATATATAAAAGAGAGCTAGATAGGCTCTAAGTAGTATTATTCTATATATAACGTATAAAGGTTAAATTATACGTCTAATAGGTATACTATAACTTAAAAATATACGCACTAATAAGTTAGTATAGTAAAAACTAAACTATTATACTACTAAGAATACTCTATAATATAAAAGATAATAGTAAGAGTTATATTTTAAATATAGAAGTAAAAAAAATAGCAACTTTATATATAACTTAATTATCTACCTACTAGCAAAGGTAGGTATTATAGTTAAGAGCTAGTTATTATTACTAGACTAGCAAAGAACTAGTATACTAAATAGTAGTACTATATTAGGCTATTATAGATAGAGAATACCTAAATTTAAGGCTTTATATATTACGTAGATATAAAAGAGCTAAGAGTATAGATATTTATCTTTATAGAAGTTAAACTATATTATATATTTATCTTACTAGCTTATATTACTTAAATAGAGATTATAGTAATATTAGACTATATTATAATAAATTTATCTATTTTATATATAACAGCGCTAGGTTTATAGTATATAATCTATAGTCTATTACTATATTATAATATTATAGACACCTAGGTAAACTACACTACTTTATCTTCTCTCTACTCTCTATTCTTCTTTTTCTTTCTCTCTCTAACCTATAGTTATAGATATACCTTTAGATTAATATACGCTAATAATATTCTTACTCTAAGAAACGTACTTATAAGTGTCTTTTTACTATATTATATAGTATATTAGTTATTAGAGTTATCTTTTTTACTATTAAGCTAGCTAACTATATTTTATAAATATAACTTATATTACTATACACTAACGTTATAACTTAAATAGTACTATACTATTCTTAACTAAGCCTTACCTCTAGTTTAACTAGTGTAACTACGTACTCTATAATAACTACTATATTTCTATATTTATAGAAGGCACGCCTATACTATATAAGTCTAGTATTCTATTTTGTAAACACTACTTACGTAGTATACTATATTATATTATAGATATTAAAAGAGCTTATAGCATACGTTAATTTAATAGCTAACTAGTAATAATAGTGTATAATTATAATAAGTATATACGCGTTTTATCTTTACTACTTATAGGTAGTATATATAGAGCTATTAAGTACACGTTTACTTAGATAAGAAGAGTTTTTCTAACCTAACTATTTACTACTATATACTACTAACTTATTTATCTCTACCTATAAGTAACGCTTCTACTACTATAATATAGTTATATATAGTACACTATAGTAGCGTAAAGATATTCTCTAATAAATATAATAATAATAACTCTACTATAGAACTAGAGAATAAAAGTAACTATAATAACGCTTATAGTGTATAAAATATTAATAAAGTAGAAGTATTTAATAACTATAGGCTACTACTATTCTAGCTTAAGAACTCTAGTAAATAGATAGTACTAAAGAACTTAGAATAGTATAAGAAAGCTATAAGTAGAGGTAACCTAATATATACCTAAATTTAAACTAGCTATAATCTAGATACCTATAATATAGAGTATTTGCGTAATAATTTAATTAATTAGCTTAAGTATACTAGTAGATATAATAATATCTAGAATAATAAGCGCTAAAGTAGTAAGCTTAAGATAAATAAAAGTAATAATATTATAGTATAGATAAAAGATACTAGGTTTATATAAATCTAAGATACTTAAATTAATAATACCTTCTATCTAAAGGCTATAACGTTTATTTAGTATTCTATACTTAAGGTTATACATAAGTAGAAGAAAGTAGATAGTAAGACTAAGGTTGTTAATAGAGATAAAAACGCACCTCTCTCTAATACTATCTCTACTAGTTACTTACTAAGCACTACGTAGTATACTTAGACTCTATTAGTATTATTAGTAGAAGTCTCTAGGTTCTTATAGCTAGATATATAAGCTTACCTTCTATACTACTAGGTTAATATTAGTAATACTACTATTAAGATTTATAAGCGCAGTAAGAATATTATACTAGTATAGTTCTAACTAATAGATATTATTAAGTAAGATATTATATTAAAACTAGATTAAGGTATAATCTAAGAATCTAAGCTACTACTAAAGTATTTATTCTTTAAGAGACTCTAAGAGAAGATATTAAAGCTTATAAGAACTTAGTCTTAGACTACTAGACTAATACAACCTAAAAAGGTAAGAATAACTAAGATAGTATTCTTAGTCTAAGATAATATATATATAGATAGTAAGATCTAAGCCTAATAAGCTCTAGTACGTTCTACTAAGCTCTATTAGGCCTTAGGCCTTATACTATCTTCTCTCTTAGGTTCTAGCTAGACCTCTAGCTAGATATATATATACTAGCCTTAAAGCAGCTTTATATATATAAATAGAAGCTTATCTATTAGCTAGAACTACTAATCTAGTTCTAGGTAGCCTTTACTCTAGGCTATATATAAATCTCTAAAAGAGACGCTAGGCTTTCTCTTCTAGAGTAGAGATTTAAACTCTAGACTTAGAAGAGGTTATCTTAGTTATTATGTAAGAATCTAGTCTTAGACCGCTAGACTAATACAACCTAAAAAGGTAAGAATAACTAAAATAGTATTCTTAGTCTAAGATAATATATATATAGATAGTAAGATCTAAGCCTAATAAGCTCTAGTACGTTCTACTAAGCTCTATTAGGCCTTAGGCCTTACACTATCCCCTCTCTTAGGTTCTAGCTAGACCTCTAGCTAGATATATATATACTAGCTTTAAAGCAGCTTTATATATATAAATAGAAGCTTATCTATTAGCTAGAACTACTAATCTAGTTCTAGGTAGCCTTTACTCTAGGCTATATATAAATCTCTAAAAGAGACACTAGGCTTTCTCTTCTAGAGTAGAGATTTAAACTCTAGACTTAGAAGAGGTTATCTTAGTTATTATGTAAGAACTTAGTCTTAGACTACTAGACTAATACAACCTAAAAAGGTAAGAATAACTAAGATAGTATTCTTAGTCTAAGATAATATATATATAGATAGTAAGATCTAAGCCTAATAAGCTCTAGTACGTTCTACTAAGCTCTATTAGGCCTTAGGCCTTACAAGGCTAAAGTATAAACTTAAGTATAAGCTAAATAAGACTAAGATATTAGACTATACTAAGAACACTATTATTATTATTATAGATAATAATAACTTTACTATAGTTATAAAGTTCTAGTTATATAGCGTAATAGTGCTAGCTATAATATTTAATTTTATATAGCTACTTAGAGAATAGTAATTAAAAGGTATAGTTATAGTAATTATATTATACTATATATATTATATACTAATAGCTTAAAGTTATCTTTAAAACTACTAAGTTAACTTAATTATACTATAAAAGAGCTAAACTTATAAAGAAGTCTATACCTCTATACTCTCTATTAAAAGAGGTCTAACCTAAATATACTAAGTGTAAGACACTAATAACTCTAGAATAGCTATCTAACTATTCTAATATATTAGACTTATTATCTATTATAAGAAAGTAGTAGAAACGTATCTAAAAGAATACTCTACTTCTACTACTTACTTTATCTAAGAATTTAGATACCTTATTAGATAATTTAGATACTTTATCTATAAATCTAAAAATATAGCGCTCTAATACTTCTAAGAGTATAGAAGCTATACCTTAACTAGCTCTAATACTATTACTATTTAGGTAAGCTATAAAGGCTATACGCGCTAATATATTAAGCGCGTTAAAAGTAAAGCTAGGTATACTTAATAATAAAGAAGAGATAGAAGAAGTAAAAAAGAAGTAAGAAGATTAAAAGAAGAAAGACTAGAATTTATAATAATTCTATCTATAGTATATAATAGCGCAGCACTATTTAGAATAAAGCTAACTAGATATCTAGAACTAGAGATACTATAAGCGCTATAAAATTAGTAGCTATAGAACACTATAATATATAAGACTAGAAGAAGGCTAAGAAGTTCTTTAGATTTAAACTAAATACATTTAAAAGTAGAGAGCCTATCTATTTACTACTTATATAGAATATATACTACTTCTAGTTTCTATATTAGCTAGTTAAAGTCTACCTACTATATAAGTAAGAGTTATCTAACTATAATAGAGGTATATTTACTAGTATAATAAGCTATAGTAAGATAAAAGTTATATAGAGGTTAATACTCTTTAGCTATATCTACTTTATTATATATAATAATATAAAAATAAACTCTATAGGCTACCTTTAGTAGATAGATAATAATAGTAATACTATAAGAACCTATCTATTCTAAGATAAATTTTCTACTACTTATATATATAATTCTGTATCTAAACTCTATAAGAATAACCTGCGCCTTACCTTTATAATTATTAGTAGAGTAGATTAGATAATTAAGGTCTAGACTACTAAGTTTAATAAGATAGAGCTATTAGTATTAAAATAGATAAAGAGTAATCTAAATATAGCGCTTTAGATTACTATGTATAGTTCTTCTATTAAGGTAGAGTACTTACTAAAACTTAGAAAAGCTAAGCAAATAGAAGCTTAGAAAAAGATTTACTTTACTAACTATCTAGCGTAATATAATCTACAAAACAACTAGTACTACTATAAGGTTAATAGTAAACTAATACTTTAAGTTATTAACTAGGCTAGTAAAGTAGATAACTATAAGTATATAATAATACGCTACTTCTTCTATACTTTAGGTAGATTTATTATTATCTACTCTAAAGGCTTTATTAATAGGTATGTATTAGTTCTCTTTAGAAAGGTAAATATAACTATAACTTACTATATAATCTTTAGAGAAATAATAATACTTATAAGCTACGTTATATAAGTAAAAGACTAGGTAATAGTATAGAGACGTACTATATTTAATAAGTTTTACAACTTAAAAAACTCTAGTACTATATTTAATTAACTTTATAATAGTATACGCGTTAACTAAAAGTACTAATAGAAGTCTTAGATATTATCTAGAATACTATTTAAGAATAGCTTTATAGAATACCTAACGTTTATTACTAAAGTACTTTAGAGGCTTAAAAACTAGAAGATAGTAAGTATAAATAACGCTAGAGTTAAGAAAATAAGATTTAAGAATAAGCGCTTCTATAGTATTAGTAGAGTAAAGAGTAAAAGTTTTAAAAAAGTATTAGGTAGTAACTATATAGAAAAAAAGTAGTTATAGTTATTAAAGATAGTAAAGAAAAAAGGTATAGTAGATATCTAAGAAGAAGATATATATAGACTACTTATATCTAATAGTATAGCACTAGTAGAGAACTTTATACTATAGAGAACTTTAGTAATCTAAAACCTATAGAGAAAGTATATTTTCTCTCTATCTAGAGTATTCTAAGTAGTGCTAAGACTATACCTAACTTCTAACTTTAAGAATATTATTAATAATATAAAATAGCGCAGCTAGCACTAACTATACCTAATAATAGATAATACTCTACTAATCTACTTATTATGCTTAGAGATATAAGTAGTTATAAGTCTACTAGCTCTAGCCTAGCTTAAAGCTAACTAGTACATCTATTAAGTAGAGTATAATAATATTAACGTTAACATTTTAAATAAATTTATAATAGAGAACGTAGTATATCTAGAAATATTTAAACTAGATATAATGTATTAGAGAGAGTATATTAAGTAGGCTATAGCTATAAGCTTAAAGCTTAATATAGTAATCTATATTATTAATAAAGCTTTATCTAGAATCTATCTAAATCTATAAGCTAAAGAAAAGAGTTAGCTATTAATCTTACTTTTAAAGATTATTATTACGTTATATAAGCTAGTATATTAGTTAGTTATAGCACTAGCGCTTTAAAGAAAATACAAAAAGATAGATATAGTTATATTTCTAGGTAGAATAACCTTATAGTAACTAGAATCTTACTAGAAGAAATAGAGAGACTCTAATAGCTCTAGAATTCTTATTATATTAATAGCCTTTATAGAGGTAATTACGCTAACTAAAGTATTAACTCTTATAGTATTAGAGCTATAAGATAGATAGGTAAAGTAGAACTAAGTATTATTTTAGATCTATTATATTAGCTAGCTAGTAGTAGTCTACTATATATATATTCTATTTACGCTAGAAAGTAAACTAGAAGTAGAAGTACTCTAGCGCTAAAGCTTTAAGATAGATGTAAGAAGCTTACTATAAAAAGGCTCTACTAACTCTATAGATAATACTATAACTAGTAAGTAGGTAAATTAGAAAAGTAATATAGATATTCTATACTAGCTAGATAGTCTACTATCTATAGAAACTAAGGTATAAGAGAGTATAATTAGTATAGATAGTTAGGCACAAAGACTTAATATAGAATATAATAAGAGATTAGATTTCTATATACTACGCGTTTAATACTTATATTAACTATTATAGTAATAATAATAGCGTATTTACACGCAGCTATATAAAGGCTATTATACTATATTATAATAGTTAATAAGTTATAATTACTAGCTATATATATTTAAACTAATAGGCCTAGCTATAAGAATATAGATATATATTACTTAGGTAAATCTATTACTTAGCCTTCTAAGAATTACGTTATCTTTACACTTTAAGTCTATTTACTAGTTTAGAACTATACTAAAGATAGTATAGTATTATTATACACTATAAGAAACTTATTTATAGTAGAGAAGGTAATTTACTAGTAAGCTCTAGTGCAAGACCTAATAATAATAAGCTAGAAGTAGAGAAGAAGTATATTATAGAAGCTATAGGTATAGTAAAGAAAAAATAAGTATATATAATAGAAGAATAAGCGCTAAATCTAGAGATAAAGTCTATATTTATTAGTATAGGCTATATAATAGCTATACTATAAATATAGATTATACTATAAAATATATTTACTCTATACGCTAAATAATATTAAAATAAAAGATCTAGACTTAGTTAGAAGTGCGTAGAAGGTTAGTTAGAAATAGTATAGTACTATTAAGTACTATGCACCTCTAAGAGCTTCTAATAAAAATAGACTAAAGCTTTAAGCGTAGAGCTAACTACTACCTACACTAATTAAACTTATCTTAACTCTATCTACTAGAATAGGTTAAGAAACTCTACGCTACTACCTATATCTACACTATTAGTATTATAATTACTACTTAAAATACGCTTTTCTACTTTAATCTACTATCTTTAACTAGTCTATACTTTTCTATAAGACTAGGTTTAAGAAGAGCTAAACTTCTTTTGTCTAGCTTAGCGTTAATAAGCTAGAGCGCCTCTACTATAGTAAGTATTATAGATAGGCTAAGATAAGTATAAGCTATATATTAGGCCTGTAATTTAATAAGAACTAAAATAACTAAAGAATTAAAGAAAGAAAAGAAAGACTATACTAAAAGAGTGTAATATTCTATAATTACAAACTACTTAAAGTTTAATAATACTTCTAATAATTACATTCTTATACTATATATAGTAATAACTAATATAATTATATAACCTCTCTATATAGTAGCGTTAGAATAACTATAACTAGATAGTATAAATAAGATATATAGTAAAGGTAGTAGAGTAGTTTTTTCTACTATAATAATAAATAGATTATATAGAGTAGAAGAGAGAGATAAAGTACGTAATATAGTAAATATTTAAGCTAATATATTATCTAGCTAACTTTAAGGTAAGACTAAGCTACTTATTAAGTATAAGAACTAAGTATATATAGTACTACTATATCTACGTTTTCTAGTAGCGTAGTTAGTTAGCTATAGTAATATTAAGCCTTAAACTATATACTAGTTAAGTAACTAGAGCGTAACTAGTATAGAATAGATAGACTATCTTTATAGCTAGTAGAACGCTTAATAAAATACTATAGTATAATACTTTATAGTATATAACTATTCTAAGTGCTTACCTTTACTATAGAGCTAATTAACTTAACACCTAAGTATAAATAATACGTAACTATACTAAACACTAGATCTAATAGTGCTATACTATCTTTAATATAGCTACGCTTCTAATACTATAAGTAAGGTTAATATATACTTACTAATATTCTAACTCTAAGAAGTTTATACGTAATACCTACACTACATAGATCTATATTATCTATTAATAAGAGCCTTATATATAACTACTATACTATACTAATTATCTCTATTTTAGTTTATTATGTATATTATTTTAATAGTATACTAATTAAAAACGCTTATATAAGTAGGTAGGCGCTAAGTTTTTATTATTACTACTTACTAGTAGTAGCTAGAACTATTACGCTTACGTTTGTCTAGATAAAAACATTTTTACTATATCTAATAATCTCTCTATCTATACTATAACTCTATGCTATATACTTTTATAAATTATATCTATTATAATAACTTATAATTACTTATAGTTAAAAATAGTTACTAATAATATCTAATAATAAAGACTATACTAACTTCTTTACTAATAGTCTAGTAGATAAAAGCAACTATAAAAGTAATATTAAGTTAGAGAATATTTATAAAGGCGTAATAGTAAACTAGAGACTATAGCTATTATAGAGTAATAATTCTTATAATTAGAAGCTACTAGAACCTATAGCTTAGTATATAGATATAGTAGAGAGTAGTAAGAATATTATATAAGTATAGATACAGAAGAGCTATAAAATAATTAAATATAACTTAGAGTATCTCTATAATAACTTTATTAACTAGCTAAAAAGGTTAGAAAGATATAATAAAGTTAAGAGTAAGAAAGCGTAGAGTAGAAAGCTAAAGAGAAGTAAAAGTAACTACGTTTTAGAATAGTTAAAAGAAATAAGATATAAGTAACTATATTATAGAAGAATTTATAGCTAGTTCTATATAAAGACTAGTAGAGTAATCTAGTAACTAATACTCTTATATATTTATAAGTAGAGAAAGAATAAGTAGAAAATAAAGCTAAAGAAAGAGAAAGATTATAATATAGACGCTACTAAGCCTATTATACTTTTAACTAGTTACTTACTAAGTAAAGCGTAATATACGTAAGTACTATTAATATTATTAATTAGAGTATTAAGTTTTATATAGCTAGACCTCTACACTAGTGTCTAAAAGAAGCTAATTAAACTTAGTGTTACTATAGTTAAAGTCTATAAAGGTAACGCGTATATAATATACGCTACATTCTAGCTTATAAATCTTATTAAGCTAGCTATCTAAGAGTAAATTAATAAAAGTAGATTTAATAAAAAGAAGCTTTAACTAAGATATATTTTATTTAATAAACTTAAAAAGAAGTTAATAAAAGAGAAGTATAAAGTGTACTATATTATAAGTAAGTCTATAATACTAGACTACGTAAAAGAAAGTAGTATTATAGTAATAGATAATAATAATCTTAGTATAGTTATTAAATTTTAGCTAATAAGCGTAATAGAGTTAAGTCTAAAACTAGCTATTATTTAGCTGCTTAAGGCTCTTAAGCTAAAAGATATAATTATAATACTTTAATAACGCTATAGAATATATATACTAATTCTATAAAGTTAGGTTCTAAGATATTAATATAACCTAAGCGCACTATAATATAATTCTAGCTACTAATAAGCTATAGCCTTAATACTCTCTACTTTCTAGAAATAATTATAAGCGTAGAAAGACGCAAATCTCTAGCTTATCTAATAAATCTAACATACTACTTATTTCTCTAAAGTTATAGAAATATAATAAATACTAAGAACTACTATTTATATTTTTAGAGAGAGAGGTGCTAACTCTTTAATAAAAGTAAATTATACTGCCTAGTAACCTAATATAGCTAAGTTTTATTATAACTAAAGGTATTAAGGCTAAGCTAAATCTAGGCCTAGAGCTTATAGCAATATAGTAAGCTATAGTAGTAATCTAGGTAAATAGAGTAAAAGTATAAAAGATAGCGTAGAAGAAGAAGAATGAAGATATAGTAAATAATAATAAGAAGAAGATAAAAAAAGTATAAAGAATATATAAAGATAAAGAGAAGAAGAACTATAAGCTCTAGTTATTTTATCTATAGTATATAGTAGCAAGACACTATTTAGAATAATACTAATAAGTTTTCTAGAATATAGAATAAGATTAGTAAGCGTAAGTCTATAGCTATAGAATAGTGTAATAAAGTAGACTAGCTAAAAGTAGAGAAGTTCTAGAGATTTAAATAAAATACTTTTAAGAAGAGATAGTCTATATAATTACTAGTTTTATTTAGCCTAGACTATACTTAGTTTCTCTACTAGTTAGTTAAAGTATACTAGCTATACTTCTAAGAGCTAAGTAACTATAATAGTAGTATATTTGCTAATATAATAGAGTATAGTAAAATAAGAGTAATAATTAGACTAATTCTCTTAGAATATATACACCTATAAATATATATTAATATCTACTAGAATCTAGATAAGCACTTACGTAAGAGTATAAATAATAGTAGTAACTATCTATTATAAGACTAATTCTCTATACTATATATATATAGCTATAAGTCTACTCTCTACTAGTATAAGCTGCGCGTAGTACTTATAATTATTAGTAGCACTAGTTAGGCTATTTAGGCATAGATAATAGAGATTAAAAAGATAAGCCTTTCTAATTTAAAATAGATAAAGAAGATAAATCTAATAGCTCTCTAATTTACTACCTACGCAAAGTTTAATAAAACTTACTTTCTAGTACTTACTAAGATAGAAATTATTAAGATAAGAAGAAGAGTAGGTAATATATAGCTAGCAAAATTTAATAAGTAGAATAGAAAGTATAATTACTAAGTAGCTAGAGTTAAATACTATAAGAAGTATAACTAGAAGTTTACTAGCTATAAAGGTATAGAGAGCTATAAACTTACTACACTAACGCTCTCTTTACTTATATTAGGTAGATTTATACTAATAGCTATAGAAGGTTTAGTAATAAACTATATATTACTTTCTCTAAATAAGGTAGCTATAAATATCTATTATATAGTAACCTTTAGAAAAGAAATAAAACTATAGTAGAATAACTACATAATTTCTACTATAGCTATAGTATAGAGTTACACTATTTTTAATAAGTTTTATAACTTAAAGAATAGCACTACTAAATTTAATTAGCTCTATAACGTAATACGCGTTAACTAAACCTATTATTAGAAGTTCTAGGCACTATCTAGTACGCTATTTAAGAACAAGTTTATAGAAAGCTTAACTTTTATTACTAAGGCTCTTTATAGAGATAATTAGATAGTATATTTAGTTAATAATAATAATAAGTAAGAGTTAGCTTTTATATTAAAGAAGTTTAATAGCATTAGATAAGAGGTAAAATTAGATTCTAAGACTATACTAAATAGTATAAAGATAAGTATAGATTAGCTAAAATTATTAAAAGCTATAAAAGTGTATAGTAAAATCTATATTAATAAAGATAATAACTATAAGAAGCTTCTAAAAGATAGTATAGCCTTAGTAGATATATTTATTCTAAGAAGAATACTTATAATAAAGAATTTATAGAAGAATCTAATTTTATTTCTACCTAGCGTATTTAAAGTAGTATTATAACTATACTCTAATTCTTAATTTAAAGCTATAATTACTAAGGCAAAAGTATAAAGCTAACTAGTTTCTAGCTTAGAGATAGATAATAGAAAGGTAATGTAACTCTTCTACTTAGATATACAAGCTATATCTAGTTTTCTAAACCTTACCTATATTAAAGCTAATATATACAAAAACTAAGTTTTAATAAGTATAGATAAAGAGTATAGTAATAAGTATAATAACGCTAATTTTACTCTATTAAAGAACGCTATCTATATAGAACTTCTTAAGCCTAATATAATAGTATTCTAAAACCTACTTTCTAATACTATAGTAGAGAGCGTAAAGCTTAATGTAATCTATAAGATTATTAATAAGACTTTTCTTATTAACTATTCTAACCTAAACACTAACTAAAAGAAATAGCTACTAACTATACTCTTAAAAATAATTATTACTTTATATAAACTAATCTATTAACTAATAATAGTACTTACTCTAAAGAATAAGTATAGAAAATAAAATATAATTATATTTCTAGGTAGAATAAGTAGACTATAAAGAAAAGAGTAAAAGGCGTTATAGAGAAAGCTAAATAGACTAAGAATTCTTATAATATTAATAGCTTTTGTAGAGATAATTACGCTTACTAAAGTATTTTATATAGTTTTACTTAAACTCTAAGACTATTAAGTAAAATAGAACTAGTCTCTCTTTAGAATCTACTAGATTAGCTAACTTACTAAGGCGTGTTACGTATATATTCTATTTACGCTAGAAAGTAATCTAGAAGTTAAGATTCTATAGCGCTAGGTCTTTAAAATAGATATAAGAAGTTTACTATAGAGAAGCTATACTAGGTAATAGGCTAAGCTAGCTAGATCTATAGGTAAATAGCTAATAGCAGGTATAAGTAACTCTACTTCTCTATTATAGCTACTAAGGCTAGAGATAAAGCGTGTACAGCTAAAAAGAGGCATCTTATACTCTCTCTTATAGTAGTAATACGCTATAATAAATTATAAAAGAGCTATAGAAGAGAAGTAGAGGTATAGACTATTACTTTGCGAAAATTATACTCTGTATAGAGCTACTACGTAGAAAGTAGCAACTCTGTATTATATTATTAGATACTAATAGAGATAAGTTTATAGATAGAGTTATAAGTAAGGTAGTAAACTAGAACTTTACGTTAGATATTTTATACTAGCTTAATAGTCTACTACTAGTTTAGAAAGCTAAGGTATAGTAAGATATAGCTTAGTAGAGCTAGTAGATATTAGATAGTATAAGGTAATAGGTATAGTGTAGAATAAAGTGTGTAATATGCGTGTCTCTATAATTAAGACTAATACTATAATATTATTATAGTAGCACTTACGTTATTAAAGTAATATATAATCTTATATCTTTAACTCTAATTATAACTACAAAACTCTAATTAAGATAGTATAGTACTATTCTATATAATATTAAATAGTGTAACTATAACTAGGTTATAACACCTACGCGTGTAGCGCGAATATAACTATAGCTAAACTTATAAATTAGTTAATTCTATATAAGACTTATAGTTATATTTATATTTAAACTATTATAAACTACTTATAACGTAAGTACTATAAAAAGCGCTATTTATATAGTTTTTATAATTATAAGTAGTTATAGCTAGGTAGTTACACAAATTCTATAAACTACGTAAATAGAATATTCTAGATAGTACTAGACTATTATAGATAGTGTAAAACGCTATAAATTATATAAAATACTAGTAGATTGCGTAGATTGCGCTATAAGTAAAAAAGCATAACTAAAAAAATTATAACTTTTTCTAACGTAGTCTAAACTTTCTATTACTAGAGCTTAAAGTAAATAAAGTAAGTATATTTAAATCTATCTTAGTATAGTCTAGCTAATTATAACTTTAGATCTACGTAGTTATTATAACTTATAAAATACTTAGAATTATAGATATTAGATATATAATATATAAGACTACTAGTAGTAGAAGAAATAAACGTAGTAAGTATAGAAACTATCTTAGTTAGGTCTTAACTAATATATATATTAGTCTACCTAGATATAGTCTAACTTAGTTTAGACTACTAGGTCTTAACTCTACTAGATATAACTACTATTTATAAATATATTTAGGTTTTAATAGCTATATAAGTATAGTTTTAGATTAAACTTTTTAATATATACTAACTTTATATAAAAATATATATAGTAAGAGATTAAAATAAAATAGAGAGATAGGTAATAAGAGAGTAGACTAAAATTTAGATTTATAGTATATTAGCTATAGTTATTAGAATATAAAACTTAGACTAGACTAGATTTAGTTCTAAGATTTAGACTATAGAGGTAGTTTAAAATACTTAGCTACTTAATAGTTAGATAAGTAACTAAATAATAGATACTTTATAAGACTTTAGCTTAAGTCTAATAGAATTAAACTAAGAATAAACTATAGAGAGACGTTTAATATATCTAGTATAAGAACTTAATACTTAGAGAACTCTTAGCCTTTTTATAGTTAAGTATTTACTAAGTTAGATCTAAATACTATAGTAGATAGAATTAAGTATAGACTTACTCTAGAACTATTTAAAGAAAAGGTATCTCTAGTATTATTATTATAATTAGGCTCTCTAAGTAACACTATAAATAAATTAGCTAAGTCTAGTATAAGTCTACTCTTATCTATATTAACTAGTAGGTCTTAGCGTTAACTATCTAGTGTAGTATTTAAGTATACACTAAGTGTACTTTTATACTAGCTTATACTCTTACTACTAGATATAACTATGTTACTTATAATATTATCTCTAATATATAATATAACTAAGTTTTATCTAGATATATTATTAGTTAGAGAAGTTATAACCTTAGAACTAGCTACTACTATATTATTCTACGTATAACTATCTAGGTCTAGCGTAAGTATAGACTCTATTAAATCTTTCTTATTAGCTATATATATTCTCTCTTCTATACTTTTTTAAACTTTCTTATTTATATTATCTAGAGTGTTTTCTAAACTACTTTCTTTAGTATATATCTAGTTAGTTAGGTTATATTTAAGTATAGTCTTACTACTTACTCTAGTAAGTTTATTTATAGTATTACTAAGAGAAGTACTAGTATTAGCCTAAGACTTAGTATTTTTATAGCTAGAGTTCTAAAAGATAAAAGATATTAGTAAGAACTAAACTAAGTATAGTTTTAGCGTATATATATATACTTATATCTATACTATTATATAGCTCTATAACTATATTAGAGTTAATAACTAGACTAGATTTAATCTTAATATTAGATTTATTACGTAGAAAGACTAAAAAAAAGAGTAGTATAGTTAGAAGATTACGCCTTTAATAAGCTCTATTTTCTAGAATATAAAACTAGTAACTTAACTAAATTAGACTATAATTACTCTTAGAGTACTTTATACTTACGCGCTAACTACGCTATTTACTTAGAACTAGCTAGTTCTATTATCTATTCTCTAAGCCTTACACTTAATATAAAATAAGTATAGTCTTAGTAAACTCTATAACTAATACGTATATAAATCTTTATAAAATAGTATAAATAAGCTACTTCTATAGTAAATATACTCTACTAAAGCTAAGTTTATATATTAATAAAAATATACTTAGACTACTTATATTCTATAAATATATCTTATAGGTAGAAAAGTTAGCACTAATATTAAAGTTATAGTATAATTAGCTCTTTATATACTAGTATAAGAAAGTATCTAGATTCTTTATAGTAATAGTAGTCTTAGACTATACTTAGTCTAATATTAATATTATATTACTTACTTAGTATTATATAGGTATTAGAAAGTATAAAGATATATTACTATAAGAACGTAAGATAATTAGTATAGGTAAGAAAGCGTGTAGATATTAGTTTAGTAGAAAAGAGTTCTATTATAGAGAGATTCTATTATCTAAAGTATTATATAAGAGTCTAATACTAAAAAGTATAAGTAAAAGATAAAATAGTAGATAATAAGATAATTCTAAAAGGCTTTTATTAAAAGATATTCTCTCTTTAGGTAATTCTTAGGTTATTAAAGATCTAATTTATATAAGAATACCTTATATACTAGTATAAATCTTCTCTTTCTAGTAGTATAGTTTTATTATACTATCTAGAATGTGTTAATTACTTAGAGTATAAAGAAAAGATAAAGAAAAAGTATAAAAAAAAAAGTAAAAAGCAAAATAAATAATTAAGTAGAGATATTAGTAATACACTACTATAGTGTAGGTAGTAGTTAGATTTTAGGTAAAATAAAAAGCTTACTTAAAATCTAAGTACTAGTAATATTACTAGTACGTTTAGTCTACTTTACATTTTATCTACTATAATATAGATTAGATAGGCTAGTAAAAGAAGCTAATAGAGCTAGTGTTAGTATCTTAAACTAAGAAGAAAGTAGTAGAACTAGTAGTAGTAATATTATTAGAGAGCGTAAGAAGCTAGAGAGTAATAATAAACTAGACGCTAGACTACTAGTGTAAGTCTAAGAAGTCTTAAATAGAAAGAAAGAAGTAAGTATAGTATTAAAGTTAGTAGCGTTATAGAAGTAGTAATAAATATCTAGTTTTATATTAATTTTATTAATAAGACATCTAATAGTATCTTCTATACTATAATTATAATTCTAAATATACTACTATCTCTTATAAGAAGAAAGTATACTCTTATTAGTAAAGAAGAAAATATCTAGATATTTACTATTAGCGCTCTTAGTAAAGGCAGCCTTTTTAAGCTTTTTAACTACTAGCTATAGCACCTTAATCTCTTTAATAATATACTTACACTCTTTCTAGATATACTTTAGAATACTATTCTTATTCTTACTAAGAAAGTTATAGATCTTCTTATATATAAGAAGGTTATTCTAGAAAACTTATATAAGAATAGCCTTCTAGATCTAGAAGAAGAAGTTAATATATATATCTACTAGAAATATCTACTTAATACTAATATACTTATTATAATATCTAGATAGTATTATAGAAGAGGCTATAAAATTATAATAAGCTTTTAAGATTTTATTATATATTTCTATAGCTAGAATCTCTATAACGCTCTAGCGTACTATAATATACTATAGAAAAATTATTTAATAGATTTTAGTTACTAGTTCTATAGAGCTATAGAGTATTATAGAGTAGATAATATAAATATCTCTTTCTCTATAAATAGACTTCTTCTACTTTATACCTAGCGCTATTACTTATACTTTTTATATCTAATTAATATTATTATACTATTCTTTAATAAGGCTAGTAGAATTCTTCTTAGTAGTTTTATACTATTATAAGTATAGCTTTATATATTAATAGAAACTCTCTAAGACCTCTATATAGTTCTAAAAGTTCTTATTATTAATTAAAACTAATTCTTAGATTATATCTATACTTTAACCTTAAGTATAAGTAAATAATAGATTAAGATTAATATAGTAGAAGAACGTCTTATTACCTAGTATAGTATACTTAGCGTAGTAAGAGTAAGAAACTATAGTATATTTTTTGCAAAGTACTAAGTAGAGTATCTAGTAATAAAGGTTAGTATAGATAGCTTATTAAATAAAAGAATAGTATATAATATAAAGCTAGCTAAGATTCTTATTACTATTAATACGTTAGAAGTAGTAATAGTATATTTTAAAGAATTTTTTAATAATTTTCTTAAGTTTTTTATTATTAAAGAATAGCTACTTAAAGTTCTCTATAGTAATATTACCTATCTACTTAAAGTCTTCTACTAGCTTACTCTAATCTATCTTTTTACTAACTTTCTTCTAGAAAGAAATTAGGTATAGATTATAAGCTATCTAAGAATAATAGTAATAGCTAAAAAGGTTAGAGTTTTATTTACTAAGCTTATACTACTTAATAAAGAGAATAGATATAACTAGATAGGTTTAGAGTTTATACTACTTATCTTAGAAAAGATATAAAAGAAGAAGAATATTATTTATAGCTTTTATATTTATAGCTTACTTAAAGAGATCTATATAGGTAGCTATTACTTATATATAAGTCTAATAGATATAAGTACTATTAATTAATAAGCTATTAGAGTAGTAACTAATATAAACTTTTTAATACTATACTTAGATAACTTTAATACATTTATAGTTATTAAGTTTAGTGTACTTAGAGTAGCTATTAAGAATTAGTTAAAGAAAATTAGAAGTTCTATCTAGATATTTATAGTTCTTAGCTATAGTTAAAGCCTTAAGCTTATTAGAATTCTAGTTTTTATCTTTTAAATTATCTTTATTAAGCGTAGTGTCTATCTTCTTAGATAAAGATTAGTAAGCTAGAGTAGATTTTAGAGCGCTAGTGCTAAGTAGTAGTAGTAGTAGTAGAAGGCTAGTTTGTATACTATAAAGCTTTAATTTCTATAACTTAGCTACTACTACTCTCTTCTTAACTACCTTAAGACTAGTCTAGTGCTCTTAGTATACCTACTTTTTTAGGTTTACTAAAGAAGTAACTAATTTAGCTCTACTAAGTTACTTTACTCTAATCTTCTTTAGCTCTACTTTAATATAATTACTATTTTTATTAATTACTCTTAACTTATATAGAAATAATCTAAGTTCTATTATAATAGAGATAGCTAATTAATAAGTAGAGTAAAGCTTTATCTAGTATCTAGTAATAGTGTTAGTAATTATTACTTTATTACTACTATAAAGAGTATACGTAATCTAGTAGTCTAGGTTAGAATATCTATTAACTATATATAGAAAGATATATTACTAAAAGTTATATTAATTATTATAAGTACTGTCTTTCTTATACTTATAAGTAAAAGAAACTATAATATTTCTAGTAGTAAAGCTAAGTATATCTAGCATTATACTATACTTCTTATAGTTCTTTTTTAATACTTTAATAGAATACTTTAAAAAAGATAGTGTCTTAGAAAGTAAGTTCTTCTTAGTAAACTAAATAGTTACTTTAATAAAATCTTTTAAGGTAGCTTAGTTTTATATAATAATATTAGTTTTAGTACTTTTGCGCAGAGTATAGATATAAATAGCTACTACTTAGACTAAAAATAGAGCTATATTATAGATATCTAGATACCTAAGATAGAACTATATATTAGATATAGCCTAGTAGTTATATAGAACCTTACTTAAAAAGTAAAAGATATAGCTTATAAAACTAGGTTCTAATATATTAATACTCTTAGTAGCGTTAGTTAGTTTTATAATATACTTATTTTTAGTATTCTTAGCTTAGCTTAAGACTTAATACTAGCTATTAAATACTTTAACACTACTATACTTATCTATAAGCTTTAGTAGCGCTTTAACTATATTAGATACTTTAAGAATAAAGTTAGTAATCTAGTTAAATAAAAAGATTACGTTAGTTATAAAAGTATTAAGAATAACTTTCTATTACTTAAAAGACTACTATTTAAGACTAGTAATAAAGTCTATTACTTTACTATTAATATTTAGATTCTAGAGATTCTAGTTTTAGGCTAAAGTAAGAACTTAGGTCTTAGCTTTAGTATATAGAGTCTAGATAATTATAAAAGTATTTTTCTTTAGTTATAAACTAGAAGAAGCTATAGAAAAGAAGCTAGTGTTACTTCTAAAGACTTAACTATAGATATCTAAAGTAGTAAAATTCTTAGTTAGACTAGATATATAGAGCTTAAAAAGTAGATCTTTCTAAGAAGAGGTCTCTTATAAAGAAAAGCTTTAGCTATAAGAGAAAGTTAACTTTCTAGTATTTATAGCTTTTCTCTTACTTTTATTCTTATTACTAGCTATCTTCTACTAAGCTTTTAGCAGCGTAAGTATCTTTCTTTAGTAATCTAAGACTAGCTCTTATAAAGAAACTCTTACTAAACTAGCTTATAGTATAGAACTAATAGTACTAAGCTTATATATATATATATATAGTTATACTTATATACTTATTTATAGAATTAGTTATAAGTATAGTAAGCTAAGCGCGCGCTTTTATATATAGAGTTAATAGTAACTAAGAGTTATAGAAGAAGTTTAGATAGCTTATAGACTTATTATACTTCTTTACACTAAGCGTAGTAGTTAGAGTTATAGTTATAATTACTAATATAGAAAATAAAAAAAGTTAGATTAATAAAGAAAGAAAGAAGATATAGCTTACTTCTAAGAGGTAACTATAGTATATAGAGGTAAGAAGAAAAGATTAAGAAGATTAGAGAAGAAAGAAAGAAGTAATAGCTATAGAGAGGTATATATATATATAATTAAGAAACGTCTATCTATTATAGTATTATAATATTATAATATTAATAGGTAAAGTTAAGAAGTAAAATTATAGTAAAGGTAAGGTAATTAATTACGTAA
Organism: Alternaria metachromatica; assembly: GCF_023757995.1. Lineage (NCBI taxonomy): Eukaryota > Fungi > Ascomycota > Dothideomycetes > Pleosporales > Pleosporaceae > Alternaria > Alternaria metachromatica. The sequence continues at coordinate 633,506 of NW_026055503.1, forward strand.
TTAGCTATTATACTTAGTAGTATTCTTACATATATAATAGTATTAGTAAATAAATAGTGTTATATTATTATAGTAGTAATAACTAGATTTTAGGTAAAATTCTAATCTACCTAAAATCTATATATTAGAACTATTATAAACTATAATTATTATAACGCTACTAATAGACTATAATAGCTATATAAATATAATTTAAAAAAAGTTTAAAGCTAGATAGAATAGTTAAAAGAGTAATACTTATTATAATTAGTACTAGTATTTCTAATATTAAAGTTATAAAAGAGCTATAATACTTATAGCTTTCTTTCTTATTACCTCTAAGAGTATATAGAGGTAATAGAGTATTAGTTACTAAAGACTAAGTAGTTATAGTTATTATAGTAGTTTTTAGGTAGTTATGTATAGAGTTATAGCTAGTTATTATACGTAGAACTATAGCTACTACGTTCTCTAAGTATTCTAAGTGTATTAAGATAGTAGTAGAATAGATACATTCTTATTTACCTAGTAGTAGTTACTTTCTAGAGACCTAACTATAGGTAGGCTAATATAACTAGAAATTACTATTCTAAGCTCTAATTTAAGTAGCTTAAAAAGCTTAAAATAGTAAATTAACTAAGTCTAGGTAGTTATTACTAGGTAGAGGTAACGCTTTAGTAGTTATATAACTCTATAGTCTAGTTAACTAGTAGTAGAGAATCTAATATAAGATAGAATATAGTAAAGTAGTAAGAATAGTAGAAGTTATTTTCTTTACTTTATTTTAAAGTTTATAGTACTTATACTCTACTAAGAGTATCTAAATATATACTATCTAGTACTTATAAAAAGAGGTATTAATATATATAGTAAACTTTTTATCTATATTATTTAGTATTAATATTATAGTAGAGAAGTTAGAGGTAGTAGAAAGTACTTAGAGTAGCGTTTACCTTAAGCTCTAGTAGTAGCTTCTAGCTAAACGCTGCTATAAGCGCTACACTATTTTTATTACTACTTATTTTATAGTTTATAATATATTTATCTAGTATAGTTTAAGACTATAGAGAGAAAGTTAGATACTAGAAAAAGAGTATAATAAGTAGAGACTTATTATTACTATTAAGGTATAAGTGTAGTAGAAAAAAAGCTAGAATAAATTAAGATTAAAAGTAAGAAGAACGCTATCTCTTTAGTTTTAGTAGAACTTATAGAATACTTCTTTATAAAACTAATATAGTTTATATATATTTATAATATTAAGATTCTTTATAGTATAGTTAACGTAATAGAGAAAAAAGAAATAAAAAGAGACTAAAGAAGTGTACTTTAAATACTTAGTAATAGTAGACTATATATTATTAAAGAGGCTTCTAGATAAAAAAGTCTATAGTAGGCTTTCTCTTTTTTTTCTTAAGTAAAGACTATTCTATAGCCTAAGCTCTTTCTCTATCTAATACTAATAATATATTAGAATTAGAGAAAGAAATAAAGTTTAGTTTAAATACTCTTTATTCTTCTTTTATAAAGCGCTTAGTAATAACTATACTTAGCTAACTAATAAGCCTTAAAAGAATACTTAGCTAGCTAATAAGTTTTAGAGTATTACTTACCTTCTCTTTCTTAAGTTATAGTTAGAAAGAAGTGCTTTAGCTATCTTTTTTATTATTATTAATAGAGCTAGCTAGCACGTTAGTAGAGATATTAGTATTCTTCTAGTTATCTAGGTTATAGAGCTTTATCTAGCTATAATATTACTTAGTAATATTTTTTAGTATTTATTAGTAAAAGAGCTTTAGCCTCTTACTAGAAATAGTATATAGAAGTAGAGTTCTATTAAGATTCTTAATCTAGTAGGTATCTTACTCTAGCTATAGTTATTAAATATAATAAAAATCTACCTACTTAGTGTTAAGCTTCTTATCTTTAGATATATTAATTTTCTATATAGAGTTCTATAGAAGAACTAAGTTACTAAGTTAAAACTTCTTATAGTGTATCTTTTTAGTGTTATTCTAATAATTCTTCTTAGCTTAACGTAATTAATTAGTATAGATAATAGTATTCTTAGTAAATTAGTTCTAGAGGTCTAGTTATATTACGCGTATTACTAGAAGTTATACGTAATTCTTTACTTTCTAGAATAGAAGAGTCTACTATATTAGAAGCTCTAATTCTAATAGAAGAACTAAGTTTTAACTAGTAATTAACTAGTATAGTAAATAGCCTATCTAAGACTAAGTAGAAATATAGTTAGTAAGAAAAATAGTAGATAAGTTATTTACCTATAGGTCTAATAGCTTAGTAAGAGTATTAATAATAGACTTATATCTACTTTTAATCTTATCTATAGCTTATAGATTATATAAGAATAACTAGATACGCTTAATTTTATAGTTAGTTATAAAATACTTTACTACCTTAGTAAAGTCTAGTCTACTATTAACTAAGAGCTTACGTATTATACTCTATTAATAGATAATATTCTTATAAATAAACTTAGTAATAGTGCTAGACTTATTATTAGAAAGCGCTTTAGCCTCTAGCTATCTACTTAAGTATTCTTTAGTAATAATAAAATACTTCTTATCTTAGTAGTAAGGTATATAAACTATATTAATTATAACTAACTTCTAGATTATAAAGCTATACGTATTAGTTAATATATTAACTTTTCTCTTAGAGAAGTAAAGCTAGCATTTAAAATAACGCTAAATTCTTTTTTAAACGTCTTTATATATATTAGACTACTAGTAATATTAGAAGAGTATAGAGTATATAGTATTAGTTCTATAATAGCTAATAGTTTTATACGTTAACTATATAGTTTATAAGTAAATATTAGTATTATTAATAATATAGTGTATAGCTATATTTCTTAAAATCTTATAGAAGAGCGCGTAATTACGTATAAAGAAGTTTAGAGCTCTCTTCTTCTATATATAAAGCTCTTTTAGAGTTATACTCTTAGAAATCTTAAGATTAATAAGAAACTAGGTAATCTATTTAGATTATTTAGTATACTTATACTTAAGTATTTAAAACGCTCTAATAGGTAGTAGCTCTTCTTCTATACTTCTAATTATATAGTTAATAAACTTCTTAAGATTATTCTTAGACTCTTCTAGTAGAATCTAATTATTAGATTTAGAGTAGTAAGAGAGAGTATCTATAATAATATTCTTCTTTCTAGAGATATAGATAATATTAAAGTTCTAAAGAAGAATAGTAGAGATCTACTAATTTATAACTAATTCTAGATTATTAGTAAAAAAGTAATTAAGCTAGGTAATAAGCGTTATAGTATTAGTTTTAATAGTAAAGTATATACTATATAAGTATATACAAAACTTCTTTAAAGCCTAAAGCACTACTTTATATTCTAACTTAGTAGAATACTAAAAACGTTCTTTTACTAACTAGAGTATACTTTTAAATTAAATAGAATAGCGTCTACTATTAGCCTATAGCTATTTAAGATAAGCTTTTTCTTTATTCTAACTAGTATTAGTTATAAGAAAAACTTTGTACTTTAATATATCTAAGTAGTTAAGGCTTACTAGCGCTAGCGCTAAGTATATAGTATATTTAAGTATATATATTACTTAATTCTAATCTAGACTCTACTTATACTTTATATCTCTATAAAGAAGATAGAAGAGAGGCTTAGTAATAGTAGTAAATTCTTTTACCTAGATATAGTAGTAGATATATAGCCTAAGAAATAAGTAAATATTATAGATATTATAGTAAAGTAGCTAGTCTAAAAGCTTCTAGACCTTCTTACTATTAGAATAGCGTTCTTTAGAGCTAATTTTATAGCTAATAACCTCTAGGCGCTCTATAAAAAAGTAGTACTTCTTACTAGAGACTATCTTTTCTGCGCGCTTAATATCTATAAAAATATAGTTAAGTTAGAGAATATATTTATAGATATAGTAATAAATACTAGATATAGTTATTTTACTACTATAGTCTGTCTTAGAACCTCTATAAGTAATATTATTAATAAATACTATAGTATTTAGCTAATAGTTCTTAAAGATCTTTATTATAACGCGCTAGAATACTATAACTAAGTTAGTTATCTTTATAACTATAGTATATAAATAAAGAAGACTAACTAGTATCTAAAAGGCTATTATATTCTAGCTTATAGTGTAAAGAGTAATCTAATTATAACTAGAATAAAGATCTATAAAAGAGTTAATAAGATATCTAGTAAAGTATTTAGAGAACTTATCTACTATTAGTAGTAGGTTTATATTATATATACTAATAGTATTAATCTTTTATATATTAGAGATCTATTAAGCTCTTCTATTCTTCTTAGAAACTAGGTACTATAGATTATAATACTAACTATTATAGTATTTCTAGATACTTTTATTAAGGTAAGTATTAGCTATATTAACTATAACCTACTTAAGCTTCTTAGAAATAGTAAAGCTTTACGCTTACTAAGCTTTATATTTAACTATATAGATCTTATATAGTAAGTATATATTAGAGTATATTCTACTAGATTTAGTAAATTTCTATAATAAAGCTACTTTCTTATTATAGAGTATCTAGATAAAGAGATCTCTCTCTTCTTACGTAACTTATAATCTAATATAAAAGTTAGCTAGTCTCTTAAGTATAAGGTAAGTTTCTTATAGAAATATAGTATATTATAGTTTAAATATATTATTCTATAGTTCTAGGTCTAGTTTATAAATAGAAAGGTAAAGTTATTAACACTAAATAGCTTACTTCTTCTAGTCTTTCTATCTAAACTCTATTAGCTTATCTACTTAAGAAATATTAATAGGTTAAACTTTCTTATCTATAGTCTTATATAAGGTAGTAACTTCTAGTTACTAATAAGTTCTACGCGCGTAATTAAGTATCTTTTTATAGTTAATCTTATATATAATAGTATACTTAGTAAACTTCTATTTATACTAAATAATTAGCTTAGTATTCTTATTTATCTAAAGTATCTCTACGCTATTATTAAAGAGAGAGCGTATCTACCTTCTCTATATCTATTAGATACTTACTAGAAATAGTATATTATATTACTTAAAACTATATATTAGGTTATACTACGCTCTTTAGTATAGATACTAAACTATAGAAGAATCTTAAGGTAGCTCTAAAGTAAAGTTAGTTATAGTGCTAACTTATATATGTTTTATAGTATTATTATTCTTATTCTTTTATTTATAGTCTATAGTAGAGAATAGGTATATAGGCTTAGAATCTAAGATAATAAAGAAAACTAACTTAGTTCTATCTTTAGACTAAATATAATATTACACTCTACTAAATATATTATATTATATTCTAATATATAACGCTGTATACTATAGTTTTCTAAGTATAGCTAAGTATATAAAGTTTATAATAATATAAAAGGTAGTGTAAATAACTATAGTACTAATACGTATAGAAATATTAAATATAGTACTAATAAATAGTTTATAGCCTCTATTAGTAGAAGTAATACCTTATAGTAAGTTACTAAGCTTCTATATCTAGTATTTATATAGTATTTTTAACGTACGCGCTACGCTAAGATAAAGAATATTTATCTATATACCTATATTAATAAGATATTTAATAGAATTACTATAAATATAAACCTAGGCCTCTAGTAGATCTATCTAGACAAACGCGTATCTAGCGCGTCTTTATACTCTATATACTACTTTAGTAGATATATAGTTAAGAGTATTACTCTATAAGTTACTATAACTAGTAACTTTATATTAAGTTTATATATTTAAGTAGTATATATTAATAGTATTATAAGAAGTATTAGTATTACATTAATATAACTATATAGTTAGTAGAGGTTATAATAGATATTTATAGAAGGTATAATAGTAGAGTGTAGATATATAAAAGAGCGTATAGATTTTAGATAAAAATAAAGCTTATTTAAAATCTATAGCGTAGCTAGCCTTAAAGCTATTTACTATTCTAATACTATCTATACTAATACTATTCTTCTTTAGAAGATTACGTAATTAGTTAGTAATATTATTCTAACTAATTAGGTTAGAAACTATTACTTCTTATACTTTCTAACTTAGAAGCGCTATTATAATATAATTAAGTTATTCTTTAATAAGCTTTTTAAGTTCTAGGTTAGAAAGAGCGTCTAAGAACTTAACTACCTTCTTCTTATAGTCTTATAATAAATATCTAGAATTAGCTAATATACTATTATTAATATAAATATTAGTAAGTAGGTAAATAACTATAAATAGCGTGTTAGAAGCTTATAGAAGAAATAGCTATTCTAACTAACTATTCTCTAGTATTATAGTAGTGTCTAATACCTATAAGTTAAAAACCTATCTAATAGTATTCTTCTTAGATAATAGCTAAGAGCTCTATAATTACTTAGAGAGTCTACCTCTCTTCTTAATATAGCTATTATAGACTTAATTAAAGTTACTAAGAATACTTTTATTTAGGCGCCTAATAGTATTACCTTTAGTGCTATAGAGAAACGTAGTGTTTTTACTACTAATAATAATACTATTAGAATTAATATTATTAAGTAGCTAGATATTCTTAAAGTACTTAATACTTTTCTAAAACTAGATAAACTACTATTAAGCGTCTCTATAACTAGCGTAATAGTCTAAGTAAGTAATTATATTAGCTAAGTTTAATTACTTAAGAACGTGCTTAGAGTAAAAGTCTCTCTTAAACTTCTTAGAAAGAACACTAGACGTAGGCTATTCTATTATATTATTAGTAATATTAAAATACTTCTTAATCTTAGATTTAAGCTATTTAAGCTTATAAGTTAATAGAGAAGTACTAGAGATTTAGTTAAGGTAATTGTAGAGTAGGCTAAAATAGTATATTTCTTACTTACGCTTACTATTCTAATAATAACTAATCTAATCTAAGTTATAGAGGTTATTATAGAGTTTATAATTAGTAATTTTATAACTTTTCTTATTATATATATAGTAAGTATTAGTATACTTAGCTTTTCTATACTAAATAGTTTCTCTCTTAGAAGCTATATTTCTAGGTACTTAAGTAATAAAAGAACTATTATTTTTTTTAATAAAGAGCTCTTTCTTAGTTATATAGTCTATAAAGTATAGAGTATTATAGAAATTCTTAAAGATTAGAGTAACTAATAAGTAAGCTATAAAGAAATAAACTATATCTACGTTAAGCTTTAGACTATTTAGTAAAGTTATAAGTTATTCTACTTTAGAATCTATATTAGAAGAAAGTAAAGATTCTTACTTCTTCTATTACTTCTTAAGATTAGTAATAATACTCTTTACCTTCTCTAGATTAAAAGTAGCACGCTTATTAGTAAGTATAATATATTTTATTTTAGTATCTATACTACTACGTTTCTAAGTATATATATTATTAATAGTATTATTCTTTCTATAGTGTTTCTTAAGAAAGATATAGATCTTATCTATATAGTACTTAGTCTAATTATTACTTTTAGAAGCGTTAGGTATTATAAAAGTAACTATTTATTTATTATACTTTAGAAGTTTATAGTAGAAGAGAAAGCTAAGTTTCTTTTATAGAACTTACTTATTAGTAATATAAGCTTTAGCTATTATATAGAAGTAAGTATAATACTTAGTAAAGCTAGGTAAATTATTTATATACTTATAGATAAAAGCTTATAAGTATAAGCGCTTATCTATCTTAATAGTAGTATTCTTATCTACCTAGTATTTCTTTATATTTGCTTTAAGCTTAGCTTAGTTCTTCTTTTTATAACTAGTAAAGAGCTTAATAATATAAGTAATAGAGTAATTCTTATTACTAATATAATCTAAAAGAATAGAGACTCTTATCTTATTAGAGAGGTCTCTATTATTAGCTTGTTAGTTATAGTCTTTAAGAAACTTAGTAACGTTATTACTAGTAAAAACTAAAGTAGCGTATCTAGAGTTATTAAAGTTAGAGAGTAGTTATAATTATCTAATTACAGACACGTAATTGCTTAGCTCTTAGGTATATAGCTAGAGATTTTATTCTAACTTTCTTTTATAGTAGAATAATTATAATATACTTAATTATCTCTAATTATTAATTATCTCTAGCTCTAATAGTTATAAGCCTAGCTACTTAATTATAGAACTAATTTCTACTACGTATTAAAGCTTACTAGAAGATAGATTAATTAATCTTATTTCTACTCTACTCTTTCTAAATATTCTGTAATTAGAACTTCTTCTACGTAATTACTTAATTATATTCTCTATATCTCTATATTAATTCTACGCTCTAACTCTATAGATATAAGTAATTATAATATAGCTATTATAGCTATAGGTATGCTTCTTAAGAAGTAATCTAACTAGAATACCTAGTTTACGCTTCTTAAGTAATACTATAATAAGAAGAGTATTTAGAAAGAGATTAATTCTAATCTTCTAGATATTAAATATATAGATACACAGAAGTCTAAGTTCTCTAATCTTCTAGTTCTAAAGCCTATAGCTCTAGCTTCTCTCTCTATAGAGCTAACTAAGAATTAAAAGAATAAGTATAATAAAGCTACTTATAAGTATAATACTCTTTTATAAGATTATAACTATAAGACTAAAAATAGTACTACACTTATAGCTTACTAGAACTATAATTCTAAGTAGTAGTTAAGAAAGAGTAAGAAGATTAATAATATTAAGAACTAGATTATACGCACTATTACGCCTAAGTACTTATTACTTATAACTATAAGTAATAATAGAAGAATAGTCTAGTCTCTTATAAAGACTCTTAAAACTATACTTACTTTTACTAATTAGACTACGTAATATATAGTTTACGTAAAGTATTATACTTATCTTAAGAAGACTTAAGAAGGTACTACTAAAAAGTAGTTTACTAACTAGTTAATACTCTATTAAAAGGTAAAGATCTTTAAGCTCTTAGAGGTTAAAGAACTTCTTATAATTACTAACTTTTTTACTATAATTAAGAAGTTTAACTTTAAGTAGACTTACTAGTAGTAATATAATTAATTATTTACTATAGCTCTTAGAAAGAATACGTTAAGCTTTAGTAATCTTAGTAAGGTATTTAGTATTATTCTCTAGAAGATATTAATTACTACTAGAAAGAGAAAAGCTAATATAATCTTTAACGCTATTATAGATTAACTCTCTACTCTTACTAAGTTAGGTAAGAAGTAGTTAAGCTTACTACTTAAGCCTTACCTCTATAAATCTAATATAAAGTATAAGTAGAAGCTTATTTTATATTACTAATTATAGACTATAATTACTAAATCTAGACTACTAGGTATTTTACTAATAGAACTCTTAACTTAAAATAAGTAAAAGATCTAAAAGCGCTATTATAAAGAGAAGTAGAGTAGCCTATATAAGAAGATTAAGTAATCTAGCTAGAAGATAAAAGCTCTAGCTTCTAAGTATTTAAGTAATATAGTCTTAATAATTATTTACCTAAAGAAGCTAATTACTAAGTTTAGGCCTTCTATCTTTAGTATAGGCTTTAAGCCTTACGTACTTTTAGCTAGTATAATTCTTAATAGTAGAGCTATAGTCTACTTAGTTAATAATAAAGCTTTAATTAAGCCTAATTTCTTTATTAAGACTAATAGAGAAATAGTTAAAATAGGTAGCTAGATTCTTTTAGTAATTAGTATTAGTAATTATATACTTTGTCTTATTCTTAGTACCTCTAAAAGACCTAGAAAAGCTAATTTTATACTTACTAGTGTTAAGATTATCTCTAGTTTCTATACTAATATTATCTTAGAGAAGCTTCTTAGAAATAGTAGTATATAGTATATAGGCTATAATTATATAATTAGAATAGATACGCTAAAGACGTCTATTATTCTTATAACTTTTAAGTATAGATTTAACTTTTTATTTATTAAATATAACTCTTCTATTTATTCTTCTAATTCTATTATTATAAATACTATTATCTACTTATAAGTTCTATAATTACGCACTAGTAACGCTAATCTTTAGTACTAAAGATTAGACTACTTAGATAAGTAAGCTCTTAAAGCTCTTATTAAAGCTACCTAGAATATAGAGATTATAAGTATATAGCGTAGTAAATATAATAATTACACTACTATCTATACATTTTAAACAATCTCTTATTATTCTTATAAGCTATTACTACGTTCTTTCTTTAGAGTATTATAGAATCTATTTAACTTCTCTATAAGCTATATACTTAATAAATAGGCTCTAATTATAAAGAAGAATTATTTAGGTAAGCTATATAATTATAATCTAAAGAATAAGACGCTAGACTTTATAATAGAAGTTATTATAAGCTTTATAGCTATAGTTAAGCACTACTATTAGTAGAAGATTATAGAAATCTATTAGAATAACAATACTATAATATTACCTTAGAGAGAGTACTTAAGATTTAAGAAATAGGTAGAAGAAAAAAGAATTATAATTATAACGCCTCTACTATATACTTATAAGTCTAATAGCTTAGTAAAGAGAGCTAGCTAAGAGCTTATTACTAAGTTAATTAAGATACGCATAAGTGCTAATCTTATAGCTAGGCTCTAGCTAGTAATTATAAATATAGTAGCTTAACTCTATAGAATAAGTCTATTATAGCTTTATAGCTATTAATTTCTAGATTAGATATTATATAAATAGTTTAGAAAGTACTTCTAATATTATTAGCTACCTAAGATTAGGCACTAGACTACTAATCTTTGCCTAGATTAGAGTAGAATCTATACTTATAGCTATTAAGCGTATCTACTTAATAGTAATTACGTAGCTAGAAAGTACTATTAAGACTTTAAAGTTAAGCCTTATAGCTATATAGAATATCTTATTAGCTATTAAGCTTCTAATATATATTATATATAGGTACTAGTAATTAATTAAGTAATTATAACTTATAATATTACCTTTAATAAGTAGAAGTTCTATTAAAGTAAGCGTAAAGAGAAGCTAACTAGAGATTAAGTACTTAAGTAGGTTAAAATACTTAATAATAGTAAGCTTATTAATTCTATAGAAAAGTTTAATATTCTTTCTATTAATTAAATAGTAAGTATAGTAGAGCTATTAACTACTAAGTAAGATCTTAGAGGTAACGTAGACTATAATTAAAGTAATAAGGTTAGCCTATTTATTAAATATAATTAAGGCTCTATTAATTTAATAGAGATAGAGTATAAGGCTAGTGTTCTATTAGAAATTTCTAATAATTAGTAGCTTTCTACTAGGCTTACTACTCTAGAATCTACGCCTAAGTATAAGATTTTAGAGATAGATAATTAAAGTAATTATAGAGTTCTTAATAGTTAAAGAGTAGTATATATACCTAAGAAAGCTAACCTATTAGAGCCTAGAGGTAGAGAGCCTTCTATATATAGATTAGAAGATCTAACTCTATTTATTAAGCTTATTATAATAGACTCTAGTTCTATAGAAATAGATAAGAAACTAGCTTAACTAGAGTAAGTGCTAAAGAAACTAAGAGATAGACTACCTAAATTAGTAGCCTTCTCTTAATAATTAATATAGCTATAGAATTAGCTAATAGCTAAATTCTCTAGAACGCGCTATAGTAGAAGAGTTATAGATAAAGAGTCTAAGCGCTCTTTTTCTATAAATATCTATTAACTATTAAGATACTCTAAGAGTAAAAGTAAGTAGCCTACTTAGCCTAGTAATTAACTAGAGAGTAATAGCGCAGATAGTATAAATATAGTAATTATAGGCTTAGTTAATAAGTAAGCCTAGATTAACTTTTATAAGATCTACTTCTCTAGTTTTTAAAAAGACTAGAATAATTAAGCTAGCTATAAGACTATAAACTCTATTATTATAGCTACTACGCTTAGTAAGTATAAGCTAAAGGCTACTTACTAATACTATAATAATCTCTAAGAGCTACCTAAAATATAGAAATAACTAATCTAGTATCTAATATATACACTCTTTAAAGATACCTCTAAGAGAGAGATTAATTAGCTAAGTAAGAAAGAGACCTAGATAGAAATCTATAGGTTATAAGCCTAAGATTAGCTACTTCTATTAAAATAAGTATAAACTTATAAGTATAATTAGAATAGCTATCTTCTTAAATATAAAGCTTAAATTATAGTTTATAGTAATCTCTAAAAAAAGAACTTAATTAACTCTACTTATATAGTAATACTTACTATAAAGTTCTTTTACACTATAATAGTAATTACTACCTAGAGTAATCTAGAGATTAAATAGTTTAATATTATAGAAGCGTTTCTTAATACAAAGATTATAGTAAAGAACCTAGTAATCTATAAGATACTAGATAGCTTTAGAAAGCTAAAATTATATATATAGCTTAACTACGCGCTCTATAGATTATAAGACTCTCTACTATTATAGTATAAGAAGTTCTTAGAAACGCTAAGAGCTATTAGTATAATAGCTTCTTAAGAAGAGCTCTACCTCTTCTTTAATTAAGAATATAAAATTTTTATTCTCTTCTATATTAATAATATTTTATTACTCTATTATAAGAGTATAGAGTAATACGTAATAGCTATATAAGCTAAGATCTCTAGTAAGTATAAGATCTAAGATTAGAGAGATATAGAGTAGTTTCTAGATATTTATATAATTAGAGACTAATATCTAAAGATAATTATACTTATTTATAATATATATATAAATAAGATACTTAAGAAGTTTAAGCTTAGAGATAGATCTTTCTCTCTAATACCTCTACTATTAGAAGAGCTAATTAAGAATACTAGAGAAGTAACTAAGCCTAAGATTAAAAAATACTAGAAAATAGTTAGCTCTATTCTCTATATAGTAATTATACTCTAACTAGATATAGTATATACTATCTTAAAGCTCTTACACTTTTTTATAAATCTAAGTAATAAGTATAAAAAGGCTATAGAGTAAGTAATTATATATCTCTACTATACTTATTTTAATATAATCTAGTATAGTAACTATAATAGGCCTAATCTAATAATTACTAGAGATATATTCTTTACTAATAATCTAGAGACTTACTAATTATCTTATAGCTATATTACTATATTATATAAAGGCGTAATCTTTTAGAAAGCTATAAAATAAAGTATAGTTACTACTTCTACTATAAAAGTAGAGCTACTTACTCTTAAGTATACTACTAAGAAAGCTATAGCGCTTAGACGCTTTCTTAAAAAGCTAGCGCTTAATTTTAGAGAACTCTAGACTATCTAGTATAATAATTAGTAGATAATTAGGCTAGTTATTAGAAAGAATAAGTATATTAACACTTAGCTTAGGTATATTAATATCTAGAATATATAGCTATAGTAGAAATATACTAAAGAATTATTTAAGGTTAAGTATTTAGAGACTATAATTATACCTATAGATAGATTAACTAAATTACTTACTTAATAATAGTTTAAGAAGTTTAAATAGCTACTTAACTTATAAGATTTATAATATTTAATTCTTAAGAAGTAGATAGAGTAAAGAGATTTTTATTTAGACTACTACTATAAAGGTTAATTATATCTAAGCTAGATCTTAGTTACTCTAACTAGCGCCTAGTTATAGAGAAGTAATTACTAATAATTAATATAAGTATAAAGTAGAGAAATTACTAAACTTTTCTACTAGACTAACTTATATAGCTACTAACTTACTAACTACTATAGCGCTAATCTCTTTAATTATAACTCTTATAGTTACGCTTATTAAAGGCTAGCTTATTATTCTAGCTATTCTTAAAATTCTTAACCTAAGCTCTTAGATAAGTAGTCTTAGCAGCCTAGTTCTATATATAAATCTTAAGCTATATCTAATTATACTTAGTATATAGTAACGCCTTCTAGTACTTAGCCTTAGCTAGCTAACGCTAAGTATAGTAATAGAACCTATTACTTATAATACTAGATATAAAGCTATTAGACTAGTAACTATACAGCTAAGAATTATAAGAATTATAATACTAAGAATAGTTATTACGTAGCTAAGACTAATAATTATACTACTAAGACTAGATATTACACTACTAAGACTAATAATAACTATACTAATTCTACTACTAATTCTATAGCAGCTAATTTCTAAATTAAGAAGCTTATAGCTAGAAAGTTAGTAGTAGTAGCTACTAAGATAAGCTCTAGTAGTAATATTCTAAGTATTATAATAATAGATTAAAGGCTATAAGCAAATAACTCTAAGTAGAAAGAGTAAGTAGAGGTATCTAGCTACTATCTATATTAATCTCTTTTATTCTCTTACTTAGTATTATAAACTTACTATAAGCACTATATTAATTAGAGTCTTAAGAAGTTATAGATAGAGTACTTTTTAAGCTCTTCTTACTTAAAAACTTAAAAGTTCTATCTAATAATTTAGCTAGTGTTTTAGAACTACTCTTAGCTTCTTTTTTTTACTTCTTATAAGTATAGAGATTTTAGTAGAGCTACTTATAATACTTCTAAGCGTTCTTAGTATTCTAGCACTATTATTAAGTTAGTAAAAGATTAAAAGAGCTAAAGAAAAGAGAATTATAAATATACTTTAGTACTATAGTAATCTACTATATCTATATAGCAATCTTAAAAGTTTTAATTAGCTAGATAGTAGCTATAAGAATAGTAGAATAAATAATACGTAACTTAGTAGAGCTACTTAAAGTAATTAGACTCTAGAATAGAATTAAAAAGTTACTAATAGATATAGCGCTTATACTAAAGATATTAAGAAGTATTATAGTTAGGTAATACTCTAACTTACTTGCGTAGATAACTAGTATACGTTAGATATAGATAATCTAGAAGAGTTTTAGGTATAGAAGCTTTACTCTTAAAGTTCTTAGAAGAGTAACTATAACTATAATCTTTGCTTAGAGACACCTACTTCTCTTAATCTTAAGCGCTTTATTTCTTAATATAGTTAGATTACTAAAGACTAGAATTCTAAGTCTAGAAAGTATTATTAGTAATAAAGATACTACTTTTAGAAATAGGCTTAATAGTCTCTTAGATATTCTTATTATTAAGGTTATTAAACTAAGAGCTTTTATAATCTAAGTAGACACGCTTAATATATAACTTTAATTACTTATAACTCTTATATAAATTATTATTACTAAGTAAGTTACTAGACGCTATAAAGCTCTAACTTAGTTAATTATTAGAATTTATAAAGCTCTAAGATAGTTAAGAGTTAGAAGCCTAGTTACTTTATATAAAGCTACTAGAGAATAGGCTATAGACTACTAGTATTTTAGAAGAAAAAGATAGAACTTAAGTAGTAGCCTTTTTAAGTTAAGCGTAGTAGAAAGGTTAAGCGCTTAATTATAAAGCGTTATTAAGTAGAGCGCTATTACGCTAAGCGCTATTACGCTAAGTACTAGCTTACGTATTATAATTACTACTACTAGAGGTATTATAATTAGAGCGTAAGACACTATTATAGTAGAAGCTAAAGCACTAATACTTATAGCTAGAGGTAGAGTTAGAAGTTAGGTTATTAGACTAAATTATAATAGTTAGCTATTAATTTAAGTATAAGAGTAAGAACTTACTATAGTAATAAAAGAAATAGAGAAGTAAGTAAAGTAGTATATTAAGTAGAGTAGTATATTAAGTAGAGTAGAGAATTAAGCGTAGAACTTAAGAGCGCTAAAGCTTAAGAGCTAAAAATCTTAAGTAGAAGAGTTAATTAAATAGATAGCTTACTAGCTTATTAGCTTAAATATCTTAATAATATAAAAGTAGATAATTATAGTAGAGAAGAGAAAAATTAGAGAACTTATTATTATAAAGTTTCTAATTTTAGCCTAAGCGCGCACTTATATAGGTAGCTAGTAAAGCTTATTAAGCTCTTAATTACGCTATAAACCTTACCTAGAAAAGACTAGAAGCCTAGATCTTACTATTAGAATTATCTCTTACTAGTAGAATACCTAGATTTTTATAGCTATTAGCTAGATTCTAAACTATTATAAAGCAATTTCTAAACTAATAGAGTTAATTTCTAGGCTATTAGGCCTTATTTAAATAAGCAAGAGCTTACTACTATTAGTGTTAAGTATAATTAAACGCTTAATTAGGCTATAACCTACTACTACGCTTTAGATTCTTAAGCCTAAACTCTACTAGAGTATACTAATTATAGTAGATTTAATAGAATTAATTTTAGTAGAGTAGATTAATACTCTTACTACTTTAGAAAGTATATTAAAGTTAGAGAGTAGTTGTAATTATCTAATTATAGACATATAATTACTTAGCTCTTAGGTATATAGCTAGAGATTTTATTCTAACTTTCTTTTATAGTAGAATAATTATAATATACTTAATTATCTCTAATTATTAATTATCTCTAGCTCTAATATAAATAGATATTATACTATAGAGATTATATAATTAAAAGATAAGTTCTAAATACTTAATAGTATTTTTTTCTCTTTACCTAATAGTAGAAAATACTTCTTAAATACTTTTATAGTTAGTATAGCTTAGCGTTTTACTTACTATAATACTCTATTAGGTTAGTAGTTCTATTAAACTATAGTTCTGCACTAGTATATATTCTAAATATACTATTATAGTATTATACTAACCTTATTAGTCTAGTATTTTATTATACTTCTAATATTACTATTCTAGGTATTAGTTAAATTACTATTTTCTAGTGTTTCTAAGTAGTTATCTTATTTACGTAATTATCTTATCTAATATTACTTAGTAGTAAAAACGTAGTTAGTCTAAATATAACTACTATTATAGTTCTAGCTAACTTAAAGAAAAAAGCTAAGTTTATACTTATTATATTTATAGTAGTTATTATTACTATATATATTATATTAATATATACTAACTACTTTTTATACTACATAGTAGAATATATCTCTATAGACTTTACTATTTATATAAGTATTAGAGAGTATAAAGATATATTACTATAAGAACATAAGGTAATTAGTATAGGTAAGAAAGTGTATAAACGTTAGTTTAGTAAAAAAGAGTTCTATTATAAAGAGATTCTATTATCTAAAGTATTATATAAGAGTCTAATACTAAAAAGTATAAGTAAAAGATAAAATAGTAGATAATAAGATAATTCTAAAGAGCTCTTATTAAAAGATATTCTTTTTCTAGGTAATTCTTAGGTTATTAAAGATCTAATTTATATAAGAATATCTTATACACTAGTATAGTATAAAAATAGAAAAAGCTTTAGTTAGTTAAAGTATATTATATACTTTTTATATATAAGCTATATAGATTAATTACACTAAGACTATATATAGAAGAGTTTACGTATATAATCTATAAGTTTAGAAGCTTTTATATAGTAGACTATAGTAAATAATAGAAAGAGTATAATAGAAGTAGAGTAAACTAAGATAGATCTTAGCTAAAGTTAAGAATAAAGTTAAGTATAAAGTTAAGTATAAGGTTAAGAATAAGAAGTAAATAGAAAAAATAAAAATAGATACTAAGTAAAGTATATAAACGCGCTAAGACACTAGTATTACTATTAATTAGCTTTACTAAGATCTAACTAAGTTATATCTAGCTATTTAGCTAGAGTATATTTAGGTATTTAACCTTATTCTTAACTATATACTTAACCTTATTCTTAATCTTAGCTAAGCGTACTATATAGCGCGTAGAGCTAACTTAGTATAGTTTACTTATATATTTTATTCTTAACCTTATACTTAACTTTATTTTTAATCTTAGCTAAGTATACTATATAGCGCGTAGATCTAACTTAGTATAATCTACTAATACGTTTTATACTTAACCTTATACTTAACCTTATACTTAATCTTATACTTAACTTTATTCTTAACTTTATTCTTAACCTTAGCTAAGCGTAGCGCGTAGTGTAGAGCTAATCTAGTATAATCTATATAGTACTCTTTATTCTTAACTATAACTATTTCTATAACTACTATATTTTAAGATTAATATAGAGTTTATAGAGTATACTTAGTTAACTCTAGCTATATTATGTTATCTCTTTATCTCTTAGCTATATTATTACTTTATTTAGATAAATAAATATTATTTAATTAAATATAGTACTAGTATTATATTACTACTACTCTATAGTATTAACTTAGGTAGATCTTAGTAAAGCTTAAGCCTGTAGATTAACTATAGAGAACTAGTTTTTAATTCTACTAGTCTAATATTCTTAGAATATAGTAAGTATTCTCTTAGTATTTACTAACTCTTAAGCTACTATCTACGTCTAAAGAGTACGCTCTTAGAGAAATAGAAGTATAGCTACCTACCTACCTATAGTTAAGTAGTAACTTAGAATATTCTTAAATATCTATTAGTATAATATAGATACTAAACTATATTATATATTTATAATAAAAGAGCTTTATATAGATAGAGAGCTTTTAATAGATAGTAAGCTTTCTATAAATAGTAAGCTTTCTATAAAGAAGAAACTTACTAGTTAAGATTAACTATATTTATTAGTATAGTAAGAGTAGAGTAAAACTAGTTTATACGTATGCCTTATATATATAAGTATATATATCTATCTTAATTATTAGTTAAACTTTTAAACTACTATAGACTAGTTAGTTAATACTAACTATAAAGTAGTCTAGGTATATTCTTATACTTAACTACTTAATCTTTAGACTAGGCCTTAGAAACTAGCTAATAAACTTATAAATAACTAAGATAACTTTTAAAATAAGCTTTTAGATAGGCTACGTAGAATACTAGTAGAAAAGATATACTATTAGCTCTATAATAATAAGCGTATATTACTTTAGACTACTTTTAGACTATTCTTAGCTTAGTAGTTTTAAATATTTTATTTATTATACTTTTTATATCTAGCTTTATTTAGAGTAGTTTTTAGATATACTCTTAGACTAGTGTTTTTATATATCTATCTAAGACTATAGACTATATAGGCTTTATATACCTTACTATTACTATAGTTAATAACTTTTATACTACGTAGTATTAGTGTAGTATTTATTAAGTATACTCTAAGGTAACTTACTTACTAATAGCCTTTACTAGAGATATAGCTCTATTTATAGAGTTTATTCTATAATAATTCTACTCTAAATTATTACTATCTTAATATTAAGTATTTTACTATACTTTAGGCTTAATAAAAGACTTTATAAGATATAAGCCTATAGCGTATATACTTCTATCTTCTTTATTCTTTACCTAAGTACTAATTTTACTATTAGAGAACGTAGCTAAAATATTAGTCTAGTATAGACTTAGTATATTCTAGATATACTAATTAGACTCTTAATAAATTAGTTATATTTCTCTAATATCTTATAGTTAATAAGATTCTTAATAGCTCTATTTAAGCTTTCTATATTCTAGTTTATACTTTAAGTTAATTTTATAATCTTTCTTATAAAGTAAACTACGTAAAATATAATAATATATATAATATACTATTACTAATCTCTACTATTATAAGTAGTATATATAAGGTAATTACTAAATTCTATAAATATATAAGTAATCTTAGTATATTCTACTAGTGTAGTAATATACTACTAAGCTACTTAGTGTATATATCTATAATAATAATTTAAATTCTAGTTCTATTTTAGTAATACTAGTTTATAAAGTACTCTACTATGCGCTATTCTTAGAATACTCTAGTAAATACCTTCTAGTATATCTTTCTAGTATCTTTATTAATGTATACCTATATAATTATATAAACTATAGTACTATATTAAATTAGTCTAAGTAAAAACTATATAATATATATTTATCTAGGCTCTCTAAGTAAGTAGTAAAAGTAATCTTTTATATAGATTTTATAGCTATACACTTAAAACTTATATTAATAAAAAACTAGCGCTAAGAACTATCTTAGAGTAGAGTAAGTTAAGACTAGAAGAATATAATAATAACTAGGTTATTTCTATTATAGTAGAAGTGTTTAATATACTAGATAATATTAGTCTAGAGTATA
Source organism: Alternaria metachromatica (assembly GCF_023757995.1). Classification (NCBI taxonomy): domain Eukaryota; kingdom Fungi; phylum Ascomycota; class Dothideomycetes; order Pleosporales; family Pleosporaceae; genus Alternaria; species Alternaria metachromatica. Next base: position 653,452 of record NW_026055503.1, read on the forward strand.
CTAGAATTACTTCTATTCTATACTTACTTTATCTAGCTTTCTATACTCTACTTAGTAATATATCTTAATACTCTTAATTCTATTATTATAACGTATTATAGTTAAATTCTTTTTATAATAGAGCGCTTAGAGTATATTAAGATTATTTAGAGAAGTATATAGCTTAGCTACTAATACTAAGCCTCTATCTTAAAGTAGTTTATAGAGAAAATAGTTTTATAATAAAGTTACTAGTTAGAATTAGTTTTAGTTAGTACTTAATTAATAGTATATATATACTTATATTTTAACTACCTTCTTATATAGTATAAATAATTTAATATAACTCTTTTTCTATAAGTAGTAAAAGCTTAGATAGTAGAGGTAGTAGATAGTTATAGTTATTATAGAATACTATAATAATTATAGAATTAGTCTTAATTTTAACTAGAATAAAGATATAGAAGATATTTAGATATAGACCTAGTTCTAGAAATTATATTAGAAAGTTAATAATTAGTTTTTTACTAGTAAGGTAGATAATCTCTAGTTAATATAAGTATTAACTAAGATAGCTCTTATATATACGTATAGTAAGTAGGTTTTCTTACTCTATTCTACTCTATAATATAATACTTAGTTATTACTAGAGATATATAATCTTCTTAGAATTATTATATTAAAAAGAGTATCTCTAAGTTATATTTAGAAAAGATTTTTCTTTTAAAATACTTACTCTACTAAATACTAGAGTTATATTAATAAGTATATATAATATAGTACTATAGAGTTTTAGATATTATCTTATAAAGTTAGTCTACACTTAGATAAGTTTTTATATTAGTATAGTATAAAAGAGATATAAAATAGCTCTTAACTTATAATAATATTTATATTCTACTAGATAGTAAGCTAATAAGTTTTAGTATTATACTCTTTATATAAAGTTCTAAGATAAAAGATTCTAATTATAGCTATAAAGTAGCTATAACTATTAGACTAAACCTAGTAGAATTTAAATTACTATATACTTATAAATCTTTTACTATATAGAGTTTCTATTTTTATAGAAATAGATCTTATATATAGTATTAACTATACTTTTACTATAATAAGAGTAAGATAACTCTTATACTTAAGAACTAAGCGCGCTATAGTATTTAATACTTTAGTACTTATATTTATAGTAATAGTATTTAATATTACTTAGAATTTAGACTTTTATACTATAATTAGTCTTAAAATTTTTTAACTTATTTATATCTTTTTTCTAAACTTAGCTATAGCTATTATAGTAAAGTGTTAATATAGAGTAGAGTAACAAAACGCAGTTAGTAACTCTATATAGTAATCTTAATATAGGTGTATTTTCTAAATACCTTATACTTACTATATATAACTATAGATATTAATAAAACTCTCTCTCTAATGTTTACTATAGATATAAATAGTAATAACGTGCTTATAGAGGGTAATAGTAATAGAGGCGTCTCTAGTAGACTTATAGGTAGACTTAGAGGTAGACTTAGAGGTAGTAATAGGCGTATAGAGCTATAGAAATATTAAAATATTTTTAAAAGTTAACGTAGAAGCTTTCTAAGAGAAAGCTCTTACAGAAATCTTAGTAGAAAGAGTAGAAGTTAGAGCGTAGTGCCTTTCTCTTAGCTATAGAAGTAGATAGGTAGAAGTTTAGATAGCGTAGATAAACTTTAGGTCTAGAATAATATTAAATCATAGTACTACAAAATGCGAAAAGATATTTACGTAGGTAAACTATAGTATAGAGAATAGCAGCCTAGAAGAGAATTATATAAAGCTTTATATATAGAGAATACTTCTTTTTATTCTATATCTTTCTTAATACCTCTACACATATCTAAAAAATCTACTAATATATCTACTAAATATAAAGAACCTTCTGTACTAAACTTCTCTTCTATACTTATAATAGAGGCTCTAGTTCTTATAATAATAATAATAATAACGTCTAGCGTAATAGAATATACTACACTAGTAGTTCTTACTAGTTATACGCGCAGCGTATTTAACTTTCTAGTCTATTCTAGAAAGACCTTAATAAAAGACTTATAAAATATAGCTATAAGAATAAAGCTAGAAAAGAACTTCTATTAGAATAGTATAAGGTAGATAGAGGTAATTACTAGTAATAGAAGACGCTTTATAGCTTTATATATTATAAGTATATACTATCTCTTCTAAATAAATCTTTCTTCTAATATTCTAGTAATTATAAAGAAATAGTTTAACTAGCTTAGTATATTAGATAAGAAGCTAGCTAAGGTAGTAAATACGCTAGTAACCTAAGATAAGCTTAACTTTATTAAGCTTATAAAAGATAATATTTTCTTTAGCTAGAGAGAGATAGCGCTTTACTAGCTATAGAAAGTAGTGTATATATAGTGTAGTATTAGGCTATACTAATAGACGCGCAATAATAAGCAGAATAGATAGTTAGTATACTAAAGAATTACGTAATATAGCTAATATAGCTAGCTTATAGGTAATTATATATAGAATATAAGTTACTAGTATAGGCGTTATATAGGCGTTATATAGGTGTCTTAGATTAGTTTAGAGGCTTTATACTAGTAGTAGACTTACTTAGTTTCTTTTTAGTGTTACGTAATTACATAAAGCTAGTGCTAGTGCTAGTTAATAGTCTAGATAGCTATTAGTAATATATAATAAATGTAAAGTAGTTAGCTTATTATAATTATATGCGTAGTAACTATTATATTAGTAGTAATAGTAGTAGTAGTAGTAGTGTAAGTATAAGTATTATAAGTTACAAATCTAGGCTTACGTTAGAGATTTTTAAGTTTACTTTTAGAGTCTAATATAGTAATACGTTATCGCGTAATTACGTAATTACGTAATTTTAAAAAAGTACGCTGTAGGCTCTGTCTTTTAGGCCTAGAGAGATTAGCTATAGCTATACTAGATTACTTTATAGGTATTAGTAAAATACTAAAATAAACTAAGTATTCTCTTATACCTTAACTACTATATTATAGATTAAATCTATAACTCTACCTAATTAGGCCTAGCGCGTATTAAGTAAGAAATATTAAAACCTTATGTATACGCGTATTTGTTCTATAATATAGTATCTTACTAGTAATATAATTTTAACTTAATATACCTATTATACTATACTATATTTAAAGCCTATCTATACCTAGACTCTAGACTCTTAACTTTATTAAGTTATATTATAATTAGTTACGCTAAAAGACTATATATAAGTTTACTAAAGAAGCGCTACTACTATAGATATAACGCTATAGTAATTACTATTACTTATTACGTAAATTAGATATATATACTCTTTTAGAAACAACGCTATTAAAGTAGAAATTAATAAAACGCTGCCTATAGAGCTCTACTATATAACTATAGAGTAGAACTTATAGACTACTAGTTATTCTACTAAGAGTGTACTAAAGATAATAGAGCTATAAATAATAAAAGAGGCCTATCTAGAGCCTGCTAGAAGCCTACTACTATAATAGTTAGTATTTATTAATAGAGAATACTATAGAAGTGTTTAGCTTAGTTATATAAATAATATTAGATTATAAAGCTAGTAGAGAACTAGCTTATTCTATATATATAAGTAGTAAATATTTAAGTAAGTAGACGTAGTATACGCTGTCTAAGCAATAAGAAGCGTCTCTATAATACTCTATCTTATATTCTATACTTTATAGCTAGCACTACTACTATATCTATATCTAGAATAGGCTTTAGTAGCTTTAGCGCAGGTAGTCTAGGCAGCTTCTCTAGAAGCTTCTCTACTACTAATATATAAGAATTCTATATAGTTATAGATAATACCTAGTAAGATTCTATAGAACTACTTCTACTACTAAAGATATCTTTACAGCACTATAAGAGCTCTTTTCTTATCTTCTATCTAATATCTAAAGCTCTACTAGTAGGTTTAGATAGTAGTTATAAAGAACCTAAGACTCTAGAAGATTATTATATCTATATTAAGTTTAATAATATTACTATTAAAGTACTCTTTTAGAATAAAGTTAAAGCGCGCGTTATATTCTATAATACTAAGAATAAGCTATAAGACTAGATTAAACTATAATAATATAATAAAAACAATTCTAATAATAATAATAAACTACTATTATTTACTATCTAGGTAGGTTAAGACTACTCTACTAGCTAGAATAGAAAATTTTAAGATTTTCTTACGTCTACTATTACTAATATTAAGAACTTTAGTAAGTAAGCTATAGACTAACTATAGAACTAGCACTACTTTATTACTTCTCTTCTTATAGTTATCTATAACACTATATTTAAAACTAAGCTTAAGAATAATTATCTAGATAAGCTTACCTAGTAGATTAAAGCTTTTAAAAATAATAATATTAGTATTAATAGCTAGGTTTACGCTACTAAGTGCACTAAACTAAAGCTACTATAGTAATAGATAACTTACCTCTACGCTAAGTAGAGTACTTAGCTCTATAATCTCTCTATCTATAAAGCTCTTATTACTAAGCGTAACGCCTTAAAGGCTAAGCGTAATTAACTTAAGATTACTACTAAGTAGTTAGTTAAGCGCGTAGAGTATAACTTATTAAAGTATAACTATAATATTAAATATAAAGATATAGAGCTATATTACACTTACTATAACTAAGAAGTTATAGCCTATAGGTAGACCTATAAGGCGTTAGTTACTAAGAATAGAGCTATTACTTCTACTTAGAAAGTAACTAATAAGACTATCTTAAGTCTATAGAACGCCTAGCGTAAGAATAAAACTATTATTAATAAGCTTCTTTGCTATAAGCTTACCTATTAACTATACTTCTTTCTTACACGTAAGCGTACTAACTCTACTATACTACTATAGTCTAAGTAATAGATATTATCTATTTAGAACTTTTATAATACTTAAGTATTACGTAACTAGTTCTTTTAGAATATAGGTAACTTACGTTCTAATATAGAATAGCTAGCTATACTACTATAGGCTACTAACCTATACTATAACTAGGCACTAGCTTCTAGCTATTATAGCTAGCTAGTACTACCTAGTAGTACTTATTCTCTAGAAATAGCTTCTTTATCTTTATATAAAATACCTAAGATTAAGAAGTTTAGTAGTAAGGTAACTAATAACTATAAGCGCTAGTAAGAGACTATAGTTAATAAGTACACTACTCTTTCTAATAAAATCTACTATATTACCTATTTTAAGTAGAAGATTAGTAGTAACGTATAGCTAATTATTAAAAAGATAAAAGTTACTAACTATATAGAGTACTTAGAAGCGTTAGATAGTACTTACCTTATCTATAACTAGTTTAGAAAAGCTAAGATAGTACTTATAGATAGTAGTCTCTAATAGAAGTAAAGTAAGACGTTTACTATCTAGTAAGCGCGCTTCTTTAGTGTTACTAACGTTCTTTATATATATCTATAGCGTACTCTTATTAAGAAAGCGTAAGGTCTAATAAATATATAACTAGATAATATAATAGCTATAGTACTAAATAACTAGAAGACTTTTATAAAGTTTCTCTAATAAGCCTATAGTATTAATAAAGCCTTCTAGAATATTACCTAAGGTAAGACTACTACTACTACCTCTATAATATTAGCTAAGTCTTAGTAATATATACCTAGTAATTAGTCTCTAGAGTATAAGTAGTGTAGTAACTATTACGTTAAGTGCAAGATCTAGAACATACGTACTATAGATAATAAGAAAAAGTATTATAAATATAATATCTACTATAAGTGTAGAAAGACTAGCTATAACTAATTAGATAGAAACGTACTCTACTAAGAAAAGCTAATTACGTCTTCTAGTAATATTCTCTTTCTTACTACTCTAACGCTTAATAATAATAAGACTAAGAATAAAATAGAGGTTAATAACCTTATTACTAATAAGAGTAATAAGTATTAGAATTTTTAGACGCTTCTAATTAAAACTATAAGTAGAAGTAGAACTAGCGTAATATAGCCTAGGTAGCTAAACACTAAGTCTAGTAAAGTAAGATTTAGAAACTTACTACTATATCTTATCTTAACTCTAGTAAAGAGATTTAACGTATACACTATATCTTCTCTACCTCTCTATATAGACTCTAGACTAATATTAGTTATTAATTAAAATTCTATTATAGTCTAAAATAATAGTAAGGCTTCTAGTAGAAGAATATAACTTTAGTTAATACTAGCGCTAGCGTATACTTTGTAAGTTAGAAATAGATTAAGTAATAATAGTATACTACTTTTAAAGTCTTAAAGCCTATTTACCTAGCTCTTATAGATAGTAAAGAAGTAGCCTAACTAACTTACGCTACTAATATTACTATTAAATATAGTAACTACGTTACTACTATTCTATATTATATTATAAATATAGGTAAATATAATATTATCTTAGAGATAAACTAGCTTAATTATTATTAATCTATTCTTAGATTTAGAACCTTCTAGTTAATAACGTTTAATTATAAGAACTATAAGGTTAATTATCTAAAGAATAGGCTTTAGAAAACTATCTATAAAAACTAGCTACCTAAGAGCTCTATACGCAAAACTAATAGTAAGAATACTAGTTCTAGTAATACTATAATTACTATAATTAGCGCTAAAGCTACTTATCTTACTACTACTAAAGATTCTAGGTCTGTTATCTAGCTAGAGCTATATTACTTTAATAAGATTAAGTAGTCTAAGAATTTATTTAGTAACTATAATCTATCTTTCTTTAAGAAGTACGTTATAGATCTTACCTCTATTACGTAAGTAGACTTTAAGCACTATATAGCTAAGATAGAGAGACTACCTATAAGTAAGAAAGAGATTAGTAAGCTAGTTCTACTATATATCTTTACTAAGTTTCTAGATCTATTTAGTCTATAGCTAGCTAACGTTCTTCTACTACGTAGGCCTAGCGTTAACTATATAATTAATATTAAATCTAGTATAAATATACTAAAACTATATATATATAGCTTTATCTAAGAAGAGACTATAGCTATAAAGACTTATATTAATAAGATAATTAGAAAGAGCTTTATCTACTCTTCTACTTCTCTATACACTTTACCTATTCTTATTATTAAGAAACCTTTAGGTAGCCTTTATATTTATATTAACTATTATAGACTTAATATAGTTACCTATAAGAACTAAAATACACTCTCTACTATTAAGAAGACCTTAGCTAGAATAGCTAAAGTCTAAGTTATAACTTTAGTAAATATTATTACTACCTTTAATTTAGTATAAATTAAGAATAGCTATAAGAAGAAAACTATATTTCTTACTAGATATAGGCTCTATAAGTATTTAGTAATATCTTTTAGACTATATAACGTACCTAGCACTTTCTAAATATTTATTAATAAGACTTTTTATAATTACCTTAATATTATATACATAGCTTACCTTAATAATATTCTTATCTATTTAGATAATAAGAGAAAGTATAAAAACTATATACTTACTATCTTAGGTAAGATTAGTAAGGCTAGTATATTTCTAGATATAATAAAGTGTTTCTTCTCTACAAAGCGCGTCTACTACTTTAGCCTAATACTTACTATAGACAGGCTTAAAATAGATCTAAAGAAGGTTAGTATAGTGCTTAAATAGTAAGTACTCTAATATATTAAAGATATTTAAGCCTTTCTTAGCTTTATAAACTTTTACTATAGGTTTATACGCAGCTTCTTAGCGCTAGTAAAGCTACTTATAGAACTAACTAAAATAGAAGCTAAGAAGTTATTTCTACTAGCACTAAACTCTAAGATAGTATAGGCCTTCTAGTTACTTAAAGAGGCCTTCTAAATAGCTAGAATACTTACCTATTTTAATACTAACCTAGAAACCTAGCTAGAAACTAATACTTTAGACTTTATTACTACTACTATTCTCTTTTAAATATATAATAGAATTCTTTAGTCTATAGCCTTTATCTTCTATAAGATAAATCTAGCTAAATATAACTATAAAATCTATAATAAAAAGCTACTAGCTATTATCTACGCATTTAAGAAGTAGTAATTTAAACTTACTAGTATATTAGATCTAGTTAAGATTCTTACTAACTATTAAGCGTTATAGACTTTTATAATAAATAAGCGCCTAAACTACTACTAAGCTTAATAAGTAGAGTATTTATTAGAATTTAACTTTAGTATTACCTACTAACCTAGTAAATAGAGCACTAAGTCTAATACGCTTACTAAGTAACTAGAGAATCTTTCTAATAACGCTACTAATAATTACTATTAGTATTAATAGTAGATAGTTATTAAGCTATATTAAGTTAACTCTATCTTAAAGGTTGCTATAATAACTAGTTCTTAGAGACTAGACACTAGGCATACTCTATTTCTTACGTGCTATTACTTATATTACGTTTAGCTTTTCTTAATAGATATTGCCTATTATATATATAATAATAGTAAGATAGAAACTATACGTAAACGCTGCGCTCTTAATAACACTCTATATCTTATACTCTTTACTATAGATATCTCTAAAGGCTCTACTAGACCTAGAAAGAAAAATATATATAGTAAGTCTATCTTTAAGCTTATAAGTAATCTTACTAACGCTATTTAAACTATCTACGCTAATAACACGCTTCTATAAGCTATTATTACTATAAAATAGAATAGGTAATAGTAACTTCTAGCTAACTTTATTAACTATAACTACTAATTATATATTAAACTTAGTAACTACGCTCTATATAACAAGTTACTATACGTTAGAGATAAGGTATATATTCTAGATAGCGTATAACTCTATACACGTATCTTAGACTAAGTCTATTAGTTACTATATAGAGATAGATATAGTAGAAAATATAAGACCTACGCTAAGCTTACTTAATAGTACTTCTAGCTCTAAATAATCTATAATATTGCGTAGTATATCTATATCTACTTAGTCTATTAAAGAGTAAAGTTCTATTACAAGAGTAAATAAAGACTTCTTTACCTACTACTTATACTAGACTACTATTAGAGTTTAATTTCTATAGACTATATTATCTATTTTTCTTTTTATACTAATAATAGCTATATATATAAGAATATTCTAGTAATTATAGACTAGCTAAGTAAAAAGAAAGAATTTATACCTATTATAGACTTACGTATTAATACTCTAGTCTACGTATTTATAAAGTTTGTGTAGCGTAAAAAGAGCTTTCTAGAATATATTATATCTAATTAGAGGCTTTAATTTACGTTCTATTTCTAGACCTATCTCTACTAGTAGTTAGAGATAAGACCTAAGCTATTAACTACCTATTACTCTAAAACTAATAGCTAAATAGAGAATATAAATACTTTTCTTAAATAGTACCTTTATATATATATTAACTATAAATAAGATAATTAGACGCTACTACTTTCTATAGTAGAATTTAAAGCTAACTTAGTTATTAGTAGTAGTACTAGCGTATCTACTTTTGTTACTACTAAAGAATATAAGCTATAATTAGGTATTAAGCCTACTTAAGCTCTAAACGTACTACACCTTACTATACCTATCTAATAAGACTAACTAAATATAGATAAGTTTACTAACTAACTAAAGAAACTATAAGGCTTCTTATATAAATAACTTACTTAGGTTTAAGCTAAGTAGACCAAGTATATAAATAACTATTATATCTCTACGCTAGAGTTCTAAGTTAGTAATAAAGTTATAGTAGACTTCTATAACCTAAGAATAACTTACCTAAACTATTCTCTTAACTATAAGAATAGAGAGCTATTTCTTATTACTTAGGTAATTAATAATATAGCGTATAAGGTTACGCTTATACTAGATATATATACTTATAATATCTTCTATTCTTAGCTACTTTACTAAGTTAATAAGTTACTACTACTTAGGTAGGTATAGAATAAAGAGAGCCTAGTAGAGCTAGCTAACTCTAATATTAATAATAACACTAAGTACACTATAGAAGCTATTCTAGATAGTTATATTAATAAGCAGCTCTATAACTCTAAACTTAAGCGTAAGAGTCTACTATAATATAAGATTTAATAGTCTAACTACTCTAAGAAATCTAATAACCTTTTATAAAAGCTATATATAAACCTTATTAGATTAGTTAATCTTATTCTAGAGTATTACTATAACAAACTATCTAAACTAGAACTCTATTAGAAGTTTAGTACACTAACTAGTAGGTAAGACCTTCTTATAATAATAATTTATTTACGTAATATTATAGATTACTAAGGCTAGTTAAACTATTTACTCTAAAAAAAGTTACGTAATACTCTATTATAATACGTTACTTATATAATAGAAAGACTATTACTATAGGCTATCTATAGTATAATTAGCGTTAACCTAACACTTTTTTATAATAATAGAACTTATATAGAGAGTCTATTAATAACTATATAAAGCGTACTCTTAATAATAAGTTCTTACTACGTCTAGTTATATAATAGTAACTTAGAGTTTAGATAACTTACTAAACTACTATTAAGACTAGAGTATTAAGAGACTATAACGTCTTAGAAAACACCTATATAAGGTTATTACGTCTAATAGTTATACTAACACTTTTAGATAATTCTATATTCTATACTACTAGTAGTACCTTATAATCTACTATACGCTACTCTAAAAGCTATACTAAGCGCTATAATCTATAATTAACAACGCAATAATAGATAAAGAATAAAAAGTAGAGAGATATAAGTACTAGTTATAATAAAGAATATAGAAGATGCTTTAGTTTATATAGCTTTTATAAAATAAACGTTTTTTTTATATATTAGATTTACGTAATTAGATATAATATTACTTTTATAATATACTAGAAAAGTAATTTAGTAAAGAAAGGTTTTAGGTATTAGAACTTGCCTAAAAAAGAGAGAAGAGTAGTGTTATAGATTAAACCTATAACTTTACCTAATTAGGTCTAGCGCGTATTAAGTAAGAAATATTAAAACCTTACGTATACGCGTATTTATTCTATAACGTAGTATCTTACTAGTAATATAATTTTAACTTAATACACCTATTATAACTAAGAGAGCCTAATATTAAGTTTTTATATATAGTAACTCTACTATATATATAGTACTAGTAAGTAAAGTATAAGAGTATATTAGTACTATAGTTATATAAAAGAGCACTAATACTTCTAGAGAAGTAGTCTAAGTACTATCTTAATTCTAGATAATAAAGTTATTATTTACTTTAACTTTTACTTTGCTATTTAAATTAACTAGTATATTAGGTTTAATCTTAGTATTCTCTAAGTAATAATTACTAGAATTACTATTGTTAGAGCTAGAGATAATTAACAATTAGAGATAATTAAGTATATTATAATTTCTTTCTACAAAAGAAAGTTAGAATAAAATCTCTAGCTATATACCTAAGAGCTAAGCAATTACGTGTCTGCAATTAGCTAATTATAACTACTTTCTAACTTTAATATACTCTCTAGAGTAGTAAGAGTATTAATCTACTCTACTAAAATTAATTCTATTAAATTTGCTGTAATTAGTATACTCTAGCAGAGTCTAGGCTTAAGAATCTAGAGCGTAGTAGTAGGTCGCAGCCTAATTAAGCGTTTAATTATACTTAATACTAATAGTAGTAAGCTCTTGCTTATTTAAACAAGGCCTAATAGCCTAGAAATTAACTCTATTAGTTTAGAAATTACCTTATAATAGTCTAAAATCTAGCTAATAGCTATAGAAATCTAGGTATCTAACTAGTAAGAGATAATTCTAATAGTAAGATCTAGGCTTCTAGTCTCTTTTAGGTAAAGTTTACAGCATAATTAAGAGCTTAATAAGCTACGCTAGCTGCCTATATAGGTGTGCACTTAGGCTAGAATTAGAGACTTTATAATAATAAGTCTCTTAATTCTTCTCTTCTCTACTATAATTATCTACTTCTATATTATTAAGACGTTTAAGCTAATAAGCTAATAAGCTGCCTATCTAATTAACTCTTCTACTTAAGATTCTTAGCTCTTAAGCCTTAGCGCCTTTAAGTTCTACGCTTAATTCTCTACTCTACTTAATATACTACTCTACTTACTTCTTTACTCTACTTACTTTTTTATTCTCTTTATTACTATAGTAAGTTCTTACTTTTATATCTAAATTAATAGCTAACTATTATAATTTAGTCTAATAACTTAACTTCTAACTCTACCTCTAGCTATAAGCGCTAGCGCTCTAGCTTCTACTATAATAGCGTTCTGCGCTCTAATTATAATACCTCTAGTAGTAGTAATTATAATACGCGAGCTAGTACTTAGCGTAACAGCGCTTAGCGTAATAGCGCTCTACTTAACAACACTCTATAATTAAGCGCTTAATCTTTCTACTACGCTTAACTTAAAGAAGCTGCTACTTAAGTTCTACTTCTCTCTTCTAGAATACTAGCAGCCTATAGTCTATTCTTTAGTAGCTTTATATAAGGTAATTAAACTTCTAACACTTAACTATTTTAGAGCTTTATAAATTCTAATAATTAACTAGGTTAGAGCTTTATAGCGCTTAGTAATTAACTAGATTAGAGTATTATAATAACTAGAAGCTTTAGCAGTAATAACCTCTATAAAAATTATAAGTAATTAGAGTTATATATTAAGCATGCCTACTTAGGTTATAAGAGCTCTTAGTTTAATAACCTTAATAACAAGAACGTCTAAGAGACTATTAAGCCTATTTCTAAGAGTAGTATCTTTATTACTAATAATACTTTCTAGACTTAAGATTTAGGCCTTTAGTAATCTAACTACGTTAAGAAATAAAGCGCTTAAGATTAAGAGAAGTAGGCGTCTCTAAGTAAAGGTTATAGTTATAGTTACTTTTTTAAAAACTCTAAGAGTAAAGCTTCTATAACTAAGACTCTTCTAGATTATTTATACCTAATATACACTAGTTGTCTACGTAAGTAAGTTAGAGTATTACCTAACTATAACGCTTCTTAATATCTCTAGTGTAAGTACTATATCTATTAGTAACTTCTTAATTCTATTCTAGAGCCTAATTACTTTAAGCAGCTCTACTAGGTTACGCGTTGTTTATTCTACTACTCTTATAGCTACTATCTAGCTAATTAAGACCTTTAAGATTACTATATAGATATAGTAGATTACTATAGTGCTAAAGTAAGTTTATAATTCTCTTTTCTTTAACTTTTTTAATTCTTTACTAACTTAATAATAGCGCTAGAACACTAAGAACGCTTAGAAGTATTGTAAGCAGCTCTATTAAGATCTCTACGCTTATAAGAAGTAGAAGAAAGAAGCTAAAAGTAGTTCTAAGACACTAGCTAAATTATTAAGTAAAACTTCTAAGTTCTTAAACAAGAAGAGCTTAAAGAGTACTCTACTTATAACTTCTTAAGACTCTAATTAACGTAGTGCTTATAGTAAGTCTATAATACTAAGTAAGAGAATAAAGAGAATTAATATAAGTAGTAGCTAGATGCCTTTACCTACTCTTTCTACTTAGAGTTATCTACTTATAGCCTTTAATCTATTATTACAATACTTAGAATATTACTATTAGAGCTTGTTCTAGTAGCTACTACTACTAACTTTCTAGCTATAGGCTTCTTAATTTAGAAATTAGCTACTACAGAATTAGTAGCAGAATTAGTATAGTTATTATTAGTTTTAGTAGTGTAACTCTTAGTCTTAGCAGCGTAATTATTAGTCTTAGCTACGTAATAATTATTCTTAGTATTATAATTCTTATAATTCTTAGCTACGTAGTTACTAGTCTAATAGCTCTATATCTAGTATTATAAGTAATAGGTTCTATTACTATACTTAGCGTTAGCTAGCTAAGGCTAAGTACTAGAAGGTATTACTGCGTACTAAGTATAATTAGATATAGCTTAAGATTTATATATAGAACTAGGCTACTAAGACTACTTATCTAAGAGCTTAGGTTAAGAATTTTAAGAATAGCTAGAATAATAAGCTAGCCTTTAACAAGCGTAACTATAAGAGTTATAATTAGAGAAATTAGCGCTATAGTAGTTAGTAAGTTAGTAGCTATATAGGTTAGTCTAGCAGAAAAGTTTAGTAATTTCTCTACTTTATACTTGCGTTAATTATTAGTAATTACTTCTCTATAACTAGGCGCTAGTTATAGCAACTAAGATCTAGCTTAAGTATAATTAACCTTTATAGTAGTAGTCTAAATAAAGATCTCTCTACTCTATCTACTTCTTAAGAATTAAATGTTATAAATCTTATAAGTTAAGTAGCTATTTAAACTTCTTAAACTACTATTAGATAAGCGATTTAGTTAATCTATCTATAAGTATAATTATAGTCTCTAAATACTTAACCTTAAATAATTCTTTAGTATATTTCTACTGCAGCTATATATTCTAGATATTAATATACCTAAGCTAAGTGTTAATACACTTATTCTTTCTAATAACTAGCCTAATTATCTACTAATTATTACACTAGATAGTCTAGAGTTTTCTAAGATTAAGCGCTAGCTTCTTAAGAAAGCGCCTAAGCGCTATAGCTTCTTTAGTAGTGTACTTAAGAGCAAGTAGCTCTACTTTTGTAGTAGAGGTAGTAACTATACTTTATCTTATAGCTTTCTAGAAGATTACGCCTTTATATAATATAGTAATATAGCTATAAGATAATTAGTAAGTCTTTAGATTATTAGTAAAGAATGTATCTCTAGTAATTATTAGATTAGGCCTATTATAGTTACTATACTAGATTATATTATAGTAAGTATAATAAAGATATATAATTACTTACTTTATAGCCTTCTTATACTTATTACTTAGGTTTATAAGAAAGTGTAAGAGCTTTAAGGTAGTATACGCTATGTCTAGTTAGAGTATAATTACTATATAAAGTATAGAGCTAACTATTTTCTAGTATCTCTTAATCTTAGGCTTAGTTACTTCTCTAGTATTCTTAATTAGCTTCTCTAATAGTAGAGGTATTAGAGAGAAAGATCTATCTCTAAGCTTAAACTTCTTAAGTATCTTGTTTATATACGTATTATAAATAAGTATAATTATCTTTAGATATTAGTCTTTTATTATATAAATACTAAGAAACTACTCTATATCTCTCTAATCTTAGATCTTATACTTATTAGAGATCTTAGCCTATATAGCTATTACGCGTTACTCTACACTCTTATAATAAAGTAATAGAATATTATTAACGTAGAAGAGAATAAGAATTTTATATTCTTAATTAAAAAAGAAGTAGAGCTCTTCTTAAGAAGCTATTATACTAATAGCTCTTAGTATTTCTAAGAACTTCTTATACTATAATAGTAGAGAGTCTTATAATCTATAGAGCGCGTAGTTAAGCTATACGCATAATTCTAGCTTTCTAAAGCTATCTAGTATCTTATAGATTACTAGGTTCTCTACTATAATCTTTGCGTTAAGAAACGCTTCTATAATATTAAACTATTTAATCTCTAGATTACTCTAGGCAGCAATTACTATTATAGCGTAGAAGAACTTTATAGTAAGTATTACTATATAAGTAGAGTTAATTAAGTTCTTCTTCTAGAGATTACTATAAACTATAATTTAAGCTTTGCATTTAAGAAGATAGCTATTCTAATTATACTTATAAGTCTATATCTATTTTAATAAAAGTAGCTAATCTTAGGCTTTTAACCTATAGATTTCTATCTAAGTTCTCTTCTTACTTAGCTAATTAATCTCTCTCTTAGAGGTATCTTTAAAGAGCGTGCGTATTAAATACTAGATTAGTTATTTCTATAACCTAGGCAGCTCTTAGAGATTATTATAGTATTAGTAAGTAGCCTTTAGCTTATACTTACTAAGCGTAGTAGCTATAATAATAGAGTTTATAGTCTTATAGCTAGCTTAATTATTCTAGTCTTCTTAAAAACTAAAGAGGTAAGTCTTATAAAAGTTAATTTAGGCTTACTTATTAACTAAGCTTGTAATTACTATATTTACGCTATCTACGCTATTACTTTCTAGTTAATTACTAAGCTAAGTAGACTACTTACTTTTACTTTTAAGGCGTCTTAATAGTTAATAGATATTTATAGAAAGAGAGCGCTTAAGCTCTTTATCTATAACTCTTCTACTATAGCGCGTTCTAGAGAATTTAGCTACTAGCTAATTCTATAGCTACGTTAATTATTAAGAGATAGCTACTAATTTAGATAGCTTACCTCTTAGTCTCTTTAGTGCTTACTCTAGTTAAGCTAGTCTCTTATTTATTTCTATAAAACTAGAGTCTATTATAATAGGCTTAATAAATAGAGTTAGATTTTCTAATTCTTATATAGAAGGCTTTCTATCTCTAGGCTCTAATAGGTTAGCTTTCTTAGACGTATACACTACTCTTTAACTATTAGAAACTCTATAATTACTTTAATTGCCTATCTCTAAAATTTTACGCTTAGGCGTAAGTTCTAGAGTAGTAAGTCTAGTAAAAAGCTACTAATTATTAAAAATTTCTAATAGAATACTAGCCTTATACTCTATCTCTATTAAATTAATAGAGCCTTAATTATATTTAATAAGTAGGCTAACTTTATTACTTTAATTATAGTCTACGTTACTTCTAAGATCTTGCTTAGTAGTTAATAGCTCTACTGTACTTACTATTTAATTAATAGAAAGAATATTAAACTTCTTTATAGAATTAATAAGCTTACTATTATTAAGTATTTTAATCTACTTAAGTACTTAATCTCTAGTTAGCTTCTCTTTACGTTTGCCTTAATAGAACTTCTACTTATTAAAGGTAATATTATAAGTTGTAATTACCTAATTAATTACTAGTACTTATATATAATATATATTAGAAGCTTAATAGCTAATAAGATATTCTATATAGCTATAAGGCTTAACTTTAAAGTCTTAATAGTACTTTCTAGCTACGTAATTACTATTAAGTAGATACGCTTAATAGCTATAAGCATAGATTCTACTCTAATCTAGGCAAAGATTAGTAGCCTAGTGCCTAATCTTAGATAGCTAATAATATTAGAAATACTTTCTAAACTATTTATGTAATACCTAATCTAGAAATTAATAGCTATAAAGCTATAATAAACTTATTCTATAGAGTTAAGCTGCTGTATTTATAATTACTAGCTAGAGCCTAGCTAGAAGATTAGCGCTTATGCGTATCTTAATTAACTTAGTAATAAGCTCTTAGCTAGCTCTCTCTACTAAGCTATTAGGCTTATAGGTATATAGTAGAGGCGTTATAATTATAATTCTCTTCTCTTTAGCTTATTTCTTATATCTTAAGTGCTCTCTCTAAGGTAGTGTTATAGTATTATTATTCTAATAGATTTCTATAATCTTCTACTAATAGTAGCGCTTAACTATAGCTATAAAGCTTATAATAACTTCTATTATAGAGTCTAGTGTCTTGTTCTTTAGGTTGTAATTATATAGCTTACCTAAATAATTCTTCTTTATAATTAAAGCTTATTTATTAAGCGTATAGCTTATAGAGAAGTTAAACAAGTTCTATAATACTCTAAAGAAAGAACGTAGTAATAGCTTATAAGAATAATAAGAGATTCTTTAAGACGCATGTATAGTAGCGTAATTATTATATTTACTACGCTATATACTTATAATCTTTATATTCTAGGCAGCTTTAATAAGAGCCTTAAGCGCTTACTTACCTAGATAGCTAGATCTTTAGTACTAAAGATTAGCGTTGCTAGTACGTAATTATAGAACTTATAAGTAGGTAATAGTATTTATAATAATAGAATTAGAAGAATAGATAGAAAAGTTATATTTAATAAACAAGAGGTTAAATCTACACTTAAAAGTTATAAGAATAACAGACGTCTCTAGCGTACCTATTCTAATTATATAATTATAGCCTATATACTATATACTACTATTTCTAAGAAGCTTCTCTAAGATAATATTAGTATAGAAACTAGAGATAATCTTAACGCTAGTAAGCGTAAGATCTACTTTTCTAGGTTTTTTAGAGGTACTAAGAATAAGATAAAGTATATAATTACTAATACTAATTACTAGAAGAATCTAGCTGCTAGTCTTAACTATTTCTTTATTAGTCTTAACAAAGAAATTAGGCTTAATTAATGCTTT
The DNA here is from genome assembly GCF_023757995.1 of Alternaria metachromatica. NCBI lineage: Eukaryota > Fungi > Ascomycota > Dothideomycetes > Pleosporales > Pleosporaceae > Alternaria > Alternaria metachromatica. The sequence goes on from NW_026055503.1 coordinate 671,587, forward strand.
GTTATTAACTAAGTAGACTATAGCTCTACTATTAAGAATTATACTAGCTAAGAGCGCGTAAGGCTTAAAGCCTATACTAAAAATTAGAGGCCTAAACTTAGTAATTAGCTTCTTTAGGTAAATAATTATTAAAACTATATTACCTAGATACTTAGAAGCTAAAGCGCTTATCTTCTAGCTAGATTGCTTAACCTTCTTACGTAGGCTACTTTACTTCTCTTTATAATAGCGCTTCTAGATCTTTTACTTATCTTAAGCTAAAAGTTCTATTAGTAGAATACCTAATAGCCTAGATCTAGTAATTATAGTTTATAATCTATAATATAAGATAGGCTTTTACTTATATTTTGCGTTAGGTTTGTAGAAGTAAGGCTTAGGTAGTAAGCTTAACTACTTCTTGCCTAACTTAGTAGAAGTAGAGAGTTAACTTATAACAGCGTTAAAGATTATATTAGCTTTTCTCTTTTTAGTAGTAATTAATATCTTCTAAAGAATAACGCTAAACACCTTACTAAGATTACTAAGACTTAATATATTCTTTCTAAGAGCTATAGTAAATAATTAATTATATTACTACTAGTAGGTCTACTTAGAATTAAACTTCTTAATTATAGTAAGAAAGTTAGTAATTATAAGAGGTTCTTTAACCTCTAAAAGCTTAAAAATCTTTACCTTTTAGTAGAGTATTAACTAGTTATTAAACTACTTTTTAGTAGTTCTTCTCTAAGTCTTCTTAAGATAAGTGTAATACTTTGCGCAAACTATATATTACGTAGTCTAATTAGTAAAAGTAAGTATAGTCTTAAGAGTCTTTATAAGAAACTAGACTATTCTTCTATTATTACTTATAGTTATAAGTAATAAGTGCTTAGGCGTAATAGTGCGCATAATTTAGCTCTTAATATTATTAATCTTCTTACTTTTTCTTAACTACTACTTAGACTTATAGTTTTAGATAGCTATAAGCGTAGTACTATTCTTAGTCTTATAATTATAATCTTATAAAAAAGTATTATACTTATAAGTAGCTTTGTTATGCTTATTCTTTTAATTCTTAGTTAGCTCTGCAAGAAAAGAAGCTAGAGCTATAGGCTCTAGAACTAGAAGGTTAGAGAACTTAGGCTTCTAAGTATCTATATATTTAATATCTAGAAGATTAGAATTAATCTCTTTCTAGATACCTTTTTTATTATAGTACTACTTAAGAAGTACAAACTAGGTATTCTAGTTAAATTACTTCTTAAGAAGTATACCTATAGCTATAATAGCTATATTATAATTACTTATATCTATAGAGTTAGAGCGTAGAATTAATATAGAGATATAGAGAGGTAGTAAAGAAGTAAGTAGTAATTAAGTAATTGCGTAAAAGAAGTTCTAATTACAGAATATTTAGAGAGAGTAGAGTAGAATTAAGATTAATTAATCTATCTTCTAGTAAGCTTTAATGCGTAGTAGGAATTAGTTCTATAATTAAGTAGCTAGGCTTATAACTATTAGAGCTAGAGATAATTAATAATTAGAGATAATTAAGTATATTATAATTTCTTTCTATAAAAGAAAGTTAAGATAAAATCTCTAGCTATATACTTAAGAGCTAAGCGATTACGTGTCTGCAATTAGCTAATTATAACTACTCTCTAACTTTAATAACTATTAATATTAATATCTAAGAACTTAGACTATTATAAGTTAGAAATAAACTTAGTATAATTTAGGTAATATATATATATATTTTTAGAAGGCTTTTTTAAGTTTAGCTAGTAATATATATTCTATAGTAGTATAAGAAAAGTTTATACTAGTAGCTTAGCTACTATATAGATAAACTAGATATTACTTTACTTATTATTAGCGTAAGATATAGACTATAACTAGACTAAGTATATACTAGACTTTTAACTACTCTAAATACTATCTACTTATATATACTTTATTAGAGATTCTTCTAAGTTTCTCTTAGATACTATATATATAGAAAATACTATAGATATATTATAAAATAGGTTTAATAGTATATAACTACGCTAAATAAAGTAACTATAATCTATCTAAGATAAATTAAATTAGTAAAAGCTTAGTATAAGCTATACTATAGTATACTTAAGTTATATATATACTTAAAAGAAAAAGTTACTTAGTTAGTAACTTATTTAAGTATAAGTTTAAAGGCTTATTATAGTTAATAGTAGTACTAGTAGTAGTATTAATTAGTAAGAAGTTAATAGTAACTAACTAAAGTCTATAGAATTAAACTAAATATACTTTATAACTAAACTAGATAGTAATTAAGTATACTATGTATTAGCTAAGAGACTTAACTATATATAGTTTAAAGTTCTACTAAAGCTATACTATAATTTATTATAAAGTAATTATTATATATTTAACTTAAAGTAGTAAGTTTATATTACTAAAGTAGTCTTTAAGTATAGTTTAGATTTTATCTTTATATAAGTTACTTATAGCTAAGCTAATAAAAAAAGCTTTTATACTACTATAGTATTAGTAATAAAACTTAAGTATATTAAACTATACTAAGTATATACTAAAGTTAAAAATAGAGATTTTAGTTTTATATATTTTAGATCTAGATCTATCTTAGTTTAATCTAATATAGTATTAAGAATAAATAAGCTAAAAATTCTAAAGTACTAAGCTATTTTAGATACTAAGTAAGAATAGCTAAGGTACGCTTCTGCAGCGCTTGCTAAGGTTACCTAAGGTTGCGCTGCAGGACAGCTAAGCTACACTATTATAGGTATCGCGCAAAGTGCAAAACACGGTGTAGGCGACATGGCGGTATCCCAGACCTCAACTCGGGTGTGGCGTCGAAAAGTGGCGCAACGCATCCAGCATCCAGACCCCGCAACACCAGATCCTGCACCTATCTTTAGACACAACGCGCACTCCGCATACGATCCGCTTCTAGTCTCCAATAGCACCTGCAGCGGCACAAGACCCTGCATACGATCCTTCCGAGAACACCGTGGAAGACTTTGTCCCTTTCTAGACGAATCTGAGTCACACGTCCATCAAGAATTTATCGACGTTACGAGGTCTCACCACCTCACGAAGTAACCCAAGTGACAATGTCGCTCACCAACGCCACGCCGCTCGAGGTCGCCCAGGCGGCCAGACTCGGATCCCGGAAACTTGCTGTCTTGTCTACCGAGGAGCGGAATGCCGCACTGACTGCTATCCATGCGGCATTAGCAACTGGAAAAGAGGAGGTTCTAGCGGCCAATGCGCGGGATCTGGAAGCTGCGAACAAGGCCGCAGCAGGAGGCACGCTAAGTGCAAGTTTGGTCAAAAGACTGGATCTGGGGAAGCCGGGGAAGTATGAAGATATGCTGCAGGGGATACTGGACGTGAAGGAGTTGGAGGATCCTATCAATAAGACCACCGCGAAGACCCTACTGGATGATGACTTGGTCCTCTCAAGGATAACATGTCCTATTGGCGTTCTCCTCATCATCTTCGAAGCTAGACCTGAAGTCATCGCGAACATATCCGCGCTCGCCATCAAGTCTGGAAACGCAGCTATCCTCAAAGGTGGCCGAGAGTCCAGCAACAGCTTCGCGGCCATTGCATCCATCATTTCCAAGGCTCTTACGTCAACAGCGGTCCCATCGGATTGCCTGCAACTAGTCCAAACACACGATGTCATCGCCGACTTGCTGAAGCAGGATACATATATCGATCTTTGTATTCCTCGCGGTGGTAACAAGCTAGTCCGCTATGTAAAAGACACGACCACCATCCCTGTCCTCGGCCATGCAGATGGAATATGTTCAACCTACCTCTGCGCAGACTACCCCGCCGAAAAGGCCACCAAGATAGTCTTGGACGCAAAGACAAGCTACCCAGCTGGCTGCAACGCCCTCGAGCAACTCATCGTTGAAGAAGCAGCCCTAAGCACCACTCTTCCCACCGTCGCAGAAGCACTGTTACAAAAGGGTGTATCACTCCGCTGTGATCATACCTCGCTCCTCGCCCTCAAAGGCAAACTAGACCCGCACTCCGCTACGCTTCTACAGGAAGCCGGACCGGAAGACTACGACACTGAGTTCCTAGACTACATACTCGCCATCAAGACAGTTACCAACGTCGACGAAGCCATCAACCACATCAACGCTCACGGCTCCCACCACACCGACGCCATACTCACCACCTCAGAAATCACAGCAAAGACCTTCCTCGCAGCCGTCGACTCATCCTCCGTCTACTGGAACACCAGCACGCGCATGGCAGATGGCCAGCGATATGGTTTCGGTACCGAAGTCGGCATCTCAACCAACAAGATCCATTCCAGAGGACCAGTTGGACTAGAAGGCTTGACGATTTACAAATGGGTCATTGTAGGTGATGCGCAGGTCAGTGCAGATTACGGCGCTGGAGGCAAGCAGTGGAAACATCAGCGCCTGCCAGTTGGTGATGAAGAGAGTGTAGCGCGGAATGACGAAGAGAGAGAGGTATTGAGGAAGTTCAGGGCAAGCAAGGCTTGATCGAGTCGGACTGAGTATGCAGGTGTGTCGACAGAAGAAAACCACGTGATCAATACAACACCCAATATACGCGACGTATGTGCACATTACAACCCCACCAAATACACCGACTTGCAACCCGCAGACACACATCACCAAGAATGCCACGTTACAAACACCTTCCCCATGCACCTACCTTCTCGCTCCACCTACCCCATACCCACTACTGTACTCTCTACCTACCTGCCCGCGGTCGAAAAAAAATCTTCACACCTCGTCACGCATTCCTATCCATCCCTCCATTTACCTCTTGATCCTGGATCGTCTCCGTAGTACAACCGTAGTTATCGAATGTTGTACGCGTCTTCTACCAAGCATTGCATGTACTCCACCGCAGCGCTGTGGTGTAACGAGGGCAGATTGCTTTCGGTTGGCATGCCGTACCTAATCGGCCCGTTGTACACTTGGGGTGGGGGTCGTTACCCACTTTCACGCTTGTTGGTGTGTACGAATGTAATTGCTGCCGACTCGCGCAACCTTGGTGCGCGGGAAAATGAGATGACGATGTGACGGTGTAAATGTCCGTGGTTTGATTAGGGCTAGTCATGTAGAGTGAGGTGGGTTGTTGTTGGGATCGATCGATCGGAATGCGAATGCGATTGTTTGGTGGTCTCGAAGGGTATTGTCTCATGGAAGTGTGAAAGTGGAGGTGATGCGCCACGAATGCGTTCAGACAAGCGATGACAGAAGTTGATACAGCAAGTGGAAAGACAACATGTGTTGGAGTGCAAGTCTAAATGTGTAATTTTTGCTCAACACCTTCTCAAGATGCAAACTATATGCAACTATCTACCTAGAGTCTCCGCACAAATGCGCCGACTCCATGTCTTCCCATCCCTTCTCATAACAAACGTGGTATCCCATAAACATTCCCGAAACTACACATATTGAACACTTCATGTGTCTGCGCTTACTCAACACCCTTGTTCCTCAGAGCCAAGGGGCTCTGGCTGAAGATCTGGGCACCGTCCTTGAGACGACGCTCCTCGTTCTTGCGGCCGTTGACGAAGTCGGGGTGGTTGAGGGTAAGCTCAACAGCACCGTTGACAACGTGGTCGACGGCCTCTACACCCAACATGAAGGAGTGGTCCTGGTTACCGACCTCGTAGCGCCATGAGCCGAAGCGGCCACGAGACAGGATGTCCTTGGCCTGGAGGGCAGGGAGAAGCTTGGTGAGGACGCCCTCACGCTCGAGGGATGGGGTGGGGTATCCATGGTCGAAGCGGCGGTGGTAGGTGGAGACGATCTCGTCATCCGACTTGATCATCTCGGTGTTGATGAGACCCTGAATGCAGTCCTTGAGCATGTTCTTCTCATCGACGGGCTTCATGCTGGACTCGGAGACCTCCAACATGATGGACCAGTATGGGCCCTCCTTGGGCTCAGTGGAGCTGGGCTTGGAGCCATCTGCCATCTGCTGAGTGGCGAGCTTGACGTCCTTCTGGGGCTGGTTGTATGGCGAGTAGTTGGAGAAGATGGTGGCGCGGTAGAATGGGCAGTCATCCTCGGGGAAGTACAGCCAGCACTTGTCGCCAATGCGCTCTGGTCGCTCGCCGCGGAGACCAACACCGATGACGTGGGTGGTGGAGTAGAAGAGACCCTTGCTGAGGTCGATGAGCTCCTTGTCGCCCATGAACTCGACGAGCTGATCGACAGCCATGGTGTTGACGAGCTTCCTGTAGTTGACAACTGTGCCGTCGTTCAGGTGTACCTTGTGGCCGTCGGCATCAACCTTGTTGACCTTGCCGTGGTCACCGTATCTTGTCTTGGAGTCTGGCAGGGTCTTTGCAACGGCCTTCCAGATACCACCAGTACCGTCTCGCGCAGGGAAGCGGAAGGTGGCGTTGGGGCCCCAGTTTCCTGCGGTCTTGTTGTGGATGATGTTGTTGATGACACCCTTGACGTTGGGGGCGGCGACACGCTCTCCGAGCCACTGGCACTGCATCTTGGTGGTGGGCACAGCCCAGACCTTGAAGTTGTATGGTCGCATGAAGAGGTCAGCGATGCCGACACCCATCTGGCGCATGATCCACTCGTCAAAGTCCTTGGGCTTGGTGTTGGCCACGCGGGCCTCGAGTGCGGCGTCAATCAAGCCGTCGACACACTTGGCCTGGTCGTCCTTGTCCAAGATGGACAGGTTGTTCTGGAATGGGTAGGGGACCCAGTTACGCTTGCAGCGGACGTAGGACACACGCTCGTGGGTGAACCAGTCGTCATCGTTGGGGAGGGCCTCGTCGATGCAGTCGTCGAAGTACTTGTAGTGGGAGAAGATGACATGGCCACCAACGTCGTAGAGCTGGGGAGCTGTTAGAGGCGGGCAGTCAATTGGGGGTGGGGGTACTCACGAAGCCCTCTGGAGTGACGTCGGTCGAAGCCAGACCACCAGGCGTCTCATTGGAGTCGACAATCATCCATGAGGGGCCATCCTGTTGTTGTTAGCATGTGCCCCGCCACTTGGACTCTGTGTTGAGCATACAATCTGGTGGAGGCGCTTTGCTGCTCCCAGACCGGTCGGACCAGCACCGATAACGAGCACGTCGACCGAACTATGGCATTGTCAGCTCGTGCTCAGCAGGATGCCGTGTGGGTGGGCAGGCGGTGAACATACATTTCTTCCTTGGCGGATCCCATCTTGCCCTGTAGTATTTCCTGGAAACTCGGAACGCGCTTCAAAGTCTGGCGGGCGTAGTTGAGCATGTACTCTGCGGGCGAGCAGCACTTGTAGTTATAGAGAGGGTGTGGAGCAGAGGCCAGACGTTTGGGGCGTGGTGAGGAATATAGCTGGCGATAAACTAAGGACGCCAAGGCGATGCTGCGTTAAGTGGGTCCAGGGTAACAGAGGGCCAGCCGCCGAAGGAGTCGGCTGGGGAGAGCTTGGGGGCTTCAGACGGCCGCGCTGCAACGGCGAGAAAAGGGGCAGGCCGCCATGGGGACCGGCGATCGGGCTTGACGCAGCTGCTCGTGGGCGCCTTGATTGGTGCCGGCCGTCTGCTTCACCACTCGTGCGTGCAACATGTTCATTGCCATTGCCCGTGGCCTCGAGTTGCGTGTGTCACCATGGCCTCTGCACGTTCCCGCGGGTGGAGCCTCAATCTGGCGGGCTGCAGCACATGGTGAAGCTTGACCGACTCTATCTCTGGGGGACTACAGCCTCAGATCAACGACGCATCGACTTGGTGTCGTGCTAGTGCCACGGTGCAACGACGCCTGTGTGCGAAGTGCTCTGCATACCCCTAACGGTGCGCCTCACCCTGCGCTCCAGCGACGCGGCACAGCTCCTGCAATGTAAACCGCTGCGCGTGGCAGCAGCGAGAGTGCGCGATGTGCATGAAGCTGTCACTTTTCTACATATATGTGGGACCGGTGTCTTCGGCGCCTCTGTGCAGGGTGCCAGTACGCGTACACACCTACACAAGCAAGTGCAAGAGGCGGCTCAAAATTTCGGCGCCATTGATGGGAGTCCTCGCCGCTGTGGTCGATTGCGCGTCCACTCAGGGCTCCACGGGCGATCAGTTTCACCTCATCGAGCACTTGCAAAATCCCGCGCGGCTCCTGGCAAATCTTCATCTGGCCTCATATCAGCTCTAGTACATAGTCGGCCGTTGCCCAGTGATAGCACGCCTAAACCAGAACCCCCCCTGTGCACCGGCTCTAGAAGGTCGTCTGGCTGATTCCCGCTCCGCCCCTCCCCTTCCCTAGCGCAGTCGAGGTATTAGTACCGTCACATTACAAGTGCTCTCAACACTTCTCGTCGCTCTTTATCTCCTCATTGCTCCAGCGCTGTTACAGCTGCTTCGTGTTGCTTGTGCCACGCTTGTCCCTTGACGCGCAACACCCGCCATCAGTCAGCAGCGCTAGCCCACTGCTACTGCAACCTTGCAACTTGCATTCCCAGCGCCGCAACCACCTCCTTTGACCTTCACTCAACACCTTTACCGTCCCTCGTTAGCCACCACCCGCAAATATGTCCGACGAGAAGATGAGATCCTCGGTCGAGGCCTCGCGCGACACCGCCCTGCCTGTGCTGCCGACCGTCAACCCAGATGCGCAGAAGCCAGCCCCCGAGGCGCCATCTTTCCATCCTGCAGTATACATTGCAACATGGATCTCGCTCAGTTCCAGCACAATTGTCTTCAACAAGTACATCTTAGACACAGCCAAGTTCCGTACGTTCACTCTGCTCCGCCGCACCTCCGCATTCTAACACACCGACAGACTACCCCATCTTCCTCACAACATGGCATTTGGTTTTCGCGACCGTCATGACCCAGATCCTCGCCCGCTTCACCACCGTCCTCGACTCCCGGAAAAAGGTGCCCATGACCGGACGCGTATACCTGCGAGCCATCGTCCCCATCGGTATCTTCTTCAGTATGAGCTTGATCTGCGGTAACCAGGCATATCTGTACCTGAGTGTGGCCTTCATCCAGATGCTGAAGGTATGTTCTCCACGAATTTGGACCTGTAGCAGCTACTGACCTCAGCAGGCTACTATGCCCGTCGCTGTCCTCATCACCACCTGGAGTCTCGGAGTTGCGCCTGTCAACCTCAAGACTCTCGGAAACGTCTCCTTCATCGTCATCGGTGTAGTCATTGCCTCGTTGGGAGAGATCAAGTTCGTCATGGTCGGTTTCCTCTTCCAGGCCGCTGGTATCGTCTTCGAGGCTGTCCGTCTGGTCATGGTTCAGCGCCTTCTCAGCGGTGCCGACTTCAAGATGGACCCGCTCGTCTCCCTCTACTACTACGCCCCTGCTTGCGCCTTCATCAACGGTGTCATTCTCATGTTCACTGAGCTCCCCAAGATGTCTATGGCTGACATCGACCGCGTTGGTCTGACCACTCTGCTGGCCAACGCATCCGTCGCTTTCTTGCTCAACGTTTCCGTCGTTTTCCTGGTACGTTCCTTCTACACACTCAAAAAACATTCACTAACACATCTTCAGATTGGCAAGACCTCCTCGCTCGTCCTTACCCTCTCCGGTGTACTCAAGGACATCCTCCTCGTCTTTGCGTCCATGTTCCTTTTCAAGGACCCCGTCTCTCCTCTCCAGGCTTTCGGTTACGCCATCGCGCTTGGCGGTCTCGTCTACTACAAGCTCGGCGGAGAGAAGCTGAAGGAGTACCTCGGCCAGGGCAGCATGAAGTGGCAAGAGTTTGGCCACACCCGCCCCGTCCTTCGCAAGTTGATGGTCTTCGCCGCCGTCATCATTGGCATGTTCCTCGTCCTTGGCTCTCTCGGACCCCGCTACGCCCCCGACTCGACCAACCAGGTCTACAACGGCATCGGCAAGCTCATTGGCGACAAGGCTGTATGAAGAACTGGTTCCTTCTAAAATCGGTCTTGGCCATTTTCTAGCTGGGAGTAGGCCTACTTGCAGTACGCTGGTCTACCTCGATTTCCCTTCCCCCTTGTCGTTTTATCTGTAGCTTGGAGCGGGCTTGGAGTGTACGGTGACCGGTGTTTATACGCATAGACGAGCAGGAGCTTTCATGCCGACGGAGCCTTCTTTGATGCTTTTTGTGGTTCGGTACGCGACTGGTGTCAATCGCATGTCAGGGAGCAATGACAGGAAATGATTAAGTAACACGTTTTTGGCACATAGATCTTGCAGGCATTCACAGAACTGCGAGCGAAAGTATATACTTGTAGCTATATAATTGGTAATGCCGTGGAGCATCCGATGCATATCTTCTACTGTACTTGTGATGTATTTCCAGACGGATAGCATGGGCAAACAACAATAAATCAGATACCACTACTAGTTGGCACCGCATGCAGAATACGCTCACGGGCTTGGATAACAACTATCGATTGTGATGTTCTATGTTGTCGTGCTGTGAGGCATGCGCGGCCTTCGCTCCTGCCGAGCGGAGTTCTGGAGTTCTCGCTTCGCACGGGCCACACCACGCCAAGCTGCCCTTTCCTGCCAAATTCGAATCGCGAACTTCAGCTTCCTCCCTCAGTCGTTACTAACCCACAGCACAACACGCTCAAAATCAGTCAAGATGGGAATCGACCTCGACCGCCACCATGTTCGAGACGGGCACCGCAGTATGTGATCCCCCGTCGAGTCGGCGCAGCAATGCGCTGGCGACAGCTGTCTTTTAGACGCAACATGAAGCCTTCGAAGGAGAGAGATTGACGAGTATACAGAGGTCCCTAAGTCCACCAACCCCTACGTCAGGCTGTTGGTGCGCCTTTACAAGTTCCTGGCTCGTAAGTACTTCACCAGACAAATGCGCACATCGTTTGTGCTAACAGTGGACAGGCCGTACCGATGCCAACTTCAACAAGACCGTTCTGCGACGCCTCATGATGTCGAAGACCAACCGTCCCGTAAGACGACCGATCGCATATTCGACAGAACAGTGTAACTAACACAGCATAGCCGGTCTCCGTTTCCAAGATCGTCGCGAACGCCGCCAACAAGCACTCCGCCAAGGAGCACGCCGGCAAGACCGTCGTCGTTGTACGTCAAGCGATACCCGAAGCGAAGATCAATGGCTAACATTCCGTCAGGTCGGCACCGTCACTGACGACAACCGCATGCTCGAGGTCCCCAAGCTCTCCGTTGCGGCTCTCCGCTTCACCGCCTCTGCCCGTGCCCGCATCGAGAAGGCCGGTGGTGAGTGCCTCACCATCGACGAGGTCGCTACCCGCTTCCCCACTGGATCCAACACCCTCCTCCTCCGTGGACCCAAGAACGCCCGTGAGGCCTTCAAGCATTTCGGCTTCGGTCCCCACTCCCACAAGAAGCCTTACGTCGAGAGCAAGGGCCGCAAGTTCGAGCGTGCCCGTGGACGCAGAAGGTCGCGTGGTTTCAAGGTTTAAGCGTGTGCTTACAGCACTCTTGGTTTCTCTGGGTTGGCGTGGTCATGGTCATGGGAATTCTTACGAGGCGCGCTTCATGACTGGCAAAGGCTCTTCGAAAGCCTGCAAAAAGATACTCAATGCTCAACATGAAATGAAAGCATACACGTGGGCTCTCCCGAGCTCATGGTTAAATCATGAACAACCATCTTCTATGAACGTGCATGTCGTCACTATTCAATTGTCAGTATGAGCATTCGTGAATTTCACATGCAGGATAATTTGCCCGCAACAGGTAATACTGTATAGCGATGTTGAACGACGAAGTTTTTCGCGTGCTAAATTTTCTGCGGCTCCCCCACATTCAGCCAACCAGCGCTAGCCAATCTAAACCACCCGACGTAATACCCCGACTAGTCACTGCATCACTTGAATGACTTGACATTGACAACAACTCTGGCAAAATGGTCGACAGTCGAAAAGTAGGAGTGCTAGGCGGCGGCCAACTGGGCCGTATGCTAATCGAGGCTGCCAACCGATTGAACGTTCAAGTTAATATCCTGGACGTAGGGGCATCACCAGCAAAGCAGATATCAGCGCACGACGGCCATATCGAGGGATCTTTCAAGGATGCAGCGGCTGTAAAGAAACTCGCAGAATCTTCCGATGTCGTCACTGTCGAGATCGAACATGTCGATACCCATATGCTCGAAGAGGTAGCGGGGCAGGTCGTTGTTGAACCCAGCTGGAAAACACTACGGACCATCAAAGACAAATACGCCCAAAAGCAGTACCTGAAAGAGCATGGAGTGGATGTCGCAGATAGCATCGATCTCGAAGGAAAGGGTGTTGCGGGGTTGAAGGAAGTAGGTTCGTCATATGGTTATCCCTTCATGCTCAAGAGCAAGACAGAGGCGTATGACGGCAAGGGCAACTTTGTGGTGAAGACGGAAGCGGATGTTGATGCAGCATTTGAGGCTTTGGGGAAGAGGCCGTTGTATGCAGAGCGCTGGGCGGACTTCAGGATGGAGCTCGCAGTCATGGTCGTCAAGACAAAGGACGGCGTGCTCACATTCCCCACTGTCGAGACTGTCCACGAGGACAGCATCTGCAAGCTTACATACGCGCCGCCCAGGAACGTAGCAGAGGAGACCGCACAACGGGCGCAGGAGCTCGCCAAGAAGGCTATCGGTGCTTTCGAAGGCAAGGGTGTCTTCGGTGTTGAGATGTTCCTGCTTAAGGATGACAGCCTACTCATCAACGAGATTGCGCCTCGTCCACACAATTCGGGACATTACACAATCGAAGCCTGCCCCATCTCGCAATACGACGCGCATCTCCGAGCTATCCTTGACCTACCCATCTCGCAATCTAGCCTGCGCCTCCGCGAGCCCTCCATCATGCTGAACATCCTTGGCGGCAAGACACCAGACTCCCACGTTCAAGTCGCGAAGAGGGCTCTTGAGTCACCAAACGCATCCATTCACCTCTACGGAAAAGGCGATGCGCGTCCCGGCCGCAAGATGGGCCACATCACCATCACAGCCCCCACACTCGCAGCCGCAGAACGCGAGATCCAGCCCCTCGTCGACTTTGTGGACGCCCAAAAAGGCAAGAGCGTCGAAACACGCAGCTCAGAAAGCTCCAAAGAAGAGCCTCTCGTTGCCGTAATCATGGGCTCAGACTCCGATCTCCCCGTTCTCCGCGCCGGCCTAGAGACCCTCACTAAGCTGCAAATACCCTTCACCACGCGCATCACCAGCGCCCACCGCACCCCCGACTGGCTCCGCGAGTTCTCCAAGACCGCTTCTCAGACGTCTCTGAAAGTCATCATTGGCGCTGCGGGTGGTGCCGCCCATCTACCCGGCATGTGTGCGTCGTGGACCACACTTCCTGTCATCGGTCTCCCTGTCAAGGCGAGTGTGATGGATGGCTGGGACAGTCTTGTTAGCATGACTCAGATGCCCCGTGGCGAGCCTGTTGCTACTGTTGGTATCAACAACTCGACTAATGCTGCGCTGCTTGCTGTGCGCATCCTTGGTGCGGAGGATAAGACGATCCGCGAGAGGTTGAGGGTTTGGATGGAGGGCAATGAGAAGGAGGTTATGCGTAAGGATAAGGCGCTTTTGGAGGATGGATGGGAGGCTTATCTTAAGGGTATGGGGAAATAGATGGTGATGGGTAGGTGGTGGACTGAGGGCTTGAGGGAGCATGTGCTGTGTTTGTGGACACTGAGTGGTGGGATACGCAGGGAGTAGAACACCTCTTTCTGGTCGAGGAAATGTCATTACCCTCTACCAATGCCCTGAATGCAATGAACATGCGATATTACGGAAGTCGTTTCATATCGAAGCTCATTACGATGACGATCACCATCATCACACTTCATTCCAAGCTCAACAACGACCGCCTCTCGACCAAAACATGAGAGCATCCCTGACTCGTTTTGGTACCATGCGCTCCCCGCTGGCTCTGTTGTAATAACATGACCAGTTCCAACATGCTCTCCTCACACGAAGACATTTCCTCATCCGCTGTGCCATTTGAACACATCAGAAACATCTGCATGTCTTTTAGAACACACCGCGAGCCCACAGTCATGGGCACAGGAGACGCCATTTTTGTAGAATGACTCTGGAATATGTGGATAAGAGAAGAAAGAAGAGGAAGAAGCGCAGATTTTATGGCTGAGGCGAGGGGAGTGACAACACATCGATTTGCGGATCTATTCTTTTGCACAGCTTCTTGTCTTCTCCACATGACAGTTCTGTCTCTGCTATTCCGAGAGTAGCTTTTCAAAGAGCAGAGTCGAGAGGAGAACGACATGCCATGTTGAGGAATCACTTTCAGAGTACAAAGCTTCGGTATGTTGCCTGGTTAGACATAATATGTTCGCTAGAAGTCTTTGGAAGTAGGATGAGACACATGAATAACCTGTGGATATCCAAGGTGCGAAAAGTCGAGGAGAAGAGAAGACCCATAAAGCAAGACAAATATACTTTTGGAGAAAGAAGAGAGAACTGTAGTGTGTAGGAAGAGAGAAGGAAGAAGGCAGAGAGGTAGCTTTATATGCGTCCAGAGTCATCCGGAGGGCGCACCCATCGTGGGGAACCGACATGTTTTGAACGAGGAAGCACAGTCTTTCCATGTTCTGCTGCTTCAGCACTTTTTGAATGCCGCCAAACATGTTTAAAATCGGTACATGAGGTTTCTAATTCCGTGGCTAGAGAAGCGCGGAGACAACAGGCGCATATGCTGGTAGTCGATGCTTTTGAAAAAGGGAAGACGCGGACATAGAACATCCGTAATGTCGTTTTGAAGAATCGTGCAAAGTTTGACATGATAGAAGGAAGAGAGATATAACCGTCCGGAGACATTTTAATACTCATCTCCCGAGGCGGACGGATACATGTCGTACTTTCGTAGGCTTTTTAAGTCGCGTTTCTTGCTCCCATTCGTCAACATCTCCATCATCAGTCATCGTCGATTCTTTGGATGTTTTACAGCCTCGAGTTTCGAGCAAAACGCGGCATGTTTTGTATCGAGTCAACTTTTCTTTTCGAGAGGCTTAGAAGGAGGGATTTCGCATGAACCGATGAGCAGTACGATTTTTGTGACACAATCACATGTAATGATATATTGGCCGTTTTAAAAATAGGAGGAGAAGGAAGACAGCAAACTCGCATAGATCATTGGCAACGTCATTTTGGAAAAATGCTGGAGGAAGGTGCTGAGTAGGAAGTAAGACAAAGTGGAGAAGTGGCAGTTTATATACCTCCATTGAAAGCACTGCACAGACGTCTGTGGAGAGCGAGTCTCGCTTTTATACCCCTCATCGATTTTTGACGTTGGGTTTTCAAAGACTTTCTGGTGAGACTGATGATGTGCGATGTGCGAGCTTTGAAAACGTCAATTCCAAGTGTTGAACCTTCGAGGACTCAAAGGTCAGTGTAGATAGTCCGGTCTTCCAGACAGCCCTCCATGGCGTTTACCCTCCTCTTAACAGCCATACTATATCGAGATCATAGCTTCCTCTATACTCGCAAATGTTTCGTTCCATCCGGAGTCGCCAGTCCAGTTCTCTCACCCGTTCCTCCGCTATTCCGCGCACGTATGTCCGCACGATCTCGAGTCGCTTTAAGCCAAGGAGCCCACTGAACCAAGTCCCTTTTCCGCCTGAAGGGGCACTTACTAAAGCATCCATCTCATAATCGCGTAGCTGAATTGTTCGAACTGCCAGCATTTGTACGGATGTGCGAAACATATACGCTTCGGGATGCACCATTGAGCCCTTTAATACAAAGGTGTTGAGTTGGTACACTAACGTAGCTGTCTCGTTGTAGATCTGGCGGCAGGTCTCGGGGAGGTGTAGCGCTGATTTGAGTGGCATGTAGCTTGTTCGTTCCTTGGGGTCCGCGTAGGTGTATGCCCATCCATGTGATCCAGGAAATTCGGGCGAGGAGTTGGCGCGCAAGTGCAGGGCGATGTAGGGATTGCTTAACGTGTACTGTGGAGATAGAGAGGCGATGTCAGAGAATATCACAGACAGATTGTGTGTATCCAGGTCTTACCTCCCATATCTGGTTCCGGAGTTCGCCGGGGAGTTGTAAAAGGCGAGAGGTTGTCGCATTGCGAGCCGCACTATTTGCGTCAGTAATGTGGCAAAGCTTAGACGGGAGAGATACCGACATTGCGGTGATGTGTTCAGACATGTGAGATACGTCCAAGAGCCCATTTGGTAAGATCACTGCCACGTTGCTATTGTTTTGCTGCTGCGACATTGACGCAGAATTATCGGGTTCTGGAGTATGTTTCATGTTGAAGCGTTGGAGCGCGATAGAGGTTGATTGCAGTTATGTCGATAGAGCTATGTGATAGAGTGGATAAGCTGAGCGGTACACAAAACTTGATTTGGTAGGAGGGCGCTTATTTCGCCTGCCTGTCTGGTCTGTGCGCTATCGGTGCTTGGGGTGACTGTTTCTCTTTCATTGAAATGCTCCAGTAGTGACTCTTGCTCGATCCTGTATTCATTACATTGTAGCTACCATGTGCCCATGACAGAGCCTCTTCTTCCAGGCCCTGTGAAATTGTGGCCTTCGGAGCCTCATGTGACGTTAAGAATTGACGTAGCGAGCTCGAGTACCGAAGCTCATAAGCATAGCTATCATTTGCAGCTATCGCAAGCGCCAGCTGCTCCATAGATCATTTCCAACTGAAAGTCAGCCAAGGTCGGCCCTCTCGCTCCCGTATCCGCTGTTCCAGTAGCCTACGGTAAAACTCGGCTCCTTTCATTGTGCGGGTTTCCTCGTCCTCTGGATCAAGGTGGTCGAAATCGTGCAAGCCGTCCGCAGTGCGGGGAGCGAGTTCCAGGTGTACCAGACGTGGGAACGATTCAGTGAGATAACCACTTTTAGAATGGGGTACTTGATTGAAGATTCGACCATCGATGGAGGTTCGATATCTTAATCTGAAGTGCCACAAGCCTGCGTTGGATATACGGAGGGATTGAATGTTTCGTAGATACGCGTGATCGGAGACCCATCGAGCCTGGTAAAATTGAGGAATCTTGAAAGTTGCTAGGGCGAAGATCAGCAACCGGGTCTCCGCGTGGATCTGCCTCGAGGTCGCTGGTAAGCGGAGGGCAACATCTTTTGCGGGGGTGCCATCATCGTTCATCGGGATCCCATGGTGCTTGGAATGTGCTCCGCTCCAGCGAATGCGATATCTGATTTTTACATAGGCGCAACTCATGGAGTATTCCCAGATCTGGTTTCGGAGTTCGGCCGGTAAACGTAGGAGAGGTGAAACAGATGCGTTGCGTTGTGAGCTAATTAGTTAGCAATGCCTGACTGCAGTGAGCTGACATCTTACATGGCTAGCTTGTCTTCCGGCACAGGCGCCGGGATAGTCTCTTCATATCCTTGATGCAAAGAAGAAGATTGGTTCTCTGACCGCATGCGCACCAGGTTTTCGTTAGCCGCCTGCATTGTCATTCCGTGGCTTTGTGTTCGCGAGCAGTTAGGTGGCCTTGACGCGTCGTTGCCGCGTAGTGTGGAAGTTGCGATCTCGCGATAGTGTGGAGGTAGAGCTCTAGCAGGCGTTTTTCGTCGAGCTTTTGAGAGTTTTGGTATATCAGTTGAGTGGAATGAAGAAATCGGCAAGCTTAGATCATGTGCTAGCTCCAGAGGTGTACTTTGGTTGAGATTTCCGAATTTTTGCCGGAAACCAACTGAAACCAAGGCTTACAATCAAGACGCTCCAGGGTGGGTACATCGGTCTGATACTCTAGGTGTCTTCCGTGGGAGTCTTCTCTTTATCATGAGCTTCCTTAGGCCTCGCCTCAGTATCTTTCTCTCCCTCCGCGTCGTCATCACTCTCCCTCATATAAACCACCATCCCATTCAGCGCATTCCCATGCTTTTCAAACTCTTTTAGCGCCACCTTTTCCCGGCCTTTTATCCACTTCTTGCCCACCTCATTGCACTCCTCTAGCCGCTCTTTCTTCTCCTTCGTTTGCGCATACACACTGTAGTCGTCCAGAATTTCGTTGCCTACGTACAGCACCGGGTCTTTCAATTTGAGGAAAGTTGGTAGAAGAAGGAACCAATCCACGAATGGCGAGTAGACGAAGGATTCGGACGTAATGTGGGTCTGAAGATCGGAGTCAAGGACCGTGATTGAGAAGTACGATAGAAATTCGATGTCGAGGGTTGTGAATGCTGGGTCTTGGGCGAAACATTGTATCTTGGTGTCCTTGATTTCGTCTTTGACTGCGTGGAGATTAGTTATCTTGGGCGGATGCAAAGGGTGGAATATCAATGACATACGCCGGTTGACTACATCGACAAACAGTACAAGCTGCCAGAGACTCCTCCACCGATGCGCCCAGTCTCGACTGAAACTGCCGATGCCAATGCATACCGCTTCTTCAACACCCCATTTGCCATCAGCGCTTCTCTTCTCCACAATCTCTTTGACTTGCTTCGCAAGCAGCGTATCTTCCCACCGCTCTTGAAGGAGGCGAAAATCGTTCAACAACTTCTCCGCCGTTAGTCCCTCCACAATCCTCGTAGGCAAGGACCCAGCATCTGCCTCCTTCTTCCCATTCCCATCAAGAGAAATACTCGCCAAGCCATGGGTGATGACGGTCCACCCGTCATCACTCTGCACCTCCTTCCTCTTAACGCGACCTCTTCCTTTCTTACTCATATCTCCCCACTACACACCTTTCTTTACTCGGTCTTGGCAAAAAGGAATTCAAGCGCATACTCCCTTCACCACAAGCGCACCTCAAACCCACAATGACGCACACTGCACAAAAAAGGTATACCGATCGTCGCGTCGTCGACTTAAGGTGCGGCTTGCATGGGCGCGTAAGTAAGGCGTGGCCAAAGTATCGAGGGCGAGGCGATGACGGGAAGGGACCACCTGGGCGCGTAGAAAATCATCGTGAGAGGCCAGGGTCTGATTGGGTTTTAGTGGGGAAAGGGAGGCTCGGAACGGGATTTCCGAGGCGGAATGCCGGCGACCTTGGCTGTAGCCCGCCAAACCACAGTAAAGATTGTGTGGGAACTGTGCCTCTCCTGATTAGGGGTCTGCTATCTGGCCTGCAGCTGTAGTTCAAGCCATCCGTTCATGTCCGGGTTGCGCATGCGGATCAGGCCTCCTGCTGACGGCTTAGATACACAAGCTATTTTTTGTTGCAGTCGGTATAAGCATGACAGCATATAGCTTACAAGTGAGCGACGAGTGGAAACGCAAGTGTTGGGATTATGGATGGTATTGTATATGTAGCTTCTGTACATCATACCGCACAGTAACGTGTTATGTGCCCCTAAGAAAGACCGTCATAGCTGCTGAACAGCTGGTCCACCAACCACCCAGATCAAACCACCGCGTACGCTCCAAATCGAGATCGTCGCTTCAAAAGAGACCGGATATCTTTCGCGCCAAAACTCCTTGCCCGTAAAAAGACTATATTCGCAGATAAAAGTCAGGTTCGTACACTAGACAACCCATGTAATCCACGACGCTGCTGCAAGCATTGCCGGCACTATGATTGATGCATAGGTGTTGACGACCATGTTGTGTGGCGCTGGCGATGATGTTGTCGAGTATACGATTTGGAAGCCAATGTGGTCGTCGACGTTTGTTGTGTTAACGCAGTTTGAGCTGTTGACTTCGGGAACATCCTCTGGTTCGGCGAAAGTGATGTCGGCACACTATTGGAATCTATTAGCAACTATGCGGCTGTCATGTTCAGGCGCTTGCACTCACGTTGTAAAGAGCAGCGCCGTGTTGCGCAAGCTCAATAATCTGGATAGTCGCATTGTCTCCAACCTGGGGTGTGTAGTTGGCAGGTAATGGGACTTGCGGTAGACAGAAGGAACCGGGGTATTCTTGGTTTGTAGGCCCTGTAATCTGGAAGACTGGGACCATCGTGTGCGAGTAGTTTAGCGGTTCGTTGCCGTAACCCATGTTGACGTAGAACATGGCGAGCGAGTGGCCTGGGAACCATCCGGGTTGGATTGCGACGGCGCCACCGTTAACCGGCCACTTTGTGCGATTTTGCGACATTGGCATGCCACCACCTAGAAGTTCATGTTAGTTATCTTCTCCTGCGCGGAATACCCAATCGGGAAAACGTACATGGGTACATCCATTGCATGCCGTATGGAAATCCATATGTGCCGGTGTCTTCGTGGTAGTTGATACCAATCGAGCCATCAGGGATCGATGGGTCTGTGTCAGACTTGGTCCCGTTGGTGTGGATGTTGTTTCCTCTCCATCCTGGGTAGACGATAACGGTATGTGCAGTAGCGAGCGACCAGGTAGCGGCGATAAAAACGAGCTCGGTAAAACGAAACATTTTGGCGGTGCGATGTGGAAAGCAAAGACTGTTGCGAAGCGGAAATCCTTGTCTTTATTGATTCAGTGACCCGTCAGCTTTGGGGTACACGATTTGATGGTAGTCGACGCAGAACGGGCAGCGTGCGGTGGCGGGGGGCATCAGCACTTATGGAGTACGGACTTGGCCTCGAGGGCCTCGTGCAACCATGGCATTGCTCGCCAAAGAGACGCTTCAGGCGAATGAACAGAGCGAAACGGGCCCGCCAGCATGGCCAGCCTTTGCATGTCAGCCCTCGAAGCATTGAGTAGGCAGCGAATAGGCATGTCGCTAGCATATTGAATCTACAGGGGCCAGCGACCACTGAGCTTCGCGTATGCAGGTCTTGTCGGGCGGGAGGGAAAAGCCTCTGTCGGCGGAGCGAATAGCGTCCGAGGTGGCCATGCGCATGGCGCCTCTGATTTGCAGAGGCGTGTGATGACTTTGCAGAGTCTCGGCAGTCCGGCCAGGCACCTCTAAGCGCCCAACTACTCCAGAGTCCACATGCCCACCAGCAGACAGCGAGGAAGGTTTCCGGATCTGAAAAATGCCCTCATCCGCGCGACTCGGCCGTGATAGTGTGACCAAGGCGTGATGCAGAATCTTGAAACGCCGCAGCTACACCGCGTAGGCGACGTCTGTGTTCGTGGGAGAAGAATGCTGAAAGACGCAGACAATCGCGCGCACAGTCAGCTAGCCGCCACTGGCCCCAAACGAACGGCGATCAACGCCCTCGCCGCAATATAATACCCAGCCGTCAACATGCGCATGTTTCTATCCTCATATCGCTGCATGAGGGCTGCAGTGCGATAGCTGGGGAAGGCCGAGTGTCGAGGATGCTGATTGGGAGCTTGTTTCGCCGCCCCTGGTCGCTTGGTAGTGTCCACTGCGCCGGGACGAACGAAGCCTCCATTCGCAATAACCAATTGCTTGAAAAGGCATTCCTTCTGGGCCGCGTCGTGCCGAGCGCACCAGCACACCATCCGCGCAGTGCCATCTTTCCTGCGGTTCGCTGCTAGTGCCTGTCTGTACGGCGCGAGGTACCGCATTCGTACTCCCCTTGCTTGAGGCAAAGGAACATCGTTGCGCACTGGGGTTAGCAGCGAACAAGCATCGCTTTAGCCAAGCGCCATAAGATTGTAGATCGTGTTAGACGCAGGGAGCACGGGTTCGTTGATTCTGGCGTCCGGGATAACGGTTGCGTGAGGTACCCGTGGACGACCGCTGTTGATGCTGCCAGGTGTGGTGCCATGAGCGCCTTCCTCGAGCACGGAGAAACCATGGCCACCTTCCCGCGATGAGGCTTCTTGCCCCGTCACTCAGATCATGCCTTCCAACATCGCAGGTGTAAACAGTGTCCACCTTACAGGTCCTTTCTGGCTCTGCTTGTCACCAACCGTCCTGCATCGATATTCTTCGATGTCCGCGGCGTTCATCGAACATTATTACTCAGTTCGATCTTAACTTAGGTCAAAACCCGACACCCGAGCTACTGACATGTTGTCGCTCGTCCCAGCGCGGAAGAGAAAGGAAGCCCATAACGCGATACAACTGTCTCGTGATAAAGGCAAGGTTCGCGTCATTGAGCGATCAGCAGAAGGATACTCCAGCGGCTCCACGAAGAACCTACAGGGGCGCAACACCACCCCTGCTAGCCGTACCTTTACCACACTCCGTCGCGGAAGCATCAGGATCTTCTCAATCTTCCGCAATGGCAAGAGTTGTCACCCATATCTGCCCTGTACCTCATGGCTTCCACTAATAGTACTAACAGGTTCCGCTCCAAGCTCCGGCGAGGCTACCTTTGGTAGCACTGGGTCAACGGTCAACAAACCAGCAGACGTACCACGTGCCGATAACATCAATTCCTACTCCAACTCTCCTCTACAATGCCCTGTCGTTCCCGATATACCTATGATTCTACCAGCTCTCTCCCTAGATCCTGACTCTTCGTCTTTACTCCAACTCACAAACGCTGCCGTCTTCGATGGCGAATCAGAACCTATACCAAGAACTCGCACTCCACCTCCTACGCCCATGGCAACAAGCTGGTCGACACCAAGTCTCTCACAGCAACTCACCACCAAGCTCTCCAACGCCCTGATGAACAATGATACGGTAGTGCGCCGACGCAAGCTGAGCTCTAGGCCAATCGTTCGAACGGACCATTTCAAGCATCCAAGTGATGACCAGCGAACTACCACCTCGCCCAAAAGCCCCATGTCAGAGGTCCCTTCTCTTCCATCGAGTGTCCTGAGCCCCTCAAGCAGCGTCGCACCGCTGAGTCAGTCGACTGCACCGACATCGCTGGTTTCATCAGGTGCGCTGCTGTCTGCTGAGACCACCTATCGAACCCAAAACGGTCGCCATGTAACCGACAATCAACCCGCGCTCTATTGCGAGGCGACCCCAGAGCGTTTACCTTCACGATTTCTTGTCTTCCCACGTCAAGACGCACCGCGACTGTGTGAACCTTCCATTGCGACCATTGAGAACGCAGCAGCGGCGAAGATCTTCTTCGAGTCACACTTCAACCAGCTTCTCGGTACCAAGGTCACGCCACGATCCATGCGTCGCCGCCAAATGGAGCGGAAAGTATTTACCATGGCCATACCGAATGAGCAACGTCACTCCAAAAGGCGAGAATAGTATCTTGCAGAGACACATCATCTGCGTCAAACCCGTGTCATGAAGTCGAATACCCTAGCGCGTCAGACAATGAAAGGAGTGCACATTTCCAATTACGACATCGTAAGAGTTCTCGGGAAAGGTAGCTTTGGTGTTGTCCGTCTCGTTCGCGAGAAGAGCGACAATTGCGGAAGTCTACGGGGAAGCAGCTGCAGTATGGGATATCTCGATGGCTCATTGACGCCAAAAACTGATAGGCCTTCCCCGACAATCCGCAGACAAAAGCAAGTCTTCGCCATGAAGGTCATCAGAAAGTCGGATATGCTTCGCAATAGCCAAGAGGGACATTTGCGAGCAGAGAGAGACTTTCTAGTCGCGTCGGAGAATGCGCGATGGGTAGTTCCCCTCATTTCTGCTTTCCAGGACAACAACAACCTCTATCTCGTCATGGAATACATGATGGGCGGCGACTTCCTAGGTTTACTTCTTCGTGAAGACATCCTCGATGAGAACGTTGCAAAATGGTATCTTGCGGAGATGATATTGTGCATCGAGGAGGCACACAAGATGTACTGGATCCATCGCGATGTCAAGCCCGACAACTTCCTCATCACTTCGTCTGGTCATCTCAAGATCTCGGACTTTGGCCTAGCCTTTGATGGGCACTGGGCTCACAACCAGACGTACTACAATGAGCAACGATACGGTCTACTCCGCGACTTGGATCTACATGTCAAAGGCGACGCACAAGACGTTGAAGAAGACAAGGATCGATCTGACGCTCGCAAAACCATGAATCTCATCAATGGGAGCGCAGCGGCCCGCGGCCGTTACCATACCAGACAAGACTCAACGCATGGACCTATCATCGACTGGTTGAACCGAGAGCAGAGGCGTGAATTCGCCAAGAGTGTTGTTGGGACGAGCCAATATATGGCACCAGAGGTCATACGAGGCGAAAGCTACGACGGTCGCTGTGACTGGTGGAGCATTGGCATCATACTATACGAGGTATGTGGCCACGAAAGGTTGTACGTGTTTTCACTGACGATTTCGTAGTGCCTTTACGGTTGCACGCCCTTCTTCTGCGACAACCGTCAAGCTACAAAGATGCGCATACTCGTAAGTTTAGTCATCGTACGCCGCGTTCTGGTGCTGACTCGTACAGGATCATAGGAGGTGGCTGCGATTCCCATCTGACCAGCGTTATGCTCGTCCCAACATCGACCGCGTACCACTCATGCCAGTCTCACGCAACGCAATCGACCTCATGATGCGACTGCTCGAGGACAGACAAGACCGACTCTCAGCTAAGCGATACCGTGAGAACGACTGGGCCCTCCGCGACAAAGCTGCTGGTGCGCGCCGCAATCGTAACGTCAACACCACCGGTCACATTGTTTACCCCAACGATGCCGAAGACATCAAGTCGCACCCGTTCTTCCGCAACATTCAGTGGTCACAACTGCATCTGACTCGTCCACCATTCGTACCACGCGTTCACGGCGGTCAGCCAATCACCAAATACTTCGACGATGAGGCCGAGATCATGAGCGCGTCTGATCATCTCGACTCTTCGAGCTACGAAGCTCTCGGAGGGCTGGCAGACCCTGCAGTAGAAGGACAAGTTGGTGGGGATGATGCTACATCCCCGGTCCAGCCGACTGCCCAGCATGATGGTGCAGCAACGCCAGCTCAAGAAGGGTTTGCCAAGTCATTGCGTGACATGAAGAGACGCAAAAGGGAGAAGAAACGACCGCGTGACAAGCTTCTTCGAGATCCAGATGTCAGTCAAACTGTTCTGGAAATCAGGAAGAAGGGTGCTTTCGTAGGCTACACCTATCGCAGGCCTAGGTTCTCTTTGCTAGACTTGGAGGACAAGATCGCTGCAAGACCTCACATCACACGTGGTGGGATAGTTGCTGCGAGTGCTTAGTGCTGTAGGTTCTTTTATGTTCTCTGGGGTGTAGGGTTTCTTCGAAATGAATTATTAAGTTCTTGAGTTCATCGGGATGCGCATGGTCCTGTACTTGCTGCTCGATTATCACTAGAACATGTAATCTCTCTCACCTTGACTACTATCTCAATCGCTTACCTTAGTGGCCAGCATCGTATTACAGATGCCACTAGCGTCATCTGGAGCACAGGTGAGATATATATCATAACGGTCTTTCTCAGTGACAAACCTTCCTACACCACACTTTCCGTCTCAACCTCTCCATACTACCATTATCATCAATCAAAAACGATACCTCTCTTTAAGATGATGCTCACCAGAGCCATTCTGCTATGCCTTACCGCGCTCACCAGCATGGCCGTCGGCACAGTCCCCGCAAGAGACTCCAATGACCCGATGCCAGTCTTTCTCAGCCACAAAGACAAGCCCATACCCGTCGATAAGCCCACTCTCAACCCTCCAGTTTTGGACATAAGCGAGTACCTGGTCAAACAGCTCAAGCACTAGACAGTAAACGTGGTCAAAATGTGGAACGACAGCAAGATCAACTACGCGTGCAAGAAGATCTTCACCAAGGAAGGCTACAAAGTCGAGGACATTGAGATGTTCGAGGTTGAGTACGAAGATGTGAGTTTGAACTGATGTCTGCTGTTGTTAAATGACGGTGTGCTAATGAGTCGGTAGTGCTATGAGAAACCATGGGTCATGTGTCGCCACAAAGACGCTTGGTACCAACCCGACCTCATGAACTTCTACATCGGCCTGATTCCCGTTAATATGCGACGCTTCAACCGCCACTTCATCGCGCTGCCAGCTGATGACAAAGGTGGTCGAGATATTTACAACGACTACGACACTATAGTCTGGAAAGGACAAGCCAGCCTACACAATATCATCGCCGAGTCCGCAAGGTCAATGGGCCAGTACGTAGGCGGAGGCTTTGGCATCTGGAGTAAGTCACCTCGCACTCCCCATCACCCCTCTTTTTGCCGCTGCTAACCATGTCTCACTCCCTCTAGGTTCCGGTACTCTCATGTGGTCCGATCAGACGTGGTCTGACCTCGTCGAAAACAACGCGACCGCGGTGATGAACCCTACGTCTCAGATTTCTCTCGAAGAGGCATTTGCTCAGACTATGGTGCTTGCCCTCGCGGAGTTTTCGGGCATACCTTTGGCTTCTTTCATCCCCGAGTATGAGAAGATTCGGCAGGTGGTCTTCACTTTGTGGGAGAGCTTCATGTGGGTCTTGACTGCTAATGACCAGGTATTTTGTCAGGAGAGGATCTTGGAGGATAGTCCGGCGGGTTTGCCAAACCAGCTTCCTGACATTAAGGTCTAGGTTGGCATACCTGATGGATCTGGTGGTATCTAGGGAATGATTGAGTCGGCTTCACAAATGGGTCAAGTCAAGGGTGGGCTTGGAAGCAAATCGGGTTCTTCGTGTCTTTGGTGGAGGTATGAACACCTATCCAAAATACACCCAATCAAAATTAAAAACTATCCCGTCTCCCTCTCTTCCACCACCTCCTCCCATCCATCCCACCAGCCCCACGTCCAGTATTTCTCCACATATTCTTCAGAGACCGGCCGTATATCGCCCACAACACACTGGCTATTACACAAATCGCGATAACGCCCGTAGAAACACCCAGGCCGATTGACGCTGGTACGCTTAGACCGCGATCAGGCTCCGCTGTAATGGAGGGTAGTGCGGTGGACGAAGAGAGAGCTGCATCAGACGAAGACGAAAAGAGAGTTGTTTGTGGACTGGAAGATGGGTCTGGAGGGGGCGTTGTAACAGTAGATGTAGTGGGAATCACTGAAGATGACTTGTCATCTCCAGTCTCAGTAGTTGAGGTAGTCGTTCCGGCGTCAGTCGTCGAGGGTACTATAGTGACAGGATCCGGTCTCGTGACTATGGGAAAAGTCTCCAAATCAGTTGGGGTTGTGGGTGTCGCATCTACGGTAGTCACGATAGTTGGTGCGTCCATGGTAGTCACGATAGTAGTTGCGGGGCCCATCGATATGATTATCGGAGGGTCGCCACCGGTTTTCGTGGATGCCGACATTGTCACTAACGTTGCTTGTCGGTGTTGTGATGGGCCTGGGTAGTCTCGTGGCTATGTGAGGGGGTATGAGGGGGGTGAAATGCGGTGACATGGTGGAGGATTGCGGGAGAGTAGCAGCGACAGAGTACCTAGATTGTTAGGTGCTTGCTTGGGAAACGGGATGCGACATTTCGTTTGCTTGGTGGTGTGACGGGTGAGTGTGCTGGCGTGGAGTTGTTGGGGTCGCGTGGTGGTGGGTTGTTTGCTTGGTCGATATAGGACTGGAATTCTTCTATGGATCAAAGAACGGGATAGATTCCTGGAGTTCATGATGCCTCATAGGTATGTATGTCTTGATGGGAGCTGAATGTATCGCAAAGACTACCTACCTAGGTAGGTAGAGAGTCCTGGAGACAGTGGTTGGCAGATGATATGTGTAAAATTTACCCCTACGCTCATTTGTATAATCCAAACCCTCATATCTTTTACAACACGCAAATCAACTAATTTGTCGTAGTAGTAGTTCTTTTGTTTACATCCGCCTGTTGGTGTTCGGGCAGGGCAGCGAGCTCGGTGCTGGAGTCAAGAAGGTCCGACGAACACGGAACTCGGACGTCACCCATATCCGGACTCACTCAACGACCGTTTGTTTCAAGACTTTCCTTTTGCATATACCCCACAGCTGCAATAACGGAACTACATCATGTCAGCCTCGGACGACCTCACCAATCTTGCCACCCCGCCAGCGTGCATTGCAGACTTTTGTCTGATCCCCCTGGGCACCCCCACAGCATCGGTGTCCAAGGAAGTCGCGGAAGTGCAGCGGCTCCTCAAGAAAAGCGGCTTGGACTATTCGATGCATTCCGCGGGGACAACAGTTGGTATGTGCCTGCACACACCCCACCTTCTGTATTCTGTACGCTCTCGCGTGCGAGCCAACCCTCTTCTCGGCCGGTATGCGGGCCTGGTGGCTTGGAAGGTGGAGGGGTCTATGGAAGATTCTTGAATGTGCATGCTAATTATGGTTAGAGGGCTCGTGGGACGACGTTATGCGGGTCATAGGGCAATGCCATGCGATGCTGCATCAGAATGGGATTGTGAGGATTCAGAGCGATATTCGTGTGGGGAGCAGGACCGACAAAAAGCAAGGATTCAAGGACAAGGTGGACGCTGTGGAGAAGCTGCTCAAGGAGGATCAAGGCGCAGCGTTGTAATGGGCCGAGTATCAGGATGCGCGTGACTGAAGGAATGTGTGTGTTGTCTCAGTTCCAAGGTCGCCAGGTCATCCACGTGTACCAACCACCTGCGATAACGACGGATGCATGAAAACAAATTTCACGACTACAGATGATGTACCCGCGCAAGGCAGATCTGCCTGCCAAAGCTCGGATGGTGATTCAAACAATCGGCCGCTGCTATAATTGGGCAATTTCCTACTCGACGGCGTGGAGCTGCTGGGATAGCTGGGCTATAGCGAAGATGGGGAAATTAGTACCTGACAGGCCAAACGGCAGCGATGGAAGCATATTGTGTTGACATGTGGCTAGACGTAGGGCTTTTTGAAACTTGTCGATCAAGGTGGCAGTGGTGGCAGCGAATCACTCGCAGCGGGATGCTAGTCTGTAACGTAGACGTGCATGCAACGGCTCCAGGCTCTTCACCGCCAGTCGCGATGTTCAGGTAGACTAAACCGGATGCGAGGGGCGGGTGCTGTCTGCGCACGGCCGACGAGCGGTTGTGTAAAAAGTTGGCGGCATCATCCTTGACGTCGGTACCTTTCACCCGGAAAATCCCCTCGAGTGCCGCATGTGCTCCCACGCTCTCTCCACCACGACACGCCCATCTATACCTGCCCACACCGCCCGCAATATTCACTGCCCGCCCGTCACCCCGCCCGTCCCGTCCGAAATACGCCCACCCCCCAGAATTGGCCTCGTGTGATCGCATGGCGAATGCACGCGACAGCAGCATCATCTGCCAATCCCCAGCACCCGCGCGGTAACCACGTCGACGCTCCACGCATCAACCACCCACCATGGCCTTCAACTTCAACTGGTCGCCGCTGATAGCCGACACGTCGAGGGCGCGCGACATGCTGACGACGGCCCTCAACAAGTCGCCCAAGCCGCCGATTATCGTCGACGACATCATCGTCACCGAGCTCAATCTCGGCACCACCCCGCCCGAGCTCGAGATACTGGAGATTGGAGACTTGGCTGAGGACCGGTTCAGGGGCATCTTCAAGATGTCGTATGCGGGCGACGCGTTTCTGACGCTCAAAACAAAAGTCCAGGCAAATCCGCTCAAGACGTATCTCTCCAACAAGCCAGACTTTGCGTCACCGCAGCCGCTGGCAGCGTCATCGGGCTTGACTATACCGTTGCAAATTACACTGTCTAATATCCGACTGTCTGGTTTCGTCATCTTGGTCTTCTCCAAACAAAAGGGCTTGACGCTGGTCTTCAGGAACGACCCTCTGGATTCGCTCAAGGTCTCGTCGACGTTTGACTCCATCCCCTTTGTGCGCGACTACCTGCAAAAGGAGATCGAGGGCCAATTGCGTGTCTTGTTCATGGAAGATTTGCCAGCTATCATTCACAGGTTGTCACTCCGCATGCTGTCGCCCGAGTACCAGGAAATCGAAACAGAAGAGCGGCTAGAGAGCGCCAACGATACCACCGCAGCCATCGATCCCCTCGCATCGCCACCACAAGACGCTGTCGATGCCTTCGGCAACCCACTAGACGAAGCCCAGATCTCGGCCTTGTCGCTCGACTCTGGCGAGATACACGCCTCCTTCTCCCAGAAGAACATCCTCCGCCTAGCCGCCCTCTCCGAATCGCAACGAACCCTTTCCCTCTTCACACCCGGCATTCGCGATGCCGTCTTCCGAGCATGGGCAGGTCACCCAGACAGGCCCGAGTCTGGTGCTGCGACGCCCGCACTCACACAAGGCAGTTTGTCAAGGATACAGTCGACGTTTGGCAGTCTCAAGTCTGGCGCTTCGTCAGTCGCGTCTGGCAGCACGGGCAACGAGACGCTGAGCTCGCGACCCACCATGGCATCGGCGTACTCGACATTGGCAGGGCTCAGTCTTGGCTCAAGTCGCTCTCGCACTGGCGGCATGCGGAAGCGGAAGAAGCGTGTTGTTGATCTACGTAAAAAGGACGGCGTCGACTCTGGCGTCTCTACAGGCGCCAACACACCGTTGCCCAGCGCATACGCTTCCGAGACATCGAGCGTCATTCCAGAGGAAAGAGAAGCAGAGGAGGAACTCGCTACCCCACCAACGAGCCCCGCACAACCTGGCATGCGCTTTGAGAGTAGACGTGGCAGTCTGGACATCGGTACGCCAAAACGGATACCCGAAGAACCTCCTGCTTTTGGCCCTCTTCTCGCCCCTGCGCCAGTCCTCTCAGAGTCATCGAAGCCTGGCAAATCGAAGCAAAAGACCCCACCAGCCGCTCACCTCGAAGACCCATTCATATCCCACACCTCTTCCAGACGTCCGCCGCT
This sequence comes from Alternaria metachromatica, assembly GCF_023757995.1. NCBI lineage: Eukaryota > Fungi > Ascomycota > Dothideomycetes > Pleosporales > Pleosporaceae > Alternaria > Alternaria metachromatica. The sequence goes on from NW_026055503.1 coordinate 701,981, forward strand.
GTCGCGCAACAAGCTACGCCAAGCACAGCAATCCACCTCGCCGCTCCTCCGCTCCCTGTCTTTTGACAAAGTCTCATCGCTCTCAGCCCTCTGCTCGCCGCCGCGTACTTCTTCCCCACCGAACGCTGACGTCATGGCCAGCTCCGGCGGCATCCTCGAACAAGCATGGATGACGAAGATGGCGCAGGAGATTGCTCGCAAGGTCCAAGAAGAAAAGGACCGATCGTCTCGGCGACCATCACACACCCGGACAAAGACAGCACCCACAGGAGGCTTTTGGCAGAGCGACGATGAGATCGAAGCACCGCCCGCTTACGTTGCGTAAGCAATGATGAAGTTATGAGCCATGAAGATTTTCACGACGTACCGTCTTCGTACATATTAGTTCTTGCATGTTATTTTTGTCCATCACTTGTTGTTTCTTTTGTCCATTAAACTGCTTGTTAGCATTGGCGTATCAGGATTGGGAAAAGCTCGTTGCCGTTGGATCAACTTGAGTATATAACTAGGGGGGTTAGTGGGGCTCTAAACATAATGAGCGGTGCATAGAAGAGCCATGGAGAACGAAGGGGCAAGCGCGATATAGTGTCGTCGCTTTTACATATCGACTACTAATCTCATTACCGAAGGCGATGTGAGCATCGCTAAGAAGAGTATATATCAAATCACTCTCATCTTCACAACAGCATATTCGGTGTACTTGACATCTTTTCTCATTACTCTATTTCACAACCATCAAGGTCCTGGCACAGGGATAGCACCAATCTGCACCATCAGTCCAAAAATATCCGGCTGGCCCAACTCCTCCACAATCTGGCCATTCTCAAATCGATAGATGTTCAGCGCTGTCATGCAGATGCTCTTTCCTGTAGGAGCAACGCCCATAAAGGGTCCGTTGTGTGTACCGCGTGTTTCGAAGCGACATACGATTTTGTCGCCCTCGGCAATTGTTTCTTTGATCTTCCATTGGATGTCGGGGAAGGCGCTGCGCATCATGCCCAGGATTTGGAGGTAGCCGTCAAGGCCTTGGAGAGGAGGGCCGCCAAAGGGGACGTGGAAGGTCGCGTTAGGTGAGATGACTTCTTTTCCGATGGCGACGTCGCCGCTGTTTATGAACTCCGTAAAGCGGGTCAGGTAGGGGAGGAGGGCGGAGGACATTGTCTGTGAGGTGAGTGATTAGAACTGGTGGGTGCTGAGACAGTGGGATGGGGTTCGTTACGTTGTTTGGAATTAGTGCAGGTTCCTTGCTGGATGGAAATGTTTCTTTTTGCGCACAAAAAGACGATGTAGATTGCAACTACAATCTAAGGGTAGAATTGATAACCTCGAAATCGATGTTGTAGTGAGGAGATATGAGTAACGATCGCGAGCAGCTACGTCTTTATATCACACCTGTTGTACTGTAGTAACCATCCGACAGAAAGCTGAATAATCGCCACTAGACCGCCTTACCAAATCACACGTCTGTGTCGCCTATTCATCACCGAGTGAGTTACCGTCGGTTACTACCGGTTGATTTCGAAAGCTATGGGTCCTAATCGTGGAAGGTTCCAAGATTATCCTTAGAGCGTCACCTACGCCGCTATAGGGCCGACGACGGTCTAGCGTGGTAAAGATCGAGGCAAAAATCGCATGTACTGATACGTGTCTTGGTGATATATGACGAGGACTGAGTCGTGTTGCTGTAGTAGACGGTTGTTGCGGTATTGCACGCGACTTGGTGCGTAGACACGACTGTGATGTTTATCAAACAGTAGACAGCTACCTACGCGCATGTGAAAATGCGATCACCAGAACAGTAGCGGCTATATAACTGGAGCCTGCCAATCTGAGCAAGATCGGTGCCTTGCATGCGACATTCGGATGTTGTGCCTTTCGGATGATGTGTCTTCGGATGGTGTACCACCGGATGTTGTACGAAATGAAAAGAAGGGAATACTGATGTGCGAAACGCAAAAAAGGAGACACTGATTCACCTAGAAACCAGACGTCAGATTCACTGCGAAAGGGCAACCGTTCTTTCACGTTTGACAGGTCTCCAGTGTCCGGAAAGACTAGCGCAAAGACCGAGACTACAGGATATAGTTTGAGGCAGTACCAACTTGCATCCTACAGTAAACTCGAAATCACGATGTTCCCGCTATTAGCTACAGATGGGCAAAAAGTCTGCTAACTCACAACGTCCCAACTACAGGAGCTTAGATTGGCAAAAAAGAATAACCCGAAGGCCTCAAGTGTTTTGTTCCCAAAACGTGTTTCTCAAAAGCCCGGAGGCGATGACTCATCGGAGGTTTGAACTCCGGACCTTCAGTGTACTAACGGGCTTTTGAGGGCCTTTGTTAGACTGACGTGATAACCAACTACACCAACGAGCCTTGCTTGATGAACTTTGGCCAAGAAGACCAAAATATGTACCAAGTCGAAAAACACACTTTTGCGTGGTCTGAATTTTACAAGACGCCACGACGAGGATGAAGAAGTGGTTTTCGATCTTTGGGCCGGAGAGCTAAGCGTTCTACGGTCAAAGTGGGGAATTACATGTCACTGAGCAGACGTGGTTGGGTCAGGGGCCGGCGGTGCGCGATCACGAATCTACCTTTACCCGGGCGGACAAGAACACCAAACGCCATCACTACCATGATAATCACTACGTTTCCACTGCAGCTGGATCTTGAAGATCAGCAAACCAAGTCCAACCCTTGCCACGATCCGCAAACCATGGTATGACCTTGAGAACTGAAAAGTCCATGTCCGCTCACGACTTCGGCCCGATACCAGCAATAACCGATGCCAGCGTTGCCGTCCCCGCGTTTTGTTAAGGTGCCCACAATTCCCGACAGCTTCAAACACCGACACGACGCATTGCTTCGAGATGAGGCATGGAAGCAAATGCCCCACAACAGCCTGCTGGCGCGCAGGCGGCCACCAACCCGGATGAGGATGAAGCTTCGAAGATCAAGAGGACGCAGATTGCGTGTCTGAACTGCAGGAAGAGGAAGAGTCGGTGTTTGCTGTAAGTGGCTGAGGTTTCTTGTTTGTTTGCGCGTCGGCGATTTGAAGCTTGCTTGGATTGAAGTTTGCGCGTGGACAGCTTGTGTCGCGACGCGAAATGCGCTTGCATATCGTATGTAAATCTAACGTGGCGTTGCAGCGACTCCGACAACTCGATACCATGCCTAAGGTGCAAGCGCGACAACCTCGAATGCGTACTAGGCGGCAGCAACCGCGGCGGAAGACGCGAGCGCAAGAAGAAACGCGTCGATGAATCGCAGTCGCAATCTGAATCGCTACCACAACAGCCGCTCCCATCGCTGGCGAATACCGCACCCGAAGGAAGCTTTCACACGCTGGGAAATCTCGGAACAACATGGTCGCAAGACCCAGGCGTACAGCCTTTCAGCGAAGAGCTCCAAGCATCACGCTCAGGCTCTTCGAATACCGATGAAATACCCTTTTCAAACCTGCAGAACCCGTCGGATGCGCTGGGCATACTGGCGAGAGTTGCTGGGGAGTCGAGCTCAAATGACGAGATCAATGGGACGGGTAGAAACAACAGCATAGGACATGCGCGAGGGTCATCTCTCAGCATGCCTGCGCCGCTGTCCTTCTCATACCCGTTGTTAGACCGCGGAATACTCACCGTGCATTCTCTATGCCAGCTGCTCGTACGCTTCCAACAGCAGTACCATCCATACTACCCACTCGCGCCAGCGCACGCCTTCGAAACATCGCGCCTATCCGACATGGTGAACAAAGAGAAACACCTCCTCACAGCCATCCTCCTCATCGCTTCCAAAGACCTCGTCGACGAACCGCACATCTACGAAGCCTGTTCCGAACACATGAAGAGCCTTGTCTCGACGTTGGCAGCGGGAGGCGATGCTGGCATCGAAGCAGTAGAAGCTCTACTTCTGCTCGCTGAGTGGGCGCCGTATACACAGCGTGGTTCTGGCAAGGTTGGAAAGGGAGAGGAAGATAAAGAGAGCTGGATGCATGTTGGTCTTGCTCTGAGGATCGCGTACTTCCTTGCTCTCGATCGGTACTCGTTCCGCTTCGTGGATCAGGGCAAGGATCCGGACCATCATCGCAAGCGCCTCATTTGGACAGCGGCATATGTGTCTGACCGCCACATCAGCATCAGAATCGGGAAGGCGTTCTGGTCGCGTGGACCGGGGCCTTTGACAACGCTGCGAAGAGAGGATTACCCATCGTTGATCCCCAAGAGCCCGAACGAAGAGGACCATGCTTCCATCTTCCAAGCGAATCTTGAACTCACGCAGCTCTTCAGCAACGTCCACGATACCTTGTATTCAAACCCCAGTTCGAGTTTCCGATCGCAGATGAGCGGCAGCTACATCAAATTCATCGACGATTTCCGGTCAGCCATATACGGGTGGAAGAGCGTCTGGGGCACGTTGACATGCTCTCCACCGCTCAAAGCATGTCTACTCATGTCATACGACTACCTGCGTCTCTACACCAACGCCTTCGCCTTCCAAGCCACCGTCCTGCGGGCACTGCCCTCCTCATCCACATCCACCGACCCCGTAGTCGGCACCCCAGCCACCATGGCAAACGGCCGCATGCAAGTCCCCCAGCGCGTCTTCGTAAATAACGTCGGCGCAGTAGGCGACGCGCGATTCATCTACGAAGGCCTCGACGCCGCAAAAGCGATTCTCACAACCGTGAACAACTTTGTCGATCCAGAGCGCTCCCTCCGTTTCATGCCATTGAGATACTACCTCTACCTCGTCTACGCCGGCGTCTTCCTCTACCGCGCACGCTGCACAGGCGTCATAAGCGCAGACGAAGACCGCGCCATCCGCGCCATGATCAATGAAACCGTCGCCCGCCTCGAGCGCAGCGCCGTTGGAGCCGGCGCTGGCATCCAACACCCCGGCTCCCGCTACTCACAACTCCTCAAGCTCCTCTGGGCAAAAGTACCAAAGAAGGACAAGGCGAGTCGCTCGTCGTTCCGCCACCCAGGCACGCATATTGCTAGTAATCCGGTTGACCAGAATGGGTTCCCTCAACATCCTATTGTGGGGGCGAGTCCGCAGGCGAGTAGTAACGGGACGGGGGAGAGTCCGGCGCTTACGGAGCAGATGGGCGATTTTGGGTGGACGGATTTGGGCGCTGTTAATGAGTTTGCGGTGGGTGGGGGTGGGGGGAATGCGCCGGCGGATGATGCGGCGTTGTGGAATGGATTCCTGCCGTTGGACATGGGGTGGAATGCTCAGGGGCTGGGGTTTGAGGGTATGGGGTTTGATTCTAATGAGCTGGGCATGTTGTTCTAGTTGAGGTGTTTTAATCGTTGGAAGGCGAATGACTGTGTCATGAAGCATAAGTGCATGTAAGAAACAGCAAATCCTATCTTTTCAGATTGTTCAAAACTTCTGTAAACGCCTCCGGTGAAGTTTGATACTCCGAGGTCTCACTCGCACGGAGACTCGATGAGATGCTCATTGGCGGGGTCTCATCTCATTTTGTGAGAAACTGAGGCTGTGCTATCCATACGTGCAAGCGACATGCCTTGCATACCGCAAACGAAAATAGCCAGCCAATTCCTCCGTATCTCATGTCATCTCGTCCATCGTGGAAGTAATATACAAATGTGTCATGTAAGAAAGAAAGAGATGAAGATCCGTTATCAAACGTATGCTAGCGGCGCAAGCTTGCGCTCCCGCTGTCCGTAATCAACCACACACGCCGTGCTCACTTGCGCTTCCCAGCTCTCGATCGTGTCGTCGGTCGCGATGGAGCGGCTTTGGCCTGACTTGCTGCTGTGGGCGCATCGAAAGACCGTGTTGCCTTCTTCTTGACCACCTTTGTAGAGCCTTCGACAGTGGGCTCGTCTTCTGCCTTCCGCTTAAGAGAGGACTTGTTTGTGTTGGTCTCAGCGATGCGGATGCTGCGTTTGAGGTCGGATGAAGGCGGTGACGGGGGCTGTTGCGTTGTTCCTTCCATCGTGTCGTCCTCCTCTTCCGCAGGCGTCTCTTCGGTCTTCCCGTTGCGCTGTTGGGCTACCCACGAGAGAAGCTTCTCTTCTGCCTCTGCGTCGTCTTCGTCCTCCTCCCCACCTAGCATTGCCTCTGCCATCTCGCCTGCGATATCATCGCCCGCGTCATTGTCTGTTGCCATGCGCATCGCAAACTCGAGCAGCTGTTGGGGGTCCATGCCGGTGAGCGGTCCGCCAGTAGCAGCGAGTTGCCGTTGCAATGCTGCCAATAGCGCGTCCTGTGGTATGCCTTCTTCTCCCTGATCCATGCCGTCGTTACCTTCGTCGTCGACGTCATCGTCATCGTCGTATGGAGGCGAGGCGGGCTCCGTGACAAAGGCCATCTTTGCCTTTCCTTTGCCTGGCCGTGAAGACAGCGCTCCTGGTGAGCTTGGTGGTGAACCCTTCGCCCATTCTGGTATGTCTGCGAGCTTCTCCCTCCAGTTCTTAAACAAAGCATATGGTTGCGCGTTGTCGTCGAGGGTCTTGGGCTTGATTCCACGGCTCGCCTGTGAGCGCCAGACAATGGGTGAATGTCCCAGCGCTGTTGTCTCTGTCTGTGTGCTCACGCTCTCCTTGGCCAATCTCTTCTTGGGTGGTGCGCTCCTCACTGCCCGCTTCCTCTTCAAGCCTGCTTTTGCGCCCTTGACATCAAGCGCTTGGAACTTGGTATCATCGTAGCCATCCGACGCGTACTCGAGGTCGTTGAAGTAGTCGAAGCGGTCCCAGTCGTCTTCCATGTCCTCGTCGCCGCATGTTGCTGGTGGTGGTGAGGCGACGGCGTGCTCTGCAAGGTCGTCGGCAGCCATGTATTCGTCTTCAACATAGAAGAAGTCGCCTTCGTAATCATCGTAGTCATCGTCGTAATCGCTCATATTGGGTAGGGTCGGTGGTCGTGTATGCGATCACATGCGCTGAGTGCAGTTGAGGACGTCGTTTGCGATGCGATGCGCGACCGTACAGGTTCGTTGCGCGAAAGGTGGAGTGGTGACAGAGGTGATGACACAGGTGACGACGTGATTGCGCTTCTGCGTGGTTGGGGCGTAGGGTCGAGTCGAGGTCGCGCAGTCGGGGTGAGTAAGGGTATGACGCGGGCGTGCAGAGCGCTCCTCTCCTCCCTGAGTGCACGGTGGTCATCAGCGCAACCCTAAGCCACCAATTCGAGCGAGTCGAGACCAGCGGAGAGAAGACAACTCGGCATGTGTGACTGCCCGTGCAACTCCAGATGCCGCCATAGGCTCCTTCCCTATCGAGGGGCCCGAGATGCAACTTCCGCAACTGTTTGCTACAGTAAACACGAAGCGCGCCTTCCCCGCGAACGGCTCCACGCGGCTTAACAACACCGAGGCTCCCCAAACTTCCTTCCGCCATGCCACGAACAAAGTGCTTCTGTAGCTGTGCAATCAATCTTTTTGCTCCATATACCCATTTGTGACCATGCGTGCCTTTAGAAAGTCCACTCACCTCTCGCGCCAGCTTCTTGCTACCAATGGCGCCCGCTACAACTCTACCATTGCGCCCGCTGCCAAACCGCTTACTTCGGTGCTCATAGCGAATCGCGGAGAGATTGCACTGTGAGCGTCTTCAAAAAGATTCCCAACTTCAGAACTAACGCGGTTTCAGACGAGTTGGAAGAACAGCTTCAGAATATGGCATCAAGACCACAACCCTCTTTACCGACCCAGATGCTCGATCGCAACACGCGCTGAGCTCTCCCTACGCCGTAAACCTTGGAGACCCTTCTGCATATCTTGATGGAGATCGCATAATACAGATCGCGAAAGAGCAAGGATGCCAGGGCATACATCCGGGCTACGGCTTTGTAAGGGCTCATGTACACGATGAGGTGGAACAAAGCTAACAGGAAGATAGCTGAGCGAGAACCCTACATTCGCAAGAAAATGTACAGACGCTGGCCTCACATTCATCGGACCGCCATGGCAAGCAATCGAGTCTATGGGTAGCAAGAGGTAGGTGACTAGCACGTACCACAGACATCGTGACTAACACATAGAAGTGAGTCCAAGGACATCATGACCAAAGCCGGCGTTCCCTGTATCCCAGGCTACCACGGTTCCGAACAAGATCCAGCGTACCTCAAAGAACAGGCCGCGAGCATCGGCTACCCCGTACTCCTCAAAGCCGTCAAGGGCGGTGGCGGCAAGGGCATGCGCATCGTCAACACCGAAGCCGAGTTCTTCGACCAACTCGCGTCAGCGAAATCAGAGGCGCGGAACTCCTTCGGTGACGAAGTCATGCTGGTGGAGAAGTACATCACCACGCCTCGTCACATCGAAGTACAGGTCTTCGCTGACAAACACGGTAACTGCGTTGCGCTTGGAGAGAGGGACTGCAGCATACAACGCCGGCATCAGAAGATCCTCGAAGAGTCACCAGCACCGCATCTGGATGAGGCCATCAGGCAGGACATTTGGGAGAAGGCGAGACAAGCTGCACTCGCAGTGGGATACGAAGGAGCAGGAACAGTCGAGTTCATCTTTGACAACGAGACGGGTGAATTCTTCTTCATGGAGATGAACACAAGATTGCAAGTCGAACACCCCGTCACAGAAATGGTGACTGGTGAGGACCTTGTGAGATGGCAACTTATCGTTGCCGAGGGCGGGAAGCTACCTCTTACCCAACAGGAGATTGAACAGAGGATCAAAGAGAGGGGTCATGCCATCGAAGCGCGCATCTACGCCGAGAACCCAGACATGAACTTCATTCCCGACTCTGGTCTTTTGCTCCACCTGAAGACCCCAACACCCACATCCACCGTTCGTATCGACTCTGGTTTCATTGCTGGTGACGAAGTATCCTCTCACTACGACCCCATGATCTCCAAACTCATCGTCCAAGGCCCGACACGCGAGGCTGCAATCCAGAAGCTTCGGGCTGCCCTAGAAGAGTACGAAGTCGCGGGCCCTATAACAAACATCGAGTTCATCAAGCGCATGTGTGTATCTCCCGACTTCGTCGCCGGCGACGTAGAAACGGGATACATCCAAAAGCACCACGCCGAGCTGTTCACACCTGAAGCCCCAGCACCAGAAGTCTACGCACAAGCCGCCCTTGGCCTTGCGCTACAAGAGATCTCAGCATCAAGAAGAGACGTATGGACCGGACCGCCCGTGACAGCCGTAGGGTTCGGCTTCAGCAGCTCATACCAACAGCGCGAGTTCAACCTCATCGAGACCCCCGCCGACGGCAAGGGCGAAGCCACAGCAACAAAAGTCAGCATCCGACAAACCAGCCCCCAGCAATTCGACATCAACGTCGGCGACAAGACATACAGCAACGTCACATCCACCTTCTCCCCTTCAAACAACACACTCACATCCTTCTACCCCCACACCCGCCTAGCAACAACCTTCATCCGCGACGAAGACCGCCTCACCCTCTTCCACCTCGGCCGCCAGTACCGCCTCAAACTCGCCATGCCAGAGTGGACAAAGAAGGCGCTCGGCGTCAAGGACGTGGCCAACAGTGTCCTCGCCCCCATGCCCTGCAAGGTCCTCAGAGTAGAAGTCGAAGAGGGTCAGGAGGTCAAGAAGGACCAGGCGCTTGTCGTTATCGAGAGTATGAAGATGGAGACTGTGATTAGGAGTCCTAGTCATGGCATAGTGAAGCGCATTGTTCATGGCAAGGGCGATTTGTGCAAGGCGGGGACTGCTTTGGTGGAGTTTGAAGAGCCGGAGGGGGAGGCGAAGGAGTGATTTTTAGTTTACAGAAAAAAGTTGAAATGTATATAGAAGCGGACAAACATGAGATTCCCGAATTGTGATGCTCGGTTTAGGGTGTGGTGTTGAGGAATGATTATTTTCCAATGTCCTAGTGGTTACGATGTGTGGAAAATTACGGCGGAGATGACTGCAAAAGCTACGACGTCGAAGCCCTACACGACACCGTAAACCAATCTTACAATCATTCCGATATACATATATCTGTTTTACTGTAAGATGTATCTTTATTGCAGCGTGTCTGTGTGTTGTGCTATTTCAACGTACTTGATCTTCTTCATCTAAATTCGTAAATGCACCAGCACACTTCTACCCGCGCGATGCTGTCACCACCTGGAAAGCTCATGCGACAGAAATCTACATATCCTGGTAACATGAATACTGGTAGGTGGTTATGATATGATACCGACATTCATCATGTTTCATTAGTACAAACCTGTCCACAAAGTGTATGGGGAGACATGTAGAACAAGGTGTACGTATCGCGCGAGTTCACCAGCGCATCAAAGCTCTGCAACAGACAAGCGTCGTATACTAATGTTCTATGACTGTATTCTATACTAATAAACGAGATACCGTAAGTACGGACGCCAGTGCGCTTGTTCCAGCACATCATCCAGTGAACCGTGAATCACATAACCTACGACTTCACTCTCTGAGTGTTCTACGTGACATTTTATCGTAGCTGCGTTCTATACTTGAGGCAGCTGCACCGTTTGTGTATCGTACTTCGCAGCACCCTCAAATCGCCTCTCATTCCACAAGAGAGACCGTAGTACTATGCGTAGTACGAGCCTGTCCATCTTGGTCGTCTGCTTCCTTACCCAGTTATCAACGTCATGTTCGGCTAACCAAGGCGTTGAGCTCGGCGGAGCTGTTTCACCAAAGTCGATGGTAGGCGCGAGGGAGTGTGGAAGACGGACGAGGAAGGCGTGGGACGTAGATACGGCGGCCATGGGGTGTTGTGAGGGGGTCCATAGCAGAATCTCCTGTGTAGTAAGCATGTAAGTGAGGTATGGTGACGGGCTGGAATAGACACAGTTGTAGTGAGATATGGTGGATGTAGATGTACAAGGGATAAGACCGTAGGAAGACGATGATCTGGCCTTGTCCTTACTTGTTAGAAGCGTACTGGATCTCTCGCTCGTACTGATCGTAGGCATTGGGCTGTGATGAGATAGCTGGTCTGGTACCCGGCTGGAAAGAGTGCTCCAGAAAACAAGAGTAGTGACTAGGGAGACGTGGATATGACCTCAATAAACATCAGGATGTCCTCTGAACAGGACAGGACACGTCCTTGTACGTCAACAGCTGGCACTGCTGGCACTCATCACCTCTCTGATCAAGGCATCGCTGTGCAGAGCATCTGGACTCCCAGTGCGGATCGGATGGGACTTACTGGGCCTCCCTTCCGCCCTGGATTCCGCGATCAGTCATCGATCCTGAGCACCATTGTATGGGGAAGCCCTCCGCGGCCCACATTAAGCTGACACCCAGCGAGTCTGATCTTCACCAGGTCTGGCGAGACCACAAAAGGTTCGCGGAGCCGGTCATGGCTGCACGCATCAGCTGTTCATAGTGACGACTCTGTAACGGGGCAATGAGGCCGACGACTGTAATGACGAGGCTTCCCCTCCAGTGCATGGCAATGCAGTTCGTGACTTCGAAACGCCCAAGGCAGTAACTCCCCCACCTCAACACTGCAGTAGTCTGTGGCGAAGAAAGTTTCCAATCAGGTATTCTAGTCATCTCTGGTGCCGGACTTGCGGTTTACTACCCTTGCCCAACCTGTGACTGGTTGGAGGCGCAAGTTGGGCTTGCTTCAGAACAAGTTGCTTTGGGCCACTGGCAATCCCGGTAGTTGGCCTCCCTTGCTCCTCCCGTGGACCAGGAACATCCTGTGAGCAAAATTGGCCAACGGGATGACTGCCAGCTCATCTATGTTCCCCGCACACTTGCGTTTCGCTTCACGCCTCACTTGCTTTTGAGCAGTCGTTACGAGGTCTGGATCTCTCTCGGATCAAGGCGGACGGTTAGAACAACGGCAGGTTGATGCTGATCTTGGGTAGCAATCGCATGTATAGTAAGCCGCAGTGTGACGCGTCAATAGGTGGGCCGATAGGGTAAAGAGCGTTGAGATCTGATGAGAACTACAGTACAGTGTATGTTGGGGCTTGACTGTACCGACCGTGAGGGTCAATGATGAGATAGTTCGAGCCGTTAAAGGTTATTAGGCTACACAGGTGGTTGGGAGCGGTCGATGGTGTTGTCAGTCAAAATCAGGCAATCACTGACGACTACTCTTCCGATTCATCATCCAGAATGGAGCAAGCGGACCGAGTATCTCGAAACGTTCAAACTTCATGCGGCGCAATGCGAGTGTTCCAACCCGGGACATTCCTCCGCTGCGCATGTCAAGAGTGGCACACCGGTTGTTGTTATCAATGAGGGCGTTCTCAGCGGCACGCGCATGCGACGTGCTGTTAGCCAGAAAACCCTGATCTTAAGCCTGATGCGTTCCCACCAACGGCATTCCAGAAGGATGTTGCTGCTTGTAGAGACTGGACTGTGACATCTTTGACTGGCAAGATGCTCCCAGCGCGACAACCGATCCATAATTGCCAGGTCGTACGACCAGGTTGAAACAAGACGAGGGAGCCCAGGCAACCAGATCCTAGGTGAAATACAAGGCTGTTGGCGAGAGAGATGTTAGCCTCGATCGTTTGAGTTTGGAGGCGCCCAGCTGTCAATGCGGGACGCGATCTTGAAACACCAGTCTGAGTATCTTCTCGAACATGTCAACGTTTCATGAGATCTCGGTATCTTCGAACCGACAATTGCATCGCATACACTACTACAACTATGCGCTATGCGTCGGCTCGCAGGTCTTCGCATGTTCCGAAGGCGCAGAAGTATCAGCGGTACGTGATGGTCCCAAAGCTATTTCGAGTGACGAAATATCTGTGTAAGTTTCGGGGCTGCTGTACTAGGCTCAATGTCGTGAAACCAGTCCTTTGGGATTATTCGAGTCCGATCTGCTGTTACACGCTACACGTGGCGCATGGGGATGTAGTTCCGGTTCTCGTCTGTGGTCGCGTTCAGCGTTCTGGATGTGCTATGCGCAGCAAGGTGAAGGACGTGAAGAAGATGCAACCCAAAGGAGGCTGAGCTCGGCGCTTTGTTCACTTCACGTCCACCGAACGAGCTTACGGAGGAGATTGCAGATCGCGCTCAGTTAATTCTGCCATCAATCGACACTCGGTCGCGCCGAGATGACTTGACGAAGGCCCTCCAGTCAGGCTTGAAATGACGATATGGGAAACTGCGCATGAACAGAGCAAGCGTACATGCAGTTGCAAGGCTGTTGCGTCAAAGGTCTTGACTCGAGTTCGCGAAAAAGCATGGAGCATTGGGCGAGCACAATGGTCACCGCTTCCTTCCAGAAGGCCGCTAGAAGGATACTAAGATCGTGAAACGTGAGCCAGGGCCAATCACAAGTCGTATCTCGACTGGAGTACGCACACAGCTCCAGTTAGGCAAGCCTCAAAGTTATTTTTTTCTGCAGCGTAAGGCGGACTGCATCTCACAGAAGGGCCGACTTCGCATGGTCCTAATCTCTGATGCAATGCACCTCATGCAGTGCTGATTCTAGGACCAAATATGGATGCACGTACTGATGCTTTGCAAGAGCAATCTCTCGACCAGACTGTATGCCGACAACTCACGTACGGCTATTGTGAGCCAAATCGGCGCCAGTGACAGTGTCATGTAAGATCCAGAAGAAGGTGAATGTATGACCGAGCGCATTTGAGCCGAGATAGAGCCAGCAGTACGCACCCGCATGATATCGACATGCCAGCCACCAAGAATTCCACCGAGAAGGCCATCTCCTGATACTTTGCCAAGCGCATATCAAGAAGGCTCGCCTGTGGGTCGCAGATGGAACTGGCTGTTTCTATTCCAGTCACGCGCCTCGGAGGAATTTGTTGTAGAATTAAAACATACGCGTCATTAAATCAATGTGCTACAAGCTGCTTGGATAAAGGCGACATATATACATAGAACGCGGGATTACACTGTCCTTCGATGTGTATGTTGTTGTGGCTTCTCCATCAAGAATATCGAAGAGGCTGGGCCTAGATGGCTGATAAGCCGAGGCGGGCCAATTCGCACAGGAGGGTGGTAGCTTGATGCAGTGCATCGGGAGCTAGCGCTGACTGACATCATGGAAAACAGCGGTTAACGTGACGCTGCATCCATCAGCCCATGTCGAATCCTTTCCACAAGTGTCCGCTCGAATCAGTGCCGCCGCAAGGCCTGGTGAGAACAGGGAAAGGACGGGAGACCGGCCGGACCTTGTTGCAGCTCGATGATATCGACTGGGATGGCACGGATCACTCCGTCTCATGATTAAAGCCGGCAGAAGGAGAGTACTCCTTGAGCCAATGAGAACAAAGCTGTCGCCTGTCAGAAGTGCCGCTTATGCAGTAACGTTCGCAAGTGAAGGCTCGGCTGGAGAAATAGCGATTTCAAAGCAGGACGAGAAGGTCTAGTCCTTCACTCCCAAATTGCGAAACCTGTGGCACTGCGGCATCTTGGGCGCGTACTCGTGTTCGGCACAATGCTTGCCTGGAGCCCACTCATGATATACCCCGGGAAACAGATGTCGGATAGACACCCAAGCTGCACCGCGACCCTCAAGGGATGCGGGAAGCAAGGTCGAGGGGGCCTGGAGATCTTCCAACCGGGTGGGTGACTGGAGCGCGCATCGCCAGCATCAAGATCTTATCGCACAATCTGATAGATATTCCTGCATCGCTTCTTTGAATGTGACTGATTTCTGCCGATAGAGTTGCAATAAGTAAATGCAGGCCTAGGCCCATCACAGCTGCCTAGCCTATTCCACACGACAGCTGCCGCGAGCGGAGAAAACTTGATATTGTAAAAATGCTCGATGTGATGGGGCTCACCTGCCGATCGCTCCCCGGTCAGTCAATAAGCAGAGAACCTTCGGTAGATGAACCATCGGGGCCTGCGACCGCGCTTCGCATATCATGGTAGCTTTATTTGACGTTATTTCCACGCGCGAAATCACGAATCGGGAATACGCGGTAGTGGTAGCGGTGGTGTGCAGCATCATCCAGTGTGCAATGCTGGCGGTGGGCGAGAGACTTGCGGGACGAGTCGGATCCATGTACGGTAGCGTCGCGCACCTTGTCCCTTGTGATCGTCGACCGTTGGTGCCCAGGCATGTATCCCTGCTTCCCGCGAGCGGACAACGGTGTGCAAAATGTGGTTGGCCAAAACGATGGCCTGTCAACCAAATAACCGTACGCGAAGGCAACAACCATGACGCCCTCGCGATATTGGGCGTGATAGAGCTTTCTTGTTCAACGGTCATCATGGAAGCGACACCATGAACGGAGTTGGAGGCTGTTGTAGAACCTGGCGGCGGGCGACGCGCGAGAATGTCGACGAGCCACCCCAGCTGACCTTGGCCGTCATGCACGTCGCCGTCAGCCGTGTTTGCACCACGTTGCGGAGACACACAGCTAATCATTACATATGGGTGGAGTGAGAAGAGCAACCCGATGTAACACGGCATCGTTTTCGCTGACAAGATCGACATGGCTATGTCCACATCTTGTGCAACTAGTGCAAGCGTGGCTCATCGTCAAAGCGTGAAGAGGCGCCGCCTGAGGGTGTTCAGGAGCAGTTCGGCTTGCACAAAGTTGGCAGTGAAGATTTCGAATTGCCAAATCCGCCGTCGATGCGCATGCTGACGGGGAGAGACTGAATGCGCGCGCCCTTGTGCGCCGCGAGGTGGGCGACGAAGGTAGTCAGCAAGTGTTGTGTTGTATCGAAATGTAGCGGGCGGCGTCAGAATAGAGTTGATGGTCGCTCGGTACCTGACCTATCTCCCTTGTCGTGAACAAGGCCAGCAAGCGTGCTCCCAGGGTGTCTCCGCACTGCGAACGCCTCGCTCGGAACTTTTACAAGCACAGGTCCCATGCTCACGATCGTGACAGGGAGGGTAATGCTCACAACATGGAACGGCGCGCTGTTTCCAACGCGATCTTCTCGAAGCCTGGCAGAGAGACATGCCGAACAGAACAGGAGTATTTGTGTTGGTCGCGTCTCGTGTTTCAGTGCGCATGTGATACTTGAGGACAAGCGCGCAGAAGCAGGCTTGAGACGTCCGAGAAGGGCACGGCATTACAGCATTGAATTGACGCCGGAAGCGATGGAGCAAATGCACCGAGACGGCTGCAGACGTGTATTGCTATCGCGATGGGCCAAGCGGCTATTCGCCCGGATGTTGTAGCGGAGTTTATCGACGCGTGTTGCTCGCGTTGAGCATGAGGGCAATTTTACTGGGAATAGCCACAGCAGCAATTGGATGGCAGGGCTGACTGGCGCATTGAAGGCGGTCCTGCCACGATGCGGCCCCTGAAGCAGCAGTTTGCTCGGTGGCATGGCTCCGCAGAGGTTGCGAACCCGACGTCCCAGGGCCGATCAGCGGCGATTTGAGCAGGCAGCCCATGACCCGTTTCCCGAGAAGCATCTCCGTGTGGCAGCATCAGGCATGGCGGTGCCGATCAGGCCTCGATGGCGATTGGAGGCTGCGGGCGTGCATCGGCCAGTCACAGCGGGCGACGTTGGGGGCACAAAGAGACATGCTGGTGAGCCGTTTTGGGCGTCTGCTCACCGGCGCCACGGGCCAATGGCGTGCGAGACGGCGGGGCGCTGGGCTGGGTGGTGCAACTGCTAAAACGGTCGACTAGCGGCGGTGAATTGGACTCGAAGGACGCGTCAGAGCAGCGGCGGGCGGAGCACCGTGTGCCCTGGGCGAGATGAAATGGCAGAAGCAGCAGGTGGCATCGTGTGCGAGCTATAGCAGGCCGGATTAAGACGCCAGGTGCGCCATGGGTGCGAGGGAGGTACCGCGGGGTCGCGACTGCCATGTCGAGGATTTAGCCGAGCGAGGCAGGGGCGACGAGCATGCGACGGGCAGGCGCGATGGGCGATGACGGCAGCTGCTATCAGTCTCACGTCGCGAAGGAACCGCTAGCTCGTCCTCGAGTGCTGTCTTTTCGATTGCTCTGGGCAGCAAGCCCCCACACGCCGAAAACCTGACCGTCACGTGCTCCACCGGACGCGACAGCGGGCAGCAAGACGACGCGCCTTTCGATCAAACAGCAGCTTCATCCTCGCAGCAGCACCCACCCTCCGCGACGACATCGCCATCGACCAGGGCTATTCCGCCGGCGATCCCTGATCCCGGCCCCTTCGCATCCGCGGCTTGGGCGCTCGAAACAGCTGCTCCGTCCGAGCGTGCAGCAGAGCAGGGAGGTGGCTGTTCCAGGTTGATTTAACGACCGACTCCACCCTCGGCCCTCCCACCGCCTTTGCAGACTCTCCTCGCTGCCTTTCCCTAGACGTCGCTAGCGCCACCTGCTCTGCGCGTGAAATTGCGCAGGCCACGCTACTGCATCGCTCCCCAACCCTCGTCCACCGCTGCGCCCGGACCCTCGCAGCCCGGATCCTTCGACGTCTACCACCGCGCAATAATAACAATGTCGCAGCCAAAAATCCCAGATAGGGCCCGCAAGTATAAGGAAGACCCGGCGCCTGTAGCGTCGCAAAAGATGGTGAGTTGCCTCTGCTTCCTTGCACCCCCTACCACGCACGCTCGACCACCTGCATCATCCCATACACTCGCTACCCTCCGCTCGCTCCCATCTTGATCGGCCCTGCCGCACCCTCGACCGTTGGAGTTTCGTCGTGCGCGTCGCAGAACCCTTCCCTAAACCCGTCACCGCCGCTGGTAGCTTCACCCTCGCGCTTTTTGCATGCTGCAGCAGCCACTGCACGTCGCGGCCACACACAACGAGTTACCCCAGCTCCGGCGCGTCTCTGCCTACATGGTATGCCCTTCCCGCCAAGCAGCCCTGCTACCCAAAACCCGCCTCCCCTGTCGCACTTGCCAAAGCTTTCCTTGTCTCCTCTGAAGCCAGTCCAAGCCTCTTGTCACGCAGCCTACCAGCAGCGGAATCCCTGCCATCCTAGCAGCCTTCCGCTCCCACCGCTGGTCCGCTCTGTGTTGTCAACGTTGCGAAGTCCCGCCCTGCTTTCTTTAGTCTGCCCTTCCCATCCTATAAACTATACCCTACCGTCCTGTCTTTTTCCAGACCCTGCCCCTCGCCTACCACGCTGCTGCTGCACATCGGTCGCTACACCCTAGCCGCCCAGCCAACCACAGCGACCCGCACCCCCACCTCTCACCTTGCTTGCACCCCCAGCCCCGATCACCACCACAGCACCGAGAGTCGACGCTTGCTTTTTATCTTTTGTTTGCCCCCAGCAGCCTTACTGACTGGCTGTCTTCTTAGCATCATCCCCACTCGGCTCAGGGCTTGCCACCGCCTAGTCACCTTCCTGTTCACCACCCTAGGCCTGGTGTAGTCCATCAACAACATCAACACCAGCACCATCCCGACTCTCCCCACCAGTCGGTGCCTTCTCAGAGTCCTGCACAGGGCCACTACCCATCACCACAACACCCAAACCCTCAGGGCCCGCCGCAGCACCAATCACCCTACATTCAGCAGATCCAAGGCCCCCCACCGCCGCAACAGCAGCAAGAGGTTCCCTACTACTCCCAGCACCACCAGAGCCCCTACAGCACCAACAGTGCGCCGAGTAACTACTCCTCCTCAGGTATGTTTTGTTTTTGTGTACACAAATCACCACGCGTTTGTCCATGCGCCCAGCGCATTAATTACGCCTCGACTTGGATGCCCCCGTCGTATATCCCCCCGGCGCAAAATGGAATTCTAACAATTCGCAGAAACCCCAGAGCTCATGGCGGCCGCAACAATGAACAGGGGCGGATATCCTCCGATCTCATACCACACCCCGCAGTCAAACTCACCAGCATCTGTTCAGTCTCCACAGCACGACCAGCACGGCCGGCCAATCTATGGACAACCGCCCAGCCAGATGCCTCAATCAATGTACTACACACCCTATGCTTCGGCGCCAGTTCCCCAACAGTCACCCTACCAGCAGCATCCTTCAAGCGCGCCACAGCAACCAATGGCGACGCAATCGCTGCTCATGTCCCACCAGCAAAACCAGCAGATGCAGCATCAGCAACAGCAACAACATCAGCAGCATCATCCCCAAACTCCTGGAATGACCGGAAGCCCCAAGTCGCGCATGTCGCAGACGCCACTTCAACGGCCACCGTCAGGACTCGGCCCGCCTCAAGCTCCGCCTCAAGGCCCTCCCGTCGGCACCCCCAACATGCACGCTGGCCCTCCCGGAGGACCCAATGTCAACCCTAATGCCGCGCCTGGTCCCATTCCTGCCACCACTCCCCTTGTTGTGCGACAAGACCAGAATGGTGTGCAATGGATCGCGTTTGAGTACTCTCGCGACAGGGTCAAGATGGAGTACACCATCCGCTGCGATGTCGAGTCTATCAATGTTGACGAGCTGCCGCAAGACTTCAAGACCGAGAACTGTGTATACCCTCGCGCTTGCTGCGCCAAGGATCAATACAAGGGCAACCGTCTTCACTACGAGACTGAATGCAACACCGTCGGGTGGGCTCTAGCGCAGTTGAACCCTTGCCTGCGCGGAAAGCGTGGTCTCATCCAGCGTGCCGTCGACAGCTGGAGGAACAGTAACCAAGACCCCCGACTAAGGAGCCGACGTGTGCGCAGAATGGCCAAGATGACCACAAGGAAAGCCCAATCGGCTAACCATGGTAACCACATGGCTGGACCAGGTGGACCAGGTGCTCCTGGCGTTCCCAACTCTGCCGGATTAGCAGCACCGCCCCGACAACCGAACATGGGCATGGGCGGCCCTCAGATGCACCATCACCATGATGGACCTGGAGGGCCCCACGGAGGACCAGATGACGTTAGCGGTATGTTTCACCAGATGTGATGTGATAAGGCGCGATTGTTGTTGGCTGTTAAATGATACCTCTGTCGTTCTTTCTCCATGTACATTACATACTCCTTGATGTAATACCCCTTCGATACCACTGCCCCATGCATGCTTGCATATATACCCACCCCATAGTTGCACATGTTTTTGGTTCAGCAGCGCAGGACGGGAAGTAGAGACATGTTTGGACGTGCAAGCTAACTCTCTTTGTGTACAGCCAATGAATACGGTGAATCACACACTCACCATCACCAAGCGCCAAACGGTCAATCATCATCACCTACCGACGGGCGGCCCGCTCAGAGCTTCTACCCGAATTACCCATCGAGCGACTCCGTCGCAGGGTCCAGCGGCATGCCGCCGATCCACGACAGCCTGAGCCACCCTCCGCCTCCATCGCACGCAGCGGGTGTGCCCGTTTCAAAGCAGCAAGAGCAAGACGAAGAAGAGCGAAAGCTAGCCATGTTTGGCGACTTACCTGACTCGAAGCGCCGCAAATTCATCCTTGTAGATGATGCGCAACGAGGAACTAGGGTTCGCGTGCGAGTTACTCTCGACACGGTCAAGATGGAGGAGATGCCTGATTCTTACCGCAAGTCCAACTCGGTATTCCCCCGTAGCTATTTCGCCATGCAAATGACCTCTCCACCTGCCAGCCCTCGTGGCAGCAAGGTCTTTGCTGACGAGCCCGATGTTGAGAGCGACCCGAGCTTCCCTCTGGCTGGCTCTACTGTTGTGCCTGTTCCAACGCTGGATGGCGAGACTCGTGTGCCGAAGCCGCGTCTTACTCGTGCGAAGCGGTCGAAGGAGATTACGCTGAACGATCTTGGTTACCGCATGAGCTGGAGCCAGAGTCGTGTTTTCGCAGGAAGGACATTGTTTCTGCAAAAGTCTCGTAAGTCAATGGCTCGGTACGAAGAAGAACGTTTTACTAACCTTATCAACAGTTGATGCCTACCGCAACAAGATGAGAAGTAGCATGATGGGCCAAGGTCAAGATGTGACCCAAGTAGCCCCACATTTCGAGACTCGTGTTGGAAAGAGACGGTGGAACGAGAGAATCGAGAAGAGCAAGAAGGCGAGGCGCGATGGCTCTCCTTAAGAAGTCTCAGGCCACATGCTCCAAACGGATGCCCTGGTTGCAGGCAGCCGCCCCGTTGACCCACTTTCTCGGCACTTGCAGGGAGCCCCTACGAACGACCGGGGTTGACAACCCTTTTCGACTCGGCACCAAATCCTTCGCGACAGGCCCGGCTGTTGCTTACACCCATGTTTCATCGTGGCTGTATTGGGTTTCAGACTGGTCGTTCATCTGCCGATGACTGCTTCTCTCTCTTTTCGATACTTCTCGGCCACCCACCACCGTCTTGATACCCGTCGGCAAGTTATGATCTCTTGCGACATACTCGGTCGGTTTTCGGTCTGTTCTTTCCTGTCTGTTTATAGCGTGTTGAGCGATCATCCCTTGTGCGAATGGACTTTGGCGTCTGCGGTAAAAAGAGACAAGGAAGCATCTAAAAGCATGACTCAGGACGCTGTCTATGGCATGAGGAAGGAGTCTTGTCGGCTATGATTGCGTCTTCGGATATGTTTATATTGCGCATGTTTTGTGAGTATTCGGTAGATGGGCTAGTTGTTGCTACCCTGGACATATAATAGACATTTCAAAAACAAACATGCAGTCTGACATTAAGTGATTACTTGCGAGTGTTTACAGCCCGGCAAAAGTCCAGAGTAAATTGCCCTCCCCCAAACCTTGGAAGAGGCGTTTTGTGTATCATCGAAAGAGACCCGGAGGATGCATCCCAGATGCAGCCAGCTGACCAGTTCGCCCGCAATCCTCCAAAGCACCGAACGAGAAGAGAACCCACACGAACCGCTCAGTAGCCACTCACGATTACTCACAGCGGTACGGCACGCAAGCCTTTCCATGCATGCTCGACGTGATATTGTCCGAGACAAATAAATCACGTCGATAGTCGTTCGGTCGACCTACTCTCCCCTAGGGACATCCCTCCCCCATACGTTCGCAAAGCGGAAGGCGGACAGGTGACAGGCCGGGAGAGCCTGGTCTCGCGTGGCTGAATACCACTCATGTCTACGCGTTGCGTGCCTGGTGCCTGACTACCCAGCTCAGGCACACAAGGATGATTTGCTTTTCAGGGTGGGTAAGGTGTGGGTAGTAAGGGGCGAGGGGGGGCGCACCGCACGCAACAGGGCAGGGTATCAAAGAAGGCCAGGCACACGACTGCAACGCAATGCAATGTTGTGCGACGCGACGCGACCCGACGGTTGTTGGGGTGTGTGCCACTGTGTGGGCAGAACAGGCTGATTGCGGTTTAGACACGATTGCCGGAACGGCTGGCCGTTGGAGACCGAAATTACCCATGCATGCATGTGGCATGTGGCACGCGAGACGAGGTACGCGCGGAAAGGACCCCAACCAACTGCTGCCAACCCCCCCGAAGGCGTCGAAAACGGTAAAACTGTTACGAACCTAGGAGTAGTCGGAAAAGGCCCCCCTCCCTCCCTCCCTCCCTCCGTCTGCCAAAGCAACGTAAGAAAAACTCTCCGAAGTTGCAGCGATGGTGCTTGGAGGGCATGTCACACTGGGCGGGATATGCCTAGTTGGCTTGTCAAAACTAAACCAGAGATGGGCTGACATATCGTTCGCTTTTCGCGCTGACGGCAGTTCCAAGGCTCTTGGTATACTCGTGTGTGAAACAGATGCTTTTCTCCGTCTGCGCACTCTACCTGCAACAATTTTCCTTCTAACCAACGCCTTCTGTCCCGTCTCGCAGTATCCCAGATCAATCCTCCGCAATGCCACTCCTGCAACTACTCGGAGTACGCAACCCACATCAAAGACTCTCGTCATCCCATCCACTCGCGGCCGCCCCGATGCTAATACTAAGAAGAACCGAACTCCCAAGACCTTCTCCACTGCAAGTCTGCAACCTAGAAAAGCGAACTAACTAATCCAAACCAACTACGTCGCTAGCTAGTAGCTACTCCACTTTCCAAAAAAACTCCGGGCACCCAAAGCCAGCCAGTCACGAGTTGGTAACGCCCACTTTCCGGCACTAAAAACAGCTAACCCGACGTTAACGTTAATCTTCGGCGCGACTTGCCAAACCGTTGAAGTATTAGCACCGCGACCGTTTTTCCTGCGTCGTGGATGCTCGTTTCCCCGTCTTGGCTCTCGTGTGCAGGATGGTTGACTGAGCTCGTCCTCTTTTAGATGCACGGAGCGCCGTTGATTGAATGAGGCTGACTGGCTGGTCGCGTGAGCTAATGAGCTAGTATCTAGGTATTTTAGCCATTGCGGGGCAAAAAGCTTTGCCTTTCCTATTGACACTGCTAGGGCGTCTACTACTACTGTAGATGAGACTTTTCGACGCGTCGAGATCCAGGTTCTAGGAAGGCGTTTGGGCGGTTGCTGTCATGCGCTTAGGAGAGTGGGGTTGCAGGTGCGTGAACGGGGACCGAACTAGTGTGTCTGGCCGATTCGGTGCTTTGATAAGCTGCAGCGCATCGTCATCTCCCTGTTTGCAGTCTGTGGTGATCTGGATGCTTTGACTGTGAGTAAGCAGTGGATGGGGTGGCTAGCCGGGGGCTGTTCGTTTTGCCTTCTCGCAGAGACATTTGACGTGTTCGATAGGCTAAAGCGTGATACCATTTGAGACTGTGTACCAGCTTCTCGTCACCACTAGCTAAGTAAAAACTGCATAGAGTTTCGAAGAACGATAGAAGTGTAGCTAGTGCGAAGCATATCGCGATTTCATGGGAGTAGACGAAGATAAAGATACTTCGATACTGCCTACTCTGCAAGGAACATCTCCAGAGCCGAACCCTCCGGCGACATGGTAGTCTCATTCGAGGTACATCGTACAAGGCGTAGCTTTCAGTTAATCCCCATGGCTCCAGTCCCATGCTTCTCACCTCATAGTCTTTCTCGCGCGCCTCCCACTCTGCCCGGCCATACCCTGGGCATGCTCCGGCATCTCAACTGCGGTCACTACACGTGCGCGACTGCCACCGTCTGTCCCTCTTGATCTCGTAAGCCTTTCCTGCTCTTGCGTCAGTCTCAGTCTTTCCCGATCCGCCTCATGCACAATAACGCCGTCGATGACGCTGTACTTACTGATGTCCGGGTCATCGTAATCGTTGTCTTCGTCGTCTTCCACTATGGGTCGAGCAGCGCGGGACTTGGCAAGATACCTGTCGCCATTGGAGCGAGACTCTGTCCATGAAATCAATCCAGCGCCGTGTTTTGGGGATGCGATTTCGGAGTCTGAAACGTCGGCCAGCATTTCTACGTCCTCTGCAGCGTTGCCAGCGATGCTAGGCGCTGGAGTGATGGACATGGCCCGCATGCCACCTCTGACTTGCTCGAAAATCCCAGCTTGAGCTGTTGCTTCCTCACGCTGGTTCGCTTCTTCGATAGCAATGCTGGTCCGAGTTTCTAATTCGGCTTCGCTAAGTTGGGTGATCTTTGCAGACGCGTCAAGTTTGGCCTTTCGAGGTGAGCGCGATACTGTTGCTCCTTGAGTCTTTAACGTGACGTTTTTAAACCTCTGAGACGCAGGTGTCGGTGTAGATGGTGTCGTCGGCTGAGGCTTTCTGTTGGGCACACGCGGTGGGGTGGTCGGTAATGCCGCATCAGTTTGGTTGTTAACCTTGGGTTTCGATTTCTGCAAGCTCGTGAAGCCAAAGCCATTTTTTCCCCTGTTGTACACACCCTTTGATGCTAAAGCTGGTGGTAGTGGCGGAGGAAGTTTTGCCTTCTTGGTCGCCGGCCTAGATGTCTGCTTCTTCACAGGCTCAGGAGCATCGTCCATCATGACAGGCGAACTAGGCTCCTCATCATCAGACGGCGGGGCATAGTCACTCTCCTCATCGCTGCTGAGATCCACCACCTTCCGCTTGCCTCTGCCTGAACGCGAGGAAAAAGAGGTATGCGATACGACTGACGCATCGCGTTGACTTTGCGAAACACTCGGGGCGCGATTAGTAGGCGTAGAAGTAGATACCTGCGACGCAGCCCGAACTCCCCTAGCAACCGCAACACTGTCTTTGGTGGCACTGGCTGGGAGGAATGGCCTTCTGAAGTTGGGGGTCTTAGGAGTGGTAGGGGTAAGCGGCTCTGCGGTTGGGGTGCGAGGGCTCTCTTGAGTGGCTACGAGACTAGTATCTTGTGGTGATGGAAGCATATTTGGAGTGTGCTGCTGTGGTCTTGTTGGAGCTATTTACATGTTAGTTCAGTCACTGTAAGATCGAAGATAGCAAGCTTACTACGCGGAGCTTCATACATCATCGTGTCCATACCATTCGAACCCGATTTACGAAGGTCGCTCTCCACGCTTTTGATTGCATGATCCGGGACAGAATCAGGACCGAACCTGTCTCTACGTCCAAGGTCTTGTGAAGACTCGATTGAGCCATTCAAATAGTAAGCATGGCCTTCCTTTCGCAAAACTGCTTGGTCGGCCCGCGGAAGGCCATGGAAAGCTGTTTCCCGAAACATCAATGATTGGCCTACTTGGTGACCCCCACTTTGTCGCGGTTGCAACTTGTCTGGCTGGTGGTCTTGAGAGAGCCTCGAAGGAGCAAAACCGCTCGTCGGCTGTATGCCCTGTGAAGCAGAAATCGTTGGGGTAGCCCATGGAGAGGAAGTCGATAATGGTCTACCTCCAACATTGAACGTTGTTTCCCGACGAGTATCTGGCATGCGAGGCACATTCGCCCAGTTGCCAAAACCCACGCCCCCGACCAGGTTCGGCTGTGTACTGAGAACAGCTGCCGGCGCATGCTGAGAGGCGACGGAGTTCGAGACGTGCACACCGGGAGTGTTACTGTTACTTGCACATAGCGCGGGCGGTTGTATAAGTGGGTGTTGGGGTTGCTGAGGAAAGACACTATGTCCACGCTTCAACTGCTCTGGCTTTGGTGTATTCTATATAAGTTAGTCTTAGGACAATAATGTTTTTAGGATTTGCCGACTTACCGCATTTTCGATCTTGCCAGACAAGCCGGGAGGGTCTTTCGCGATAGGTTTTTGCCCGACTATCTGCAAAGCAGGTTTCTCCTTGAGTAATACTGGTTCATCGTCATCCTCGTCGGAACAAAGATCAATGATCGTGACAGCGGCCTTCTTGTTCCTGAGTCCTGCTACCGGTGTGGTTGTGTTGCTCGCTGGCTTGGATATGAACGGTGCTTTGGCTCTGGGCGCCGGCGTCTTCTTGATGGTGGGAGCAGCTCTCAGTGGTGCAGCAGCTGAACGACGATCCGCCTGACTCTGGACACCCGTCTCAGACCCGACAGCCGTGTTACCAACCTTTTTCTTCTCCCTATTTGCTGCCGCCTTTGCCTTGCTCCAGAACTCTTCCTCTTCTTTCTGGTGTTTTGCGAGAATATTCGCTCGCTCCTTGTTGACATTGTCCTGAAATTTGGCAAAGGCCTCCGTCGCGTATCGTTGAAAGCCCTTAAGTTCAGCGTCGTGCTTTTGTCGAAAAGTGAGCCACTGTTTGTCTGCAGCACTGACCTCGGGGGGTTTTGATGCCATGCTGAGAGTCGCAACGCGCTGAAGTCAAGGCAAAGATGTTAAATACTGTGAGGTAAGAGATTTCGTTGCGAGCGGGAGAAGGTGGGTAGATGGAGTGGTGATATACCAGCTTGGACAAGGTGAAGGTGAGTGAGAGATCTGCGCGATTGCAAACGGGACCAAGGTAAAGGCGCAACTCATGGTGACCACAGTTTTGAGGATGCGTAAGTAAGGTAAGACCTCTATGTTCATGGCTTAGGCTTGCAGGTAGAGTGCCTTGAATAATAGGTAAACGGAACGCCGAGATGCAAACGACGAGTATCCACTTTTGACCTAGTAGCTGTTTGTGACCTAGGATGCTATATAGAGAGGGATTGGCTGCGCGCAAGCCCAAAGCAATATATTAGTCCAGTGCAGTGCTTATCAAAAGATGCGTGCGCGACAGAGACTCCATCGCATCGACTCTCAGGATATCGATCCTCCTGTTCCCAATTATCATGACCCATACAAAGCGCGAGGTCGACTTCGGCTAGGTCTAATAGCCTCGCGGGCATGATTAGCCATACACCTGCTCAGTGCAAAGGCTCGCAGCTAGCTCGAAGGCTTCCGTTGCTGCCTTCCTTGTCTCAGATTTGCGTCGCTGCGAAGTGGAAGTGAGACCTTTCAGCAGTTATCTTGCCGATACTCTCCAATTAGATCGCAATAATCTAGACTGCTCTTGTGCCATTCACCGTGCACCCGGGTATAAAATGTCTCCTCGGCCTGTGGTCGTCTCCATTCTTGAATCGGTGATTCCGTGATGCTTTCTCTCCCTTCATAGATATTTCTTCGCGGCAGTCGCAACTCTCTGCCTAAACACTGGGCTCTTGATGACTTCTCCATTGCCCACGGCAAAGAAGGGATTCATAATAGTCTTGACCCATGCCTCGTATACGTCGACCATGAAGTTCTTAACAGCTTCTTCCGTGGCTGGGCTACTCGGATTGTATAGACCAGCACCTCCTCCCAAAGCAGCTCTTCCACCCGCTAGACTTCCCCTCGCGCCTCCAGCACCTCCACTCGTTAGCCCTAGACTTTCGTCCCGTGGTCTTGTGAGCAGAAGAAAGCGTGTATTGCCGCCGGTGATCCAGCACGACACGAAGCAGTTCTGGTACTTGTCGATGTGCTTCAGGTACATGGGCGCGGAGCCACTGGATGTAGAAGGGCCCCATTGCACTTCTTCAACTATATCGAGAGACGAGTGTAGAATGAACGGGACAAGGGCGCGTTCGGCGGGGGTATAGTTCGCGACACCGGTGCCGCCGCTCCGTGAGGTGCCGAAGTCGTGTGTGAATAGAGGGACATCGAGAGGCGAGAGGATGGAGAATGTGTACGACATGGTGAGGTATGAGGTTGTACGTCGGTATACGTGTGGAGTGTTTGGCGTGCGCCGCGTGGCCCAGGTAGGGATGCGTGATCTATCCTAGTACAGTCTTTCTGGCTTTCACTGATGTCGAAAATAAAGGCGCCAGGATTCGTAATTCGTATCGTCGTAAGTGTAGCTTGGGTTTAGCTGTGCAGCGTGTGGGGTGTGTTGGTGAGCTTCCCCACGCTAGTCGGCATGCCCGCCAAGAAAGTCCGCGGGAGTGCCTTTCGAAGAATATCGCGACTTCGATTGCGCAGCCCAGCATCGCCAACCCCAGCACGTCACCATGTTCGGTCCATTCCGCCTCACAAACCCGCTATCGGGTGGTCTATTATGGTGCGACTCCCTGCGTTTCCCGAACTGTCACCCGCGCTCAATTGCTCGTCGTCGCCATCACATTTCCCGCTCCGATGCACCTTCTATCAGTTGCGACTCGATATCCGGCAGCCCGTGCTGACAAAGCTATAGGAAGATACCATGGCGGCTATCCAGACATCAGAAGTACAGGCAGCGCGAGCGCCTACGGCACGTCGACACTGTGGTCGGCACACTCGATACCGCACTACGACGCATGGGACAGAGCATGAAGAAGGTGGAGCGCTGGAAGATGGAGATGCCGACCGAGGCAGAGATGCTGCCCAAGGACAAATACACCGTCTTCGACCGTAAGGTGAAGAGGTATCGAAAGGGAATACACAGTAAGTTGCATACTTCTAGTGCATTGGGACAAAGCCTGGTGGCGGCAGAAGGCGAATGAGGAATACTCGTGATAGGGTACACTCTGAAGTTGCGGTCGCTGACATTCAATAGAGGTGCCAAAGTGGACGAGAGTCAGTCAACGACTCAACCCTCCCGGTTTCTAGACAGTCCCCACTGGGAACGACGGTCGCACGTGTGTATACCATGTATTACTGTACAATTTGCATCAGATACGGCGCTATGGGAAGAAAGCAATACAAAAATCTCAAATCTGCAATGGGCTCTTTCGTGTCTTGAGTGGAAACATCTATCTGCATCGTTAGCGAGTTCAGCATCCCCCCTTGCATACGTGACGGCTATGCACGCTATCGTAGATACTCGTCTATCTTTCCGTACTCCACCACCTTCTAGGCTACTCTTTCTCCAAAACTCGCCAACTATGTCAACACTACCTAAATTATACACTCTGACAGCAGTGCAAGTACTGGAACTGCTCAAAGCCAACACCATCACAGTCGAGGCCTATGCGCAATCCCTCCTCGACCGCATCCACGACCGCGACAATATTGTGGAGGCATGGGCTCACCTCGGTGAGTCTTGCTCTGCCTATAAACACGTCTCGATCTGAGCAAATGGCAGATCAAGAGCTTGTTTTACGCCGAGCTAGAGAACTTGATCAAATACCAGAAAACCAGAGAGGACCGTTGCATGGACTGGCAATAGGCATAAAAGATGTGATGAACACGAAAGGTCGCAAGGTACAGTCCTTTGTAAGCCAGATGTTGATGACCTCCAGACATGCCTACGCAATACGGCTCTCCGATATACGAAGGACACCGATCTGGCTTCGACTCATTGGCTGTTGCCATTCTGCGATCTGCAGGCGCCCTTATCTTCGGTCTGTCAATTCACCTTCCCTATGAATGATTGTTGACGTCTCCCACAGGCAAGACAACGACAACTGAATTCTCGGTCCCTAACTCAGGACCTCCAACCGCCAATCCACACGACCCATCTCGAACCCCAGGCGGCTCTTCATGCGGGTCCGCCGCCGCAGTAGCCGATATGCAGATTCCACTTGCTCTAGGCGTCCAGACAGGCGGAAGCGTCATCCGACCAGCAGCCTATTGCGGCATCTTTGCCATGAAACCCACGTACAACGCCATCTCAACCTCAGGCCAAAAGACCGTTTCATCTACATTTGATACTATCGGCTTCTTCGCTCGCAGCATACCGGATCTGCAGTTACTAGCAGACGTCTTTTCCTTCCCTGACGACCAGCGCCCAGGAAAGGTATGCTTGGGAGATATCTCGGTCGCTCTTGTCAAAACACCCATGTGGTCATATGCCGGACCTGGTACTATAAACGCCATGCATAAAACAGCCGCGATACTGCAAAACCACGGCGTCCAAGCCGAAGAGATGTCTCTACCGGATGGCTTTGGCAACGCAGACATTCTAACGCGCTCTCAAAATGCAATCATCGACACTGAGACCGCACTCGCCTTCCGCGAAGAATACCGTTCGCACAAGGGTGATTTGAACGTCTCGATCCGGAATCTAGTAGAAAAACACTCTAAACACACCGATGCAGGAAAAGAGAAAACGGAAGCTCTGGATAAACTCGCTCATTTGCGTGCGGTATTCGACGCGATAGCGGCTCAGTATTCTGTCATCATCGCGCCGAGTGCTGTAGATGAGGCGCCGGTGGGCCTTGGTGATATGGGGAGTCCGGTTTTCAATACGCTGTGGACGGTAAGTTGACTTTGTCACAGGTGGAAGGTAAAACGTGTTTGACTTTATCCAGGGTCTGCATGTGCCAGTGGTACACATGCCTACTCTTATAGGGATGAACGGCATGCCCGTTGGTGTTTCTCTTGTTACAGGAAGAGGGCGCGATAGGCATCTTCTTCGGATTAGTAGAATTCTTGGAAAGGTTTTTATGGCAGAGGGAGGGTGGCAGTCGAAGGCTTCGGACGTTGACACGTTCTAGAAGGGAATTTGTACAAGGGCGGAGTAAATTCACATTAGGCTTAGTTGACCACGACATTGATCGATAGACCAATCGACAAAAGATCAATTTCACAGGGCAGTAGTGTAGATAAATGTAACAAGGATGAGCAGCGCGAGATTTATGCCAGGATACTAAAACTTGGCTGGCTATCTAGCTAGCCCGCTGACAGAACAACTGACATGTCTTCTAAACCCTTCAGCGAAAGCAAATGCATAATGAAAAAGATATGCAGCAATTCCACTCTTACACGCAAAACGACAACACACCGACCGACGAACCCACGAAACTAAGCAGTCTGCGTGCCCACATCAACACCCTCAACGCCCACCACAGGAGCAGCAGCAGAAGCAGGCTGAACGGGCGCTTTCCTCTCCCCAAAGTTGTGCAACCTCTCTCCTATAAGATAAACCTCATCCCTAACGACCAACCTCCATCTCACGAGCAGCCTGACAACCGCCGAGGATGCCCACATAACCACCAAAGCAAGTCCCACAGCCGGGAAGCTGAAGCGCCAGAGTAAGTTCTTTGTTGCTTCGTTCGCATTCCGATATAGCGTTCGACTCGTGACAAACGCCAGACTGGATGGCACGGCAATTGCGACGAGGAAAAGCGCGAGCACGGGAATGAGGAAACAGCGTGTCGCGATCTTGGCGTTGGGATAGAGCCAGCCATCTCTGATAACAGCTTTGAACGCACGTGCGGGCCGGGAGTTGCGGTTCGCGAAGACGAGACGCGCGGCGAGGCGAGAGTAGAGGAACCCGAGAGTCCAGTCTTGGATGACGTGGACGACGTGGGGTTCCTTGGGGCCGAGGTAGGCGTGCAGGGGCATGAGGAAGTAAAGTTCTAGGAGGACGGCGAAGAGGAAGGGGATGGCGAAGATGAGCGTTGCCCAGACGTATGAGAAGCGGAGGGCTCGGCCACCGACGCGCGAGGTGGTTGCTGCGATGGTGTGGAGTGTGGACATGGGATCTGGGATGGATCGGTTGAGCGAGGAGATGAATTTGAAGGCGTGGTAGGCGGAGTATCCGATACTGGCCAGAGTGTAGACACCGAGGGAGAAGGCGTGGATGTCGTTCATCTCAACGGTTGGTGGGAGAAAGAGCGAGAAGAGGTAGCGGCCGAAGAGGAGGGGTAGGATCGTTACGCTTACTCCTGATAGACCCATGAAGATCCATATCGTGACGATGAAGCAGAGAATGCGCACGCGGAACCATGGTGGGATGAATACCATTGACACGAGATCGGAGTTGTGCACTCCGCCCTCATTCTCTCCATCTTTGCGCACATTGTCGCGGTCGACTTCGACGAAGACAGGTTGGCCCTTGGGGATGCGAGCTTGATCGGAAGCGGGTGCACGAACGTATCGACCATCATCGCCCTCTTGCGCAGGGACTTTGTCGCCAAAGAGGAAGTTGGACAGGCGAAGGAACCCAGCGCACTTCTGGAAGCACCATTTGTAGATGGTATGCAGACCCTCGCTAGGCTTGTAGAATTTGATGATGACCGGCGTGAGGAAGTTGTAAAAGAGAAGGTCGAGCGGAAATTCCAGCGATGGTGCTTCAGTAGTCCAGTGGATTGGCAGCACGTTGGTAGTAGCACGACTCAAGGTCCATACGACACCGCCGAGGCATACAATAACGAGTGCTCCATACACAAGAGCGCTGAAGGCGATCTTGCGAAGTTGAGTCGTAACGCTACGCTCTAGGACGTCCCGAACAGGATGGAAGGTCGGATCATCTGGGTCGCGGATGAAGTAAAGCACACCCTTGCGCATGATCTTGCGGCACATGGACACAAAGAGCGCGAAGTGGAACATATAGCAGGTACCGATAAACCAATGCACGAATCCAGATGTCCAAGGACTCTCTCTCGCGAATTGCCACCGGTTGTACAGCGTAGCGTTCTGGAATAGTGGGAGCATGGCCAAGTCGAGAAGCAGCCCGCAGTACAGCGGAAATGCCAACATCTCGATACTAATGATAAGGATCACCTTGAGCACACCTCCGGCTTGTTGTAGTATATCAGAAAGAATGCGTTCGATCCTTTGTCCTTGCTGTGACGAGCTGAAAGGTGTGCCGCGCCTGAGATATATCGCACCAAGAAAAGCGAAGAACCCATAGCCAGCAAGTATTGCAATCAGGCGGTCACTCGCCGTCCATCGCTCCAATGCAGTATATGCTGCAGCGGTGCTGCTATTCGAGTCTAGATCAATGGTGATCTTGTACGATTTGGCCGTCCAAAGCCATGAGAGCAGAGAACTGCACTGACCGTAGGTAGTCGTAAAGATATCTTGAATTAACGAGGGAAGGCGTCCAAGGACCCTCAGCACAAGCTTGGGTGGCGAGTCTGCTGAAATTTCCTCGATGATGGCGTTTGCAAAGCTGCTCGTTTCATTGAGCGCAAATGAGGTCGTGTTCTGCAGGCTTCGTAGTGAAGCGTGTGCGTTGAGCGTGAATTGGGTGTAGCTGGGCTGAGACGATAATGGCGAGTCCATGAACATCTTGCCAATACGAACCATCGCACTCTCTGCAAGGGAGTATGCTGGCGTAGATACTGCACGGAGTGGACCATCTATGGTTTGTGACAGCTTCCCCAAGGAACACAGCTTGACCAGACTGGAGATGGCATAAGAACTCCAGTACGTCGTACCAGCTACGAGGAAGAGCGTGACGTCGACTATGAAGTCCGTTACTGCAGCGACTGCCTGTAGAGGGATTTTGAGGAGTTCGATAGGACTTCCCACCATTATTATGACGAACTTACCCCAGAGATAAGGAACCCATACAGCGCACGCCAATGTGCAGGTGATCAGCACGGCACTGAACAGGGCGTTCTGGAAAAGACCAACAATAGGCCCTTGCATACCAATGAGCTCAAGTATACCTTCAAGGTCTTCAGCGTCTTCAATCGCTTCCTGGTCGTTGACATCTATGCCAGCTTGTGCAGCAGCAGCAGCAACTTCAGGATCTTGGGGCGCAGCATTGCCATGATCCCGCGGCTCGTTCCCTAAGAAGGGCACAAAAGGCGCTTCGTCTGCCAGATCGCGCACAATGTGCTCATCGTTGCCTCCCTCTTCGACAGGTTGAGCCATCGGGGCTATGTCTCCAAACATCCAGTCCAATACTTGGTTCACTGGATTTTGTGGAGGTTGAGGCGCTGCTGGTTGTGCGTTGGCTGGAACCGCAGGCTGACCGTCCGGGTTTTGCTGACCCACTTCAGAATGCTCCTGATCTTCGCGGGTGGTTGAGTCTTGGTCAGGCTGGCTACTGCTGTTGTCGACTTCAATCGTAGTATCGACCGTAATCGAGTTGTCTAGATGAGTAGAACTGCTTTGTGCAGAAGACGTTGACTCGGGTAGATTATCCTCGACACTGGCGTCGACAGCCTTAGCTTTACCCTTGTCGTGAACATGTTCTCCTTCCAGCGCTTGGTCGGAGTCATCTTCTACAGCCTCAGGGACTTGCTGCCAGCTTCCACTGCTGTGCTCGCTACCCGGTTCGTGGTCCGATGCAGCCTCGGGTCCTTGATCGGCTCTTCGGTCTGCGTTGTCATCGTCTTCCCACGATTCAGGTACGTTTTCAGCACTTTCCTCGTTCGAAGCTGACGATTGTGGTACGTTCTCGAAAGACCATGTATTACCCTCTTCTAGGCCGCGACGAATCTCTGTCGCGATGAAGGATCTATCGCGTGCTGGCATGTTTGGTCTGTGCGAAGATGAAGACGACTCGGAACCTTCAAGATCTGGCGCTACGCCTGAAGGCTGGTGGAGTGACGAGGTTCTTGCAGGAAAGCTTGAGCTGCTAGCCTCGCCGTCTTCCATCATTGCTCGCTCAATAGCCTCGTTAAAGCTCTGGGATGGAAACCCATCGTCATAGGCATCCACAAGCTCATCCGATTGCATCATTGACCTCAAATCACCCGAGAGGCCTTCGCGTACGATGTTGCGAACAAGCTCGTCGCGTTCTCGGCGAAGCGAGGAAGACCGGCGAACGCGGCGTATCGTAGGTTCGGCAGCCTCGGGCTCATCATTCTCGTGAGCGAAATCTCCAGAGGCAATTGGCTCGTTATGGTCAGTATTTTCAGGTTCATGAGCTTCTTCCACATCTGCGGCCTCCCCAGCCACTTCGGCGTCCAAAGCATCTAGAGCGTCTTCCAGCTCGCCCTCATCAACGACCACATTGTCAACGAGAGCCTCCTCTTCTATGATGGCAGCCCTCTGCGCAGCATCGTTATCACCGAGGGCAACCATATTGATGACAGGTTGTTGCTGGACCACCCACTCCCGAATCAGGAAGACAAGGATAAACGCCACGACAACGAGTAGAGTGATGATCTGGCCCTCTATCACGTCAACAATAAAGCGATTGGCGCTTTGAGACTGGAACCAGTTGAAGAAGGGGACATCGGAGAGAAGCGACGGACTGCGAACACCGAGATGGTCTGAGGTAGTATTGGAAACGGTGCCGTTCTTGTCAAGGACAGATACGTGAGTAGTTATTCTGTCGGGTTGTGCAAGCTGGGAAAAGGGGAATGGGACCCCGAAGAAGACTCGTTTGGCATAGGTCCAGAGGATGGATTCGCTAGTCGTGGAATTGTTTGGAGTATAGGTTATCTTCATGGGCCCGACGGTACTTGCCACATGCACAGTCGAGTTGTTGCTCTTGGCGGTATCGAGTGCAGAGCGTATCAGGTCGATATCGCTAGGGGCCAGTCCTCTACCGGTCGCGGGCATTACTGACGTCTCAGGTGTGTCGGCAAACATGTCTTGTGACCAGCCACCATCGCCGACCCAGAACAGGCTGCGCCATACGACGCGCATGCACCAGGGTAGTAGGAAGAGCCAGACGGCGCCCACCAGGACCCCTCGGCACCAGGTTGTGAACATGTTGAGGACGTGCAGAGCGGCGCGGCGTACGAAGACGGTCGTGGGTATGCGATTCGGCATGCCGGGGTGGTATAGTTTGGTGAAGCGGAAGGATGTCTTGCACAGTTCGCAGTGCTTCTTCTGGGTGTGGGACAGCCATTCCATCAGACATTCTTGGTGGACGTATTTGATGCTACCGCTGCACTTGCAGGGAAAGAACAGAGGCTCTTCGGTGGTGCCTTCCCCGCGACATATCCGGCAGGTGTCGGCTTCGTCTTTGTCCATGGCTCGCTCCTCGGAAGTCTGGGGGGCGTTGTCGTGCGCGGAGGCATCGTCGAACAGCCCCGCGGTGAGGGGCTCGGCATCGGTTGCCATGGCGGAGGGAGATTAAAAGTATACACTTGGTAAGAGGGGGGTTGTATCGAATCGGAAGATATGGTTCGGGTTCGGGCAGATGCCGCACAAGTCGACCTCAAGTAGGCATCGGAATCGCAGCGAGGGAGCGGCGTGAAGAGAGCGGGCGTGCAGTGCTGCGCGATGAAGGACAATGCAGATGCAGGAAATTAGGGACGTGAATAGAGCTGGGGGAAAGCGCACAAGGGTGGATGCGGCCGGAACCGTGGTTGCGTGCAGCAGCTCTGGCGACGGAAGTGGTGATGTCGCCGCCGCCAGACAGTCTCGGTCTTGGCAGTCGAGCACCCCGGGCCCCTGGCAGAGCGATGGCACCTAGCCACACTTAGTGCACGTGTAGGGACAATTAATTATTTAGTCTGGTACCTGGGACAAGCGATCGGATTTGCACATGCATGGCGTGTCTTCGGTGCTTGATCAGCGTCACAGGGTCCTACAGCGCGGGTGAAGGCATCCAGCCCTACATGAGACGCCGCGAACCGCAGGGGCAGCCTGAGGCACTCCACACGTCTGGGACTGGGCAATCGCGACAGGCAGACTCAGAGACTCTATTTCCTCTGTCATCTCTCGCGCCCTATCGCGTAATTGTGCGCTGCCTACCGCCTATCGCATGTCCAAACCTTGATCTTGCTATCGTGTTCCCGCGTCCGCACGTGCAATTACATCACTGCTGCAGCTCGGTTGTCGTCCCCCCAGCGCTAACAGACAAGTCACTTC
The DNA here is from genome assembly GCF_023757995.1 of Alternaria metachromatica. Lineage (NCBI taxonomy): Eukaryota > Fungi > Ascomycota > Dothideomycetes > Pleosporales > Pleosporaceae > Alternaria > Alternaria metachromatica. The sequence goes on from NW_026055503.1 coordinate 738,339, forward strand.
GAGCAGCCATCGCCATTATTCAAGAGACATCAACAACCTAGACGCTGCCACCTGTCGCTGAATTTTGTACGTAGCCAGACGCCGACTTGCTGCGGCAGTACCACTAATACGCACACGCAGAAGCTGGTCAGCCACACAGCGTCACCGCTTCATCGTCCACCACACGCGAGCATGGCCGCCCAGGCCAACGGAAGGGCGACCAAGTCCAAACAAAATGGCAGCCTGAACGGGTCCGCCAATGGCACCGCCAACGGCCACGCAGAGAAGACGCAGCTTACCTCGCGGTCCGCTCGCTCGCGGAAGCCCAGGCGGAGTCTCGTGGGCGCCTTCACGAGCATGGTTGCGAGACTCTCCACGTGGTATCTCATCATCACCTTCCTCTTCCGGTGTCCCACCTCGCTCCACCAGCTCAACCACGACTCTCCACGCGTGTGCAAGCCCTACTTGCAGACCCGGTCCTTCGCTGCGCCCTATGTCGACCCCTACTACGAGACCTACGTCGCCCCGCAGATTGAAAAGGTCAAGCCCTACACGACGCCCATAACCACATTCGCTCAGGACAACTACGCAACCTACGGCGCACACAGGGTTGAGCATGCCAGGAAATACGCAGAGGCCCAGTACGAGAAGTCTGTCCAGCCCCAGCTGCAGAATGCCCAAAAGCAAATCAAGGGCCAGTACGACGTGTACCTCGGCCCTCATGTCAAGAAGGCGACTGATGCTGCTGCCCCGTACTACAACGACCTCAGGACTAGCTCCGAAGAGATCTACCACCTGACACTGCTCCCGGCCTACGAGCGCTCCAAGCCCTACCTCCAACAGGGTCACGCATACGGCCACCACGTCCTCGTCGACATCGTCTATCCCCATGTCCACACCGCAAAGGATGCCACCTGGGCCTTCCTCCTCCGCACTGTGTGGCCCCAGCTGCGCGTGCTGTATGGAGACAACGTCGAGCCCCAGTTGGTCCGTATCTCTGAGCGTCTAGGCCGCTACAGGGACCAGCAGAAGATCGAGTCTGTCGTCTCTGCCGTCGATGCTGAGACAAGCCTCCCATCTCAGTCTACCAAGGACACACCCACCATCGCAAGCTCCTCCGCTTCTATCGTCCCTTCCAGCTCTACTGAGGGATCTGGCTGGGGTGTCCTTGATGAGTTCTTTGGCAGCGAATCAGCCAGCACAGCCTCCAACGAACTCGAAGCAAAGCCAACCAAAGTCAAGCCCTCTGAGCCGAAGCTCACAGGCGCCGAACTACAAGAGAAGCTCAACCAGGATCTCCGCGACTGGCAGACCAAGTTCGCTACAGCCGCCGACAAGGGTTCTGAAGATCTCGAGGTACGCGTCGCAGAAATTACAAAGCGACAGGTCGACAATGCCGTCAATGGACATGGTCAGGCTCTGGTTGTTAAGCTAGAGGAGACTGCCGACGCGACCATCGCTAAGCTGAAGAGCTACATCAAGAAGACCATTCAATCACTCCCAGAGGATGCTTCAGACGCCGAGCTTGAGGCTGCGTACGAGGACTGCGGCGCCAAGACCCGCGAGTTCGGTCTCACCGTCAAGGAGCGCGCCCAGGACATCCGTGTCTGGAAAGCGTCATACGATCAAGAGACTGACTCCCTGGTACAAGCTGCTGTCAGGAGCACTGTCGAAGTACTTGAGAAGATCCACAGCCTTGGCCTCCAAGAAGTAGGCATGCGATGGGCGTGGACTGATGGCGTCACGTACAAGGACTGGCAGAACTACCACAAGCTGAGGAACACGCTCAACGAATGGCAGGCCGAGGTCGAAGCCGTTGGCAACAGGCATGAAGGCCTCCGCGTCGCCCACGAAGAGTCCAAGAAGCTTGAAGACAAGGCCATGGCCATTGCGTCGGACATGGTCGCCGAGCTAGTACGCTTGAAGGATGTGTCCAAGTCTAAGATCTGGGCCGGCGATGCTAGCGATGATTTCTCTGACAAGGTTTTCGCGCCTCGTGTTCGCAAGGCTGCTCAGCAAGTTATGGATAACGTTGAGGGTGCATCGTCCCAGATTGCCGAAGCGATCCAAGGTAGCTCGACACCACTTGCTGAGAGTATCGCATCGTCTGCCAAGGACATGTACTCCGATGTCTCTTCACAAGCGTCCGAAGCTGTTCAGGGTAGCTCAACACCTCTTACCGAGAGTATCGCGTCGTCTGTCAAGGAGGCAGCATCCAAAGCCTCATCGCAGGTTGTTGAGGCCGTATCAGGTAGCTCAACTCCTCTCGCTGAGAGTGTTGCGTCCTCCGTCCAACAAGCAGCATCTGAGGTCTCGTCCCAAGCATCTGAGGCTATCTATGGTGAGCCTTCATCCGAGAGTATTCTCTCTCAAGCTTCGTCCAAGGCGTCTGAAGTTATCGACGACACCGCATCCATGGCATCCGCAGCTTACGAATCGCCTAAGAAGGTATGGGGAGGAGCTAATGCGCAAATCATCGCTGAAGCCCGCGAACCTGTACTTGATCAGCCGCTGGAAGACGATGACGAAGTCGTCGACACCTATTCCAGCAAAGTGCAGAGCGTGGTTGCCGACGCTGGCGACCGAGCAGCTGAGATGAGCCGAGCAGTCAGCGAAGCGCTCCTCGGCCCTGCCAAGACGCAAGGTACCGTCGAGTCTGCCTCGTCGATCGCAAGCGAACAGTACGCAAGTGCTCTTGCTGCTGCATCAAGCGTACTGTATGGTACCGAGCAACCGGCAGTTGAGAGTGCGACCAGCGTCATTGCCGACAAGTATGCTCAAGCTGTGACTGCGGCATCATACGCAATCTACGGTACCCCAACGCCGACCGCCATTATCAAGACTGTACAAGTTGAGGCAAACTCGCGATACAACGATGCTGTCAGCGCTGCGAGCAAGCAGTTCGAGAATGCGAAGGCCCAGATGTCTCTTCTGATCTCTGGAGAGCCCCAGCCTGCGCACCAAACCATGCTTTCTTACTTTGAGAAGGCCTACTCCGATTCCCTTGCAGTCGCTAGTGAGAGGTTGTCGAATGCTATGCAATACACTGAATCAGTGAAGAGCTACGCTGCCGGTCCCACTCAGGGTTACTTTGAGTCGGTCTCCTCCATCGCATCATCTCGCCTCGCTGAAGGCCTCAGCCAGGCTTCTGCACAGTTCGCTGCACCTCAGTCCACCGGTGTCGCTGACAGCGCTCGCCGACAGTACTACGAAGCTGTGGGCCTTGCGCACGCCCGTTATTCTGAGTTTACTGATGCTGCATCGAGCGCTGTATACGGTCCCCAACAAGGCACGATTGAGTCTTTGGCTTCGGTCGCCTCCGCATCAGCCGCTTCTGCTGCGTCTGCTGTATCTGGATCGGCCGAGTCTGCCGCGTCGTACGTGTCTGGTTCAGCACAGTCGGCTGTCGCCAACGCCCAAGCAGCCGCTGAGTCTGCCGCTTCCCAGGTTAGCTCTGGTGTCATCGGTTCAGAAACTCCCTGGACTGAGTCGGTTGCCTCCCAAGCCAGCCAGAACTGGGAAGCACTAATTGCTCAGGCCAGTAGCCAGGTCTACGGCCAGCCTACACCATGGGCAGAGTCTGTATACTCTCAAGCTGGCGCTTACGGTGCTCAGGTAAGAACTCCGTCCAATGAATAAAATGCATTTGAGACATACTGACTTTGTACACGTAGGCTACCGCTGCCGCTGCTGCACAATATGCCGAGGTCCAGGCTCTTATCTCAGAGCTTGTCATTGGCAAGGAGCCCGACTTCACCGAGAGCGTCATGAACCGCTTTGCCTCCGCTTACTCCACGGGTCTGCCCGCGGCCATGGCTTCTGCCCAGTCATATGCCAGTGAAGGTATCAACGCTGCTAGTTCGTACGCGGGCGACAGTTACGATGCTGTCACCGACGCGGCTGCTGACGCGTATGCTTCTGCTTCGTCAGTCGTCAGCGCCGTCTTTACCCCTCCGGCTATGATCGAAGATGTTCTGAGCCAGGCTAGCGCATCTTTGGATCTCGCTGTTGAGAGTGCCTCTGTCGCTCTCTATGGAACGCCCAAGGGTGCCGCTGAGCAGGCCAGTGAGTCAGTTGCGAGCGCCTACTCATCCATTCAGTCTCAAGTGAGCGAGAAGCTCTACGGAACACAATCAGCTCAAGATAGCTTTTCGTCAGCCGCGGCATCCGCCCAAGCTGCTATCAGCGAAGCCATCTTTGGCACGCCAACAGCAGGCGACTACGTCGCTTCAGCCACAAGCAGTGCCGGTGGTGTATACAGCTCAATCTCGTCTGTAGCCAGCGTCAACGCCGAGTACGTTGCCTCTGCTGCTAGCGAGAACGCAGCCTACATTTCTTCGGCAGCCAGTTCCGCCGTCTACGGACCTGAGCAAGGAGCCATGGAGTCTGCCAACAGCCGCATCGCCGACGCCGTAGCCGCCGCCAACAGCCGTATCGCGTCTATGTACGCAGCTGCTTCTGGTAGCGCTGAGGAAGCTGTCAGCAGTATCTCCAGCGCCGCTACTCAAGCCACCCAGGCTGTGAGGGATGAGTTGTAGACTATGGGTTGAGGAAGCCTGCTTCCTACTTGTCCAAGTCATCACCATACTCTCAACACATTACAACATAGCACACTCGCTATAACACGACATCAATACATCATCAGCACACCCCCACCACCACAATCGTAACGACCAACGACCCCTGCACAACCCCATCACTATCATCTCAAACAAATCACCCATCACTCACCACCCACAACCAAGGCCAGTTGATCTGGCCCACGAACCACGGAACACGGAAAGGAAGGAAAGGAAAATCGGAAAACCAACGAGGTAATGCCTATGTATGTAGCTATGAACAGTCTCAGTCTCTTGTCTCTCTATATCTGCTCTTGCGTTTTCTCAGGATTAGCCCAACTGGATTCCGCTTTTGTTCTTATGCCAGCAAGCAAGCTCTAGCGTTGTAGTCTAGTTACTAGTTCGTTTTTCTGCGACGGAAGAAGTGGACAGAGTAATGTGATATACCCTTTTCGTTCGATTGAGATGTGTTGTTTCTGCAATTTGAGTGCTGTATTGGAACTGTGAGTGAGGTTGGTGGTCGGTGCGTGTCACGAACATGTATAATGTGGAAGTGTGGGAGAGGATGTCTTTGATTATCGTGACTTCCGTGTCATCATGTATTGCTTTGTGAGTGTTGCTACATACAAGGTCATTAACCTTCATTCGTTCGGAGACCTCCACCGTCGTTCCATCCATCACTGGTATACCCTTTCCAAAGTCTGTACATCCAATCCATAACATCAATCTCTCATCGCGCTCGCTGTACAAAGTTGAAACCCTGAGGTTCAAAGAAAGATCAAGTCGCTCTATCAAGAAAAAGCCCAAATAACGCCAAGAAGGGGGTATGCAATGCCGAATCATACTACCAAAGAGAAAGAAGACGAGAGCGGACGAATCTAGTCGCTGTCGCTCAAACTATCCCTTCGTCCAACGGCACGGACGCCACCACGACGGTAGCCATCCATGACATCTCTACCGCCCCTCTCCCTCCTCGCGTTAGTCGGGACACCGACTTGAGAAACGCTCTCCATGGGGTGCACACTACCCGCCTGGCTAAGACCAGGGATGTGGCACGGGTAGCTCATGTGGCCCTGAGAATCACCGTTGGTGGTGGTGAAGATGTCAGATGCAGGGGGAGCAGGGCGCGAAGTGCGGTGTTGCTTGCGGGGCGACTCAGAGGTAGGACGCGAACGCGAGCCTGAGGGGCGGGGACGAGACTCAGAGGTTGGGCGGCCGGAGCGCGAGGTGCGGTCTTGGGAAGGGCGGTCTTGAGATGGGCGGGCTGAGCGGGAGCGGGGCGCATGCTTGTTGGGGTCGGAGTAGAGGGACTTGTCGGCGTTGGGACGGTAGTCAGAGTAGTAGCTTGACTCGGTGACTTCGGAGGGGGCGCTGCGCTCGGTCTTGGGGGCAGCCTTTGGTGGAGGCGGTTTGGCGAAGTCAGAGGTAGAGACGCCGGTGTAGACGGTTGCGGTGTCGTCGTCGCCGGTGGTGAAGGAGTATGCAGCGGAAGGAGGAGCACGGCGAGGTCCTGACGGGGCCTTGCTCCTTGTGGGAGCGCGTGTTGGTGTTCCGGCTTCAGATGGGGCGGTGTACTCAGTGTAGGCGCGGGTGTAGTCACTCTCGGGGGAACGGTACTCGATCATGGGACGGGTGACTTCAGCCATTTCGGGAGCCTCAGAGGGTGTGCCGTGCTTCTTGGACTTCTTCTGCTCTTCCTTTGCGCGCTTGGCCTCTGCCTTTTGTTCTTCCTTGCGGGCTTTGGCTTCAGCGGCTTCCTTCTTGGCGGCTTCCTTTTCGGCGGCTTTGGCCTTGCGCATGCGTTCCCTTGCGCGCATCTCCTTGGCTTTGGCTTCCTTCTTGGGGTCCTTGACTTCCTTGGCGTCCTTCTTTACAAGCGGTGCGTTACTAGAGACCTGGGAGCCGCCGACTTCAGAGGGTTGAGAGCCGGAGTAGTCGGTGTACATGCCATCGCCAACGCGGTTGAGGCCACCGACACGGGCAGCCTTCTCCTCGCGGTACTTGCGGAGCTCAGGGTCTTTGTAGTCGTTGGTGTGGTCGCGGCGGTGCTTCTTATGCCTTCGTCCGTCTCCGCCACGGAGGCCGCCCTCGCCCCTCTCGGCGTCGCGGTATTCGTTGGGGTCGACACTGGTACCAGACTCATCCGTGTAGTTAAGCTCGCTCTGTTCGCCGAAGTAGCTGCCACCGTGTACGACACTGCCACCGCCGAGCTTGGTGCTCTTGGTTGCGTTGGACAGAGTCTTTCCGTCGGGTCCCTTGCGTCTTAGCACAGTTGATTTGTAGTCCTCCCAGTCGTTGTCGCGCCACTTGAAGCCACCGTTCTTAGCCCAGAAGAAGAACCAGATGGCTCCGAGGGCGAGCCCGACACCGATGAGAGCAAACAGAGCCTGGAAGCCGGGTCCTGAGAGGTCGTTGGGTGGGCGTGCACCCGCTGAGGCGAGGTTCTTGTATGGCTCAGGTTGGTCGCGCTTGACCATTGACTTGGCCAGCTGCAGAGCATTCACGGCCATGGGCGAGAGTGCCCGCTCGTCAGCGGCAATGTCGGGATGGGGCGCCATGGTAGGCGAGAGGGTGGTGGTGGTGTTTTCGCAGGTGCAGGTCGATTATAGCGAGTCGAACAGCGAATGCAACTGGCAGAAAGTAGTCAGAGAGTATTCTGTAGTGTTGGTAGCAATGTGTAGTGTGGGGTTTGGAGCGTGGAAGCGTGGCTCCCGTTAACTTTTGGTCTGAAGCGTGTTGGGTGCGGGTGGCTGGTGGGCAAATGCAGGAGGTTAGGACGAGGTTGGGGACGCGAGCCGACGTCACCCAAACAAAGTCGTTGATGCAGCAACAGCACGGCCGCCAACTTCAATCCAGTTGAATGCCACGCGGCGTCGCGCGATTGATTGGAAGTCTGTCTAGGCCAGACGGTACAGCACACCATCTCAACAATTGTCCTCTTTTTCTTTACCGCTTTTTGACGCGACGCGTAGAAACGGAGTCGGCGGTGTGGCCATGCGCGCCAACGATCGCCTTCGCGAAGAGCCCCATAAAGGGCTTGCAGCGCCCTGCATCACGCTTTTGCGGGAAGTCCACATCCCCGAACTAGTCCCATGTCTTGCGCATACCGTAGCACCGTAGTAACCGTCGTAAGCTCAGCAAAACTTTAGCGCCTTCGTTCCTTCTCTCCAGGGCTTGTACCTGCATCCGAAGAACAGCCTTGGCAACCCGTGAACGCCATCCGCTCAACCTCGATAGATGCGACTGCATCACTGACAGCTGACAATGAATACACTGTCTTCTTCCATGCTTCTCCCGATGATCAAAATTCTCGACCCAAATGGTGGACCCTGACTTTTGACATGTCGCCCGTCGTAGGGCGCGAAGCTAGTCACCAAAGGATTTCCTCTACCACAATTTTCAACGAACCCACTAGAACATTATGAGCATTATAGTCTTCTCAAGAGCTTCTTTTCTCTCTAAGACCAGAACAATTGTTCGTTCATACCCTGTTGAAAAGGTTGGAAGATGGCGACGCAGACACAAACAGCGACTTCGGTCTTCGAGCTCCAGCCAACACCCAAAACCACAACCATAAAACCTATCTATCATCCACCACGGCCATCGCAAGAAGTCTCGAATTATGGTCACCGCATTTCCGACACCGAGTCATCCACCACGGCATCCGTCACACAACCATCCACCCTCTGTACCTTCCTCACAATCTTTACCCCCTCCTTCGTCGGCTTCATAGCTAGTTTCACCAACGGCATCATCACAGTCGGCCTCCCCTCGATCGCACGTTCCATCGCTCTCGAACGCTCTCTTTACCTATGGCCATCCTCCGTCTATGGTCTCACATCCGGCGCTGCACTTCTCATCGCTGGTTCTGTAGCCGATATAGTAGGTGCTAGATCCGTGGAGCTCACTGGCATCACCTTCCTCGGTGTTTTCACGTTAGCATGTGGGTTTGCACAGACCGGCGGGCAGCTCGTAGCTTTTCGGGCTCTTCAAGGTGTGGCGCTTGCGTTGCATTTACCCGCCTCTGTTGCCATCATTACTGGTGCTGTGCCGTCCGGAAGAGCGAGGAATCTTGGGTTTGCGTGTTTGGGGTTCAGTCAGCCGCTTGGGTTTGCTGTGGGGTTGGTCTTGAGTGGTGTTATGATTGAAAGAGCGGGATGGCGCTTAGGGTTTTACGTGACTGGAGGGTGTACGTTGGCGGCCGCTGTGGCTGCGGTCTGGACGCTTCCTAAACTGCCTTCCCAGAATCAGGATGGTGTGGTTGCGCTTTGGAAGAAGGTTGGTAGGGAGATTGATTGGGTTGGTGGTATAATATCTAGTGGCGGCCTGGCTATCCTCGCATATGTCCTTGCGTATGTGTTTTCTCTTCATCGTCTGATTCCAATAAAGCTGACAGCATGTAGTATCATCAGCGCCGACCTGACAAGCATTCGCTCAGCCGAGACAGCCTCGCTTCTCACTATCAGTATCCTCCTTCTCTGTGTCTTTCCAGCCTGGATGCACTACCGCGAGCGACGTGGAAAAACAGCCCTCGTACCGAACAAGCTGTGGAGCAGTCTCCCCTTTACCAGCACATGCATCATGGTCGCACTCTCTTACGGCGTCATGAACTCCATTGAGCTCTTCTCCAGTCTATAGTATGTATCACCATCCACCGTCCACCATCCTATTGCGCAACAAGGCAAAAGTCCATGGCTAACCCCAAGTCCAGTTTCCAAGAAGTCCAACACGCCTCCATGCTAGCAACATCCCTCTACCTCCTCCCCGACCTCCTAGCTGGCGTCCTGATCCAAATCTCCGTCGGTCTATTCGTCCACCGCGTGTCTGCCCGCTGGCTCGTCGCCGGCTCCGCCTTCATCTGCGCCATCTCGCCCCTCCTAATGGCCGTTGTACCCCCAGCATGGAGCTACTGGAAACTAGCTTTCTGGGCGCAGATATTCGCCCCGTTCAGTGCCGATGTCTTGTTCACTGTTGGTCTCATCATCGTAAGTGACAACTTCCCGGAGAAGACGCAGGCGCTCGCTGGTGCTGTGTTCAATACTGTCGCGCAGTTTGGTATGAGCTTGGGTATGGGTAGTTGCCAGGTTGTTGCGCTGGGGGTGCAGGTTAAGAGCGGGAGTACGGGTACTGGTGGCCATGGTGATGGTGATGGCGGCGGAGCGTTTGAGGACCAGGATGATGTGGCTGTGTTGAAGGGGTATAGGGCGAGCTATTGGCTTATGTTCGGGTATATGGTCGTTTGTATGATGATCGCTGTCGTGGGGCTAAGGAAGGCGGGCAAGGTCGGACTGAAGAGAGAGTAAAGGGTCGACTATACGGGAATGCTACCGGAAAGCACCAATGCGGTTTTCGCAGCCGCTTGAGGTCCGAAAGAAGGTCAAATAGACCATCTAACACCTAACTCAGACAAAACGGGCAGGTATATATAAAGCAGCGTCGGGCTCCACGCCATGAAGTATACCAAGTAATACATCAGCCACCATGCGACGAAGTGTTTCAAGTTCGTCATTATCCCACCTTGTCTTTCTCCTACGATCAAATTGACCAAGCGCTCTTGGCAGTATACGGTCCACAAGCACATTGGTACCAGCATGTAGAAGGTGTGGAATATCTTTACGCTGGGCTCTTGTGAAGGTGTCGGCCGTATTACCATCTGTACGTAGGTCGATAACGCGCACGCGGCGTTTATTAGTAGTGATGACATGGCGAAGATATGAGATCGTGGATGATGAGAGGGAGTCTGAGGAAAATGGAGAGTGTGTTATGTGGAAGAAATGCGACGAAGAGTGACAATTAGCCAAGATCATGTCCAGTTTTTGCAGTGGCTCTACCAAGTTTCGCGTGTACCTTATGGTGCCCACAGCCATTCTTTAGCGAATCTTGGAACAATTACAACGAAGGCCATAGCGATTCGTTCAGTATGGCACGTTATTGTTTGGTCTAGCCGCTAGAGCTTGAAGGAGCGAACGGAGTAGGGTGCGCGTCGACATCTCTATACTCCAAGATGCCTCAATCCACCTTGTACACGAAAAGAAAACTGAACAGGTCTGCGGACTACATTAAGACAAGAACCTGTAAAGTAGGTAATTTAACGTTAACGTAGGCTCTAGGGTATTAAGTTTTTATTAAGTTGACGTGAATCGATGTGCAAGATAGAAACACGAACGATCGTTGCGCTCCATGGTGTTGCCATGATCGCTGCCAAGACAACACGTGCACCCCGCCCCGCCACAGCGAACCTCGGAACGCTTCACTGTCCCTGCACAACCTTACCATCTCGTTACACATGACTTATTGGCTCAATACACAACCATGATACGGAGTCGATCAAAAGTTCACCAGATGACCACTCACACTCTACAACAAACACACCGCGTTCAATGGCAGTAGCGCCCCCACAGCCCACCTGCCCGACTCGCATTAATCTCCTACGGAGCAAACGCTCGCCCAGGAAGCTGTTTCCATTGCGACGGTAGTTAATATCCCAAGGCCACGATAAGCTCGAAGGCGACCCAAGCATCATGCGCCTAGACGGATCAGCAGGGGACCAAACCGCCATAGCCAGCGAACTGCCTAAACCAGTAGGCACGTAAACGCCAAGGGTCACCGTCAACGAATGGTCGCGCGTTGGTGTTTTTATGATCGTCTCTATCTCGAATTTAGCAGCACCTGATTCAAGGATCTTCTTGTGGTCGCGCTTGTTTCGTGGTGATCCGATTGCAATTATTTTGTTCTTTGGTTGGTTGGGTACATGATGACGTTGATTTGTCGGCCCCATCCAAATCAGAGACCAAACAAACAATGATCTGGGAGTCTACATTACCCTACGGATCTCCCAAACTTTCGTTTTCATACTAATGTAGTCTGCAGCCACCTGTTTCGTTCCTTCCGTTCATGGTGCTAGCGACCGGGTCGGCGCGAATCTGGGGATCTTTGACGACCTTCCGCATCTGCATTGGAGGAGCCGGGGCTAACCTTTTAGTGCCGGTATAGAGCAGGGCTGCGCGATATCATCTGGTCTACCACTGAATATATAGGTAGCATAGTCGGTGCCTTCATCTGGAGTCTTCCCTCACGCTTCTCCTTCATCCTCACATACCATGAAGCTCCTCAACATCGCCCTTGCTTCTTTAGGCTTAGCGTCTGCGGCCACCGTCAACACAAAGAAGGTCAACTACGATGACTGGAAGGTGTACCGCGTCAATGTCGGTGCCAACGCTGCCAAAATCGGCGATGTCATGAGCAAGCTCTCACTTGACTTGTGGAAGGGCAAGCCAGCATCCAGCGATGTGGTCGACGTTATGGTCCCACCTTCGGCAGTCAAGGACTTTGAAGCGTCGACAAAGGATATTGAGGGTAAAGTTGCCGCCACGAGTACTTTTGAAGATATTTAGCTAACTTTTTGACAGTATGTAACCTCCTAGTTACAAGCTTTTCTTGACACTAACAACTGGATAGACCAAGGTCATGCACGACAACCTTGGCCGTTCTATCGCGGATGAGCAAACTGTCAGCATCTATGCCGGTAAGCTTACTCCATACCATGCAGGAAAATACACCAGAAGTCTACATTGTCGTAGGGAATTCGTAAACTTATGTTTCTATTCTAATGTATGCTCCAGCCGGTGCAGCACCAAGTGCCTCTTGGTTCAACGCGTACCACTCTATTGCCGACCATATGCAATGGATCACAGATCTTGCCGCGGCGTACCCAAAAAATGCTGAAGTAGTTTCCGCTGGCAAGTCAGTCGAGGGTCGCGACATCAAAGGAATCCACATCTGGGGCAGCGGCGGCAAGGGATCCAAGCGGGCTGTAGTCTGGCACGGCACAGTCCACGCACGAGAATGGATCACAACAATGGTATGTCGAAACTTTGCCCTGGGAATGAATGTCATTATACTAATCGATTCGTCCAGGTCGTCGAATACGCTGCGTACCAGCTGCTCACATCCACCGACTCCACCACGGCCGGATTCAAGAACTCGTACGACTTTTACATCTTCCCCATCGTGAACCCAGATGGCTTCGCCTACACCCAGTCAGCCGACCGTCTGTGGCGCAAGAACCGTCAGACCACTCCCTCGGCGTCTTGCGTAGGCCGCGACATCAACCGCAACTGGCCATCCCACTGGGACCTACCCCAAGGCGCTTCGACCTCCCCCTGCGCTCAAGATTACAAGGGCCCATCTGCAGGCGACGGTGTAGAGACTAAGCTGCTCAAGGCCCAACTAGACAGCCTAGCCGCTGGCCGCGGAATCGCGCTGTACATGGACATCCACGCCTACAGCCAGCTTTGGATGTACCCATACGGATACACATGCTCTGGTGTCGTCCCCAACTCCTCGAAGTATGCTTCCCTCACCAAGGGCGCCATTGCCGCTGTCAAGGCTGTGCACGGAACTACATTCACAGGTGGCCCTATCTGCAACACGATTTACCAGGTCAGCGGCGACTCTGTGGACTACGCCTTCGAGGTTGCCAAGGCAAACTACTCCATGACCGTGGAGCTAAGGGACACCGGCAACTACGGATTCGTCCTGCCCGCTGCGCAGATCTTGCCCAGTGGTGAGGAGATGTGGGCTGGTTTGAAGTACTTGTTGGCGAACATGTAGATGGTGATTTATACGAAATGAGTACGTGTTGACGGCGTTTGAAGAGTTGGGGATGTAGCGATACCTTGAGATGGCGATAGCATTCTTCCATTCCTGTTGATAGTAGAGTCGTAAGAATACAACAAAGTGATAAAGCGGTCATCCGTGCCATCTGCCTGTTCCCTGCTCACGGCTATTACTCCCAGAGCTCACAGTACTACCCAGCTCTCCCATCTCAGCGACGACAATAGCCAAAACATCTCTCCTATCCATTCCCCTAAGCTGCACCAAGCCACGAACAAGTAGCCAACTTCCCATCATGACAACGCTCAGAAGACCGACAACGCATAGCAGTTTTCCAGAACCCGTTCTTGCAGTTGAAGAGCACGCCTCCCATCCCGTTGTTCTCCCGCAGCATACACTTTGGCACGCCTTCCTCGCATCGGCGGTGCAGGGTGTTGTCGCGAGAAGAGAGCTCAGAGTCGATGCATTGGGGCGATGGCGTATCCTTGCAGCGACATGTGTCGCGTGCCTCCCATGTTCCGTTCTTGCAGATGTTTATACCGTCGTAGCCGATGTGGAGAGTAGTCAGACATTGTAGTTCGCCTTCTGTGCACTGTGCGGGCGAAGAGACGCAGGCGCCGTTTTGATTATGGGTGCAGTCCGAGAGTACGCCGCGTGGTACGGCGGAGCTGAGGGCGCTTACGCTTAGGCTCGCGATGGTGATGATACTGAGGTACTTCATAGTGGAGATGTGGAGATAGTGTATGGGTGGTGTAGAAGGTCAGTAGGGAGAGCTGGTAATGCTAGATATAGAGGTGGGTGCAGGACCGGAGGGGAAAGAGCGCTCCTTTCACTTGGGAGGTGCGGCGGGAGGTGAGGAAGTGGGAGCCGTCAGGTACGTCACCTGGGCATTATGTTGCCTACATTACTTTTATAGCTCAACTGAGAGTGTGTGAGATGCTATCAATCCAAATAGACTGTAGCTAAGGGTAATTTCCTAATGCATAATGGCCACGATCAGGCACTCACGACTTCCGCAGATCATACTGTACCCATACGATGGGGTATTTTCTGATGAGAAATTTCCAAACAACTTTAAGACGAGATCTTTGAACCGAGTAAGCGAACCTATTGGCGATAATAATAGACCCTCGGGGAACTGTTCCCCCGGATAGTGTGTGCACCCATGTCGTGACATGCGGGTAATCGCAGATGACAAAAATGAACTTCTGATTGCATACAGACTAGCCTCTATAACTGTAAACTACAAGAAAAGAGCGCTCGATTGCACAGCTAACATGAAAGGTCCAGCTACCAGTTATGCGCGTGATATGGAGGGTGCTTTATCGCAGAAGGAGGGAGCAGAATAGTGACTTTTCGAGGAAAAAGACAGCAAGCAATCCACCAGATAGACATGACAGCACACGACTATGATGCCTCACGATTTAACAACAATGACCGGGAATGTGACATGCTGCAAGTTCTGGCAGGCTTGTCTAGTAGTATCGTAGATGTACATGCGCGCAACTTGCGCTTCACCCAGGCAACCTGTTGCTGGTCATAGCGCCACACTCGTTGCGTTTGCAAATAGACTCACTCACCGTGAAAATTCACACCCGCTTCTCCACCGCAAACGCGGACGCGAGATAGCTTTGTTGACTTTGCATCAACAACAGCCGCTGGACTTTTCCAGCTGATCAATTCTCTCTTACCTAGCACAACGCCAATGTACGTATCCCTTCTTTGCAAGTCACGAGAAGCATATTGACATACTCGTAGATTCAATCAGATGGACGACGTTGATACCATCCTCAAGATCCTGCGGAGCGAGGACGGGGAGCTTGATCTGCCGCCGGACTTGGTTGTCAATGCAGTTAGCTCCATGAGCGAAAACATATACACACATTGGGGGCAACTCAATGAGATCTTGGTGCGACATGAAGACACCATCCGAGCTCGATGGAAGAAGAAGTCGCAGGCAAAGCGTCGGGAGCTACTCTGTGTGGTGCAGCCTGATATTCCTCACCTGCACCGACCGGATTGCGAAGAGCCTCCTCATTACTGCGCTGACTGCGCATGCAAAGAAGCGGATAAGCCGATACCTGGAAGCGACCTCTGGCCCTATATCAACCTAGAGGATCTGTCGGATGCGAAGTCACTACTCGTCTTCGTAAACGCGCGCGGCCGCAATTGTCCTGGAACGTTTGCTCCATCCGAACCTAATTTCTCCGCGCTGGGCATACGCCATACGACCGGGGACCGCTACGCGCACGTCAAGATTCTTATTGGGGATCAGCGTGAAGGTGATGAAGAAATAGAAGAAGAGTGGGCGTATGGTCGTGTGGTCGGCTTTGAATGCGAACCGCAACTCAAGAGCCAGGATGACGAGGAAGAGCAGATTGAATATGAGATAGGATTAGGGCTACAGATTCTTCGCATCCAAGAGGGTATCTTGAGGTTTCTTGTCGGCTGCTGCGAAAATATCATGCATGAGATCACACCAGATTCTCTGTGCAGCGATCTCTTCCCCATCAAGCCTATGCCACCGAGCTTATCCGGCCAAGAAGAGATGATTAGCAGCTTCGCCGATGCATCTCGCAAGGCACCGTATACTGCGAGAGCTGCACCAGACTTCGCACGAATTCGATATCTAGTTTCGACAGTACTAGAGAATGCCAAAGACCACGCTTGGGCTTTACGGGAGGACCCTGCGTACTTCGCAGAATATGTCCAAGCTTATGCGGACCATCGCCACGAGAACGTCCTGAATGATAAGGGGCAGCCATGCTCGATGCTGGGAAGCAGAAAATTCTATAGCAGTATCCTTCGTGAAATCTTGGTAAAGGCATACGCTGGTCTCATCTTCTGGGATCAGATACATCAAGAGCTCGTCAAGCTGGAAGCTCTTCATGAATGTGTCGTTAATGGGCCAGCGACATCGGAGCTCATTGAGCGGTATTGGGACGCAGTGGGGATTGTGTACTACATGTTGCGTACAAGAAAGGATTCAGCGAAGAGACATCTGCGGAACATATGCCTCGGCGCACCTCAATTACGCCATCTTCGGGTCAGCGTGCCCAAGCCTGGACGACCTGACTATACCGTTCAAACCAAGGAGACCGACGATGAAATTGGAAGGCGTACACAAGTACTACTGACATCTCTCTCCGTTGAGTACGACGAAGCCGACAAACTCCATTTTCTTTTGGATTTTCTCGAGACACACTGTCAACGCGAACCATCAGCAAGGCAAAAGCTTTCACCTATGATAGAAGTCACTCTCAATGAGCTGTCTATCAGTGTCGAATGTCTTCATCAGTTGCGAATCTCTTCCTGCTATGACTTCCTGGGTAACATGTTCAGCCATTTGGATAAGAAACCGCTGTTGCCTGGGATGTTGGAAGACTTCTGCAAGGGTCTCGAAGCCTGGCGTGGAACAATGTCGAGTTGTTGCGAAGGGATCATCGCGCCAAATCTCGGTGATCCGACGGATGGAAAGTTCAATTACCCTAGTGAAGATGCCCACTCCAAACAGACCGTTGATGCACGTCGCAAAGCCGAACGCAATCTAGACAGGTTTTGGAGGTACGTAGATAACTCGTTTCGCAAGCTCACGGGCTGTTCGCAGCATGACACCATACGTCGGCTTTTCGAAGAGGGCGGTCCAATGCGCAGAACAGCTCAGTGGCACGACCCCGAAGATCTTGGCACAACTTCGATACCCGTTGTATATGAGTACATTCCGGTATTCGAATCATTCCACGATTCAACCCAGGAGATCACTGGCAACTTCAATCGACTAGCGTTGGCTAGTAAGTCTAAATCGAAGACGCATGGCGCGATGGCACTCGTGATCAGCGATGTCGACCAACACCCGAAGGATCAACCGACGCTTGTGTCGAAACCGTTATATCACGTTGGAAAGGATGCCTACGCTGTTCTTAAGGCGTTGTTTTACATGCCGAACGATAATGAAACTCCAGGCAAAATACGCTGGGACCAGGTTGTGGCTACACTCACCAAGCTGGGATTTGCTGTCGAGAAGCTGCATGGATCAGCATGGCAGTTCACACCAAAGAAGCTGGACTTGCCACGCGGCATCCAGTTCCATGAGCCACACCCCGGCGGCGAGGTGCCGTTAACGTTGGCCAGGCAGTATGGCCGTCGACTCGCTCGTGCGTACGGATGGGAGGGAAAGATGTTCAAACAGAAGTGAGGATGGTAGTTCAAACGGTGACCTGGCGGTTGAAGAGGCCGCAAATGTCGGTATTTGAAGGGATTGGTGCTATCTGGAAAGAGGGTCGGGAGTTCCTTCCGAGTTGACGCAGCAGTTGCGCACATAAGCTTGGTTCGACTCGTAGAGCTTGAGCTTTCTGGCGCTATGATTGAGTAATGGATAGGCGGTGCTGAGTAGGTCGACTGCTGAGATCTGGTCATGTCAGTGCTATACCGAGATAGTCAGACCGCAGATGAAACACGCAGGCTGCTCCATTGTGGTATCTTATGATCGTGTTTTGTGCGCCAACATCAAAGACAAATCCGTGTTGACGCGTAAAACAGAATGCATCACCCCTTGTTTCCAAGCCTGTTGATGGGAATCTTCGTGTCGGCGATGAGAGTTGGGGAGCTGAACACGTGAAAACCGGAGGTGGGAGGTTTGCAAGAGCGGGTGATGACGCGCTAATGACTTGGCAGGGACAATCGAAGGCAGGAGCATCATCCGCCGCCCACGCCTACACGTTTCTCACAAAGGTACGAACTCATTCGCGGAACAAAACAGTAGCAATCAGAGTACAAAGAGCAAGGTCGTGTGTAGAAGGGGTATATTGTTGCTGCAGTGATGTTTCCACTACAGCTTCTAGGTAAGAAGATCTAGTAATTGAGGGGGTACTGTGAGAATTGGAACCTTCATCAATCGTCTAACCCAAGCGAATCCATCACGCCGAACTTTCGTCACATGAAATCATCCGTCGTAATAATCAGAGGTGCTCACCGTGGGGCACAGCGCCTATCGGCTAGATGCGCCGTCGATCTCCTTTTGAGCATCGACAGCAGCGGCCGGGTCTGACTCTTTGTCCTTGTTGCCGGTTTCCTGACGAATCGGTAGCTCTGAGCTCGTCTCACCAGCAGTCTTTGTAGCGTCATCAACTCCCGCGACCGGAGCGTTAGCGAAGTGTACTTTGCGGTCTGGCGTCTCCGAGATCCTTCTAAGTTCGGTGACAAACGACTCGCCCCACCATGCGCTATGTGATGTTAGAACGTGTCGATCGATATATAATCGTGGGTACTTACCTAGTGTATTTCCGGACGTATTTGGACAGCTTTTGGTAGTTTAGACTGCGTTGCTCATCGCCCATGGTGACTGCGTCATGAATAGCATCCGCCAACTCCTCGGTGTTCCATGGGTTGACGATAAGACTGCCGTTCAAGCTCTGTGCAGCACCAGTGAACTCGGACAAGATCATGACACCGTGTCGCTTCTCCTGTGTCGCGATGTACTCGTAGGACACCAGGTTCATACCGTCGCGTGTCGAAGATACAAGACAGACATCTGAGACAGCGTAGAGCGCAATAAGCTCGTCGAAAGAGACCGACTTGTGCATGAAGTGGATAGGCATGAACTCGATAGTGCCGAACTTGCCATTGATGCGACCAACAAGCTCATTGACGACTGCGCGGAGGTTCTGGTACTCCTCGACGTCTTGCCGGGAAGGAACGGCGACTTGTACAAGCACGACCTTGCCGATCCATTCGGGATGCTCTGTGAGGAATACCTCGAGAGCGTGCAGCTTCTGTGGTACACCCTTGATGTAGTCGAGGCGATCAACACCAACGATGAGCTTGACACCCTGGAACTTCTTCTCGAGGGCTGCTATCCGCTCTTGTACCTTGGGCTTCTGGAGACCCTCGTCGAACTTCTCGGGATCGATACCGATGGGGAAAGCGCCGACAGTAACGACCTTGCCCTTGAACTCGACTCCGTTTGGTGTTGTAGCAAGTCCCCTGGTCTGAGTTAGCAAGTGCGAACTCTGCCCTTGGGCTGATACCTACAGGATGCGCGAGCAACTACTCAGGAAATGACGAGCATAGTCGTATGTGTGGAAGCCAATGAGGTCGCAGTGGAGAACGCCGAGCAGGATCTCGTTGCGGACGGGGAGGATTCGGTAAATCTCGGAACTGGGGAAAGGTGTGTGCAGGAAGAAGCCGATCTTGACATTCTTCTTGGTGTTGCCGAGTTCCTCGCGCAACATGGCGGGCATGAGCATCAGGTGGTAGTCGTGCACCCAGACCATGTCGTTGTCTTGTACGTCCTTTGCGACGGCCTTTGCGAACAGGCGGTTGGCCTCGGTGTAGGCGTCCCAAGCGGACTCGTCGAAGGTAATCTCACCGGGGTGGTAGTGGAAGAGCGGCCACATGATCTCGTCTACGACTGTTAGCGCTTGCAGTGATATAGTTTGGTATTGGTAGTCTCACTTGAGAATCCATTGTAATGCCTGTCTGCGAGCTCATCGTCGAGCATGACAGGTACCGCGTTGTACTTCTCCTTGAGCTGGTCGTTCAAGGTCTTTGTCTCGTCCTCGGGGACTTCAAGTCCGGGCCAGCCATACCACTGGAAGGTGGTGGTCTTAGAGAGTCCGCTCAAACCGCTGACCAGTCCTCCCGAGGACATGGACATGTCGTACTTGCCCTCATCGGAGCGCTTGATGGTGATGGGCAGTCGGTTCGACACGAGCAGCAGACGTCCCTCCGACGACTCGGGCTGCTTGAGGGTTGTGGGCGCGTTAGACATCTTGGCGGTGGATATGTTGGATAGTGGGGGTTGTAAGGTGGTTGAGTCGCGACACTCCTGACAGGAAATTTATCTGCGGCGTAGGGTGTTGGGCGAGGTCAGCATTCACCTCCGCAACGTGGCTGGGGCCGGTGAGCAGGCGGTGTGGGTAGGTTTCCTTTGGCGCGAGGGGGGAGGGATCAGTTATTTTAATTGTGGTGCTGGCGTGACGAAAGAATGATAATAGATCAAGGCCCGCTCGAAGGTGGAGGCGGCTTCTCGCAGGTTCCGAGCTCAAGCGGCCAGAGTTGGCAGACGGCAGGGCGCAGTTACAACCCGGGCAGATGCTAAAGTTGAAGATGACTGGGGCTAGGGGCGGTCGGGACTGGCGGCATGCAGCTCGGTCGCTGACAGGTGTAGGCCGCGTTGGAAAACACTGAATGAAGCTGGCGGTGTCTGTGTGAAACTTGGGAATAAATGTGACGTCGGTCGTGGAGCTGCCCAACCCAGCAGACGCGGGGCGCTCACAGACCAACTCGACGTCAAAGGGCGGCGCCCAGCATCATCTATGGGCATCTGCATTGGCAATACCATGCGATTCATGCAATCAGCAGGAAGGAATGGGATTCAACTGATACATCGCCGTGGCTCGACACGACAAATTCCCCGCAGGCCCTGATGCCACTTGACGCCATTGGATCTCTCCGGGGAGTCACGTGTACGCTACCGGCGACGTGCCTGCCCTAACCGCCGCGTCTATCGCGTACGGCCGTCGATCATCAACACCATCTACGAACGCGCCGCCCATCATGTCGGATTCCGAAGCAGACCGGCCCTCTGAGGCGACCATTTCAACCAAACTGCGCGACATTGTCATCGCGATCCACAAATCTGGAAAAAGCGAGGATCTGACCGTCAAGCGCGTTCGGGCGCGCGCAGAGAAGGAGCTAGCCCTAGACGAAGGCTTCTTCAAGACAGACTCGACATGGAAAGAGAAGTCACAGAAAGTCATCGTAGACGCAGTGGTATGAAGCCCGACTTCCAATGCCTGACCAGTTACTAAAAAAATGTAGGAGAAGTTCTGCTCCGATGAGCCCTCACCACAGCCTACTCCCAAAAAAGCCGCCCCCAAACCCAAAGCGAAGCCCGCCGAAAAGAAGACCAAGGCTGCCACCGAGAACGCCAGAGGCACCAAGCGCAAGGCTGCGGCACCTGCCAAGAAACCCAAGAAGCGCGCGAAGACCGAGTCCGAAGAGTCTGAAGCTGAGCTCTCAGAACCACCTGCAGAGATATCCGATGCAGAGAGCGAGCCACCTAAGAAATTAGTACGGCGGGGGAAGAAGACTGTGGCAGAAGACTCGGACGAGGAGGATTCGCCGAAGCCGACGTCCAGACCCAGCGCCGCGGTCGACGATGAGAGCGACATCGAACCTGAGCCAGCGAAGAAGGCAGACACAAAGGGCGACGTATCAGACAGTGATCTGTCCAGCGTCATAGACGAAGAGCCCAAGAAAAAGAAGAAAGCCCCTGCTGCGAAGGGCAAGAAAGAAAAGGCCCCAGCGAAACCAAAAGCCGCGCCCAAAGCGAAGACCGAGGACGACCCCGACACCGCCGAAGTCAAGCGACTCCAAGGCTGGCTCGTGAAGTGCGGCATCCGAAAAGTCTGGTCGCGCGACCCTGAGCTCTCCCAGTGCGACACATCAAAGGATAAGATCCACGTGCTCAAGGGCTGGCTGAAGGACGTGGGCATGGATGGCAAATACTCGGTTGAAAAGGCAGCCAAGATCAAAGAGCAGAGGGAGTTTGCGAAAGACCTCGAGGCAATCAAAGAAGGTGAAGCGGCGTGGGGAAAAGCCAGTGAAGTCACAGCCACGGGTCGGCCAAGCCGAAGGGCAGCAGCAAAACCTGTACCACAGCAGAAGGTTGTACTGGAAGACGATAGCGAGGAAGAGGCTGGCGGCGATGATAACGACGACGACGATGACGATGATGACGATGTCCAGGGCGAGTCGGAAGACGAGGAGGATGATAAGAGCGGCGACAGCGGAGGTGACGACTCTGAATGAGCTACGTCTGCAACGTGTATCGTGTTTCGTCGCGCTTGCGTACGCTTGTCATTATGGAGCATGCGGCACCATATCTAATACATGCGCATGGTTTAGTCGGGGCGTAGTGAGTCGTTTGATACCCACCAAAGCTTTTC
This sequence comes from Alternaria metachromatica, assembly GCF_023757995.1. NCBI lineage: Eukaryota > Fungi > Ascomycota > Dothideomycetes > Pleosporales > Pleosporaceae > Alternaria > Alternaria metachromatica. The sequence continues at coordinate 760,444 of NW_026055503.1, forward strand.
TGTTCTTCTTGAATACGAATTCGTCAATTTTGTCACAACTTCCGCGACCACATATTTGGAAACTCTTGTTGACTAAATGAATGTAATAGTCTTGACACTAGTCGTAACAAAACACACGATAACTGTCGACGGAATGCGACGCCAAAAGCCTATACAACAACACTGATCCACGAGACCTCAAGCCGCTCAAATATCTCTCATGCAGTTTCCTGAGATCTGGCCTTGTTCTCTCTCGTTTCCCTCTTCTCTACCAGTTTCATCCATCCGAACAGCCCCCTCTATCCCCTATGCTGACACTGTTCCTTCTACGACCTACCCGACGAACGCGTTGCTCTTGTAGATGCCGCATCCGGAGGCGCTGGTGTGGTACTTGCACTGCGTGTCATAGCACGCGTCTGCATGCGGTGCTGTGGCGTCGTCGGCTGCGGCGGAAGGGGTGCAGGAGGCGACCGAGACGATGATGCGGAGTCCACATAAGACGATACAGAAGACAACGACGAGCTATCTGGAGATGCAGGCGAAGATGGGAGAGGAGGTAGGTCCGCCAACGGCGAACATGGCGCTGATGGGGAACTGCGCAACTTCGCTTTTACAGGCGTTGTAGATCGTGAAGATGAAGAATTGGATGATAGACTGGTCCTGCAGCTTCGCTTCATGGGAGGGTCGGGGTTTTCTTTACCTCCTTCTTCATCGTCACCGCTGATGCCTTTGTTGTCTTCGCTTGACTCGCTCGATAATGACTTGCGCTTACGAGACGATGGTGAGGAGGAGCCACTGTTGGGTTGACTTGATTCTGCGTCTTCGTTCCTGAATTTGTTCGGAAGAGCTGGAAGGGATGGTGAGGATGGAGAAGACGCACTAGATGAATGAGCCTGGAATGAACACTCTGCGGTCGATACGGGTGGGGAGGAGGGTATGCATAGGTATGGTGATGGGTCTGAGGACATGCCGTTGCTCTTGTCCGCAATAGTTTTAGTTTCCATTTCAGTCTGAACGAGTGTATCGTCTTCATCATCTGAGTAATCGAAACCAAAGCCGCCCGTTGGTTTGTTTGGTGTCTTCGTTGGCGCAGTCTGAAGCTCATCTGTAATTTTTGTCGGTTGCTCATTTGTGTCCTTCTCGGCATACTTATCTTCAGCTTCGACGACAGCCAAGATGATGTGCGACTTTCCATCGCTCCAAAGGAGCTTGTTACCCTGCTCATCTTCCACGTCTATACTCACATCGTTCTCATCTTCCGGAAAAGCGACATGTACTGCTTCGATTTCACGGGACGGTTCGTCATCTAATAGCCCTTTCAGAGACTCTGGGTCGAACGCCAGATTATGTATATTGAGAATACCACGCTCCTTCCGCGATGGTTTCATCACCAAATTCTTCTCCTGTTTCTGGGCACAAGCTCGCGGCACGTCCTGTTCCTCTTCAAGCTGCTGAATAGTGGCTTCTGGAACTGCAAAGCTGTTCTCATGGAAGTGGAAGGCGATCGGAGGGACTTCAAGATCCCTACCGGTAACCATACACTTGAGCATATTGCCGAAGAACTCCAATCGGGCTTCGCTACCGTTGAAGTGCTCTTCAGGTCGAGACGGCTCGTAGTTTAGTAGGCACTCGATGACGATTTGGAAACACTCTAGTAACGCCGTCGCCTTCTTCGCTTTGTCCTGCAGGAATAAGAAGGTCTCTACAAACAACTTGTTTGGAGCACGCTGTTGGATGTAGCTGCCCATGACTGGAAAGAGTTCTGAGCAGTACTTGAACGTAGCGAAGTGCTTTTCCACGTCTGGTGCGCACAGAAGGGCGCGAAGTTCGGGGTCTGTGATGAGTGCGAGAATGGTCCGAATTGACGACAAAGTTTTGAGCTGTTGGATAGTCTCAAGACCGGCAGCATGCTTTACATCGAGGTAGGTGGCTAAATCCTTCAGCTGATCCGTCTCGTCTTCGTCGTACGAGCCTTGGTCTTCTTCTTTTGCATGCGCATGAGCCTGGACTATGTCATCCATCTCACCGCGCTCAATCGGTTTAGCAGCGCGTGCTTCGGCTCGGCAGTCATCGCAGTAATCAAAGAAAGTATTCTCCGCGGCAATCGGGGTTTCTGTGTCGTCAGTTGGAACACAATTGGCGGGTGCGCTGTCGACACCTTGGACCAAATGTATTTCCTTCGCGTTAAAGCAAAGAGAGGTGTGTTCGGGCTTCGTTGAGAGCACGGTGTGGGCGCACTCGCTGTATGTAATGCATGTGAAGCCGCACATCGTCGACAAGACTGGATGGCTGACTTGAGGTTGTGTGAGAGATGGTCTGAGAATGGGCGTAAAATGACAGGCCTAGGATGGTGTAGATTCAGGCAGCTGTAGTAGCGGAAGCTAGTGTGGTATAGTCGGACGGAAGAGGAGTGCAACCTTTTCGTCTTGGCAGGGTCGAAGAAACACGTTGGTGTAGTTCGAAATAATGAAGTACGTTGCTGCACCCTTTTCAGTGCACGATGTCGAAAGAAATAACGGGTGGCGTGGGGAGGAAGTGAAAGGATTCGACTATATACATTGTGAGAACACTCCGCAAACCGAGCCAATGTGCATAAAGACACCACTCAGTTCTGATGCGTTACCGGACAAACATACGCTTTTTGCAGGAAGATAGAGCTCTAGTTCATACAGCACTAAGTGTTTGCTGTGAGACAGGCGCGACACAAACCCGACAGCGCAACATCTCACTTCTTGTTCAAAGCATTGACTTTCTTCGCATGCTCGTAAACAAGCTGTTTGGCCTCCGCGTCTTCCAGAAAGATCGTAAATCCGTCGTCGTGATTGCTTCCATAGGAGTAACCAGAGTAACCAAATTGCCAGTACATATCCGGCATCTTCTCCTTCAGACTGGTGGCCTGCCATAGTCCGATAGCTTCAAGTCTTGTGACATTCGAGGTCTTGCTGAGGTATTCTTGCCTCTTGTCGTCGGTCAGCCATCCATACTCTTCGTGTACGACTGGCTTTCCAACGGCACGGGAGGCTTCGGCGTGATCGATGATCCACTGGTTGGCCCATTCGACGCTCTTGGACCACCCTATTGCAAGTCTAGTCAGTGTAGCTCAAGGAATGATAGTGTTGATGCCTGTCGAATGAAATATACGTACAATCGGGATATGTATGGAAGGTACCGAAGTCGATGTTCTTGAGCGCCAACTCCTTGTCGTAGTCGCCACCATCGTATCCATTATAGAAGCCATCGTCACTAGGCCTGTTAAAGCCTCCTTCACCACCCCATGTAACAAGATGGTCCTTGTCAAGCGACTTGACATATGTGCTCATCTCATCGATCCACTCGGTGATCATGTCAGGAGTGCAGTTCTCGCTGCGCGGCAAGTTTCGCACACCATCAGCACCGCATCGTGGCTCGTTCGCCAACTCCCACGCCATGATGGCCGAAGACTTAGCGTAGCGTTTGACAATCTCCTTGACGTACTTCTTGTACGCTTTCTTGATGGCTGGGACATGATAGAACTAACGAACGCTATGTTAGTCTATGATCATGTAGGCAAAGACTGTGTGACTTACATCGTCATGGTACTTGTAGCCGAGATTGGTCGTGTAGACATCCATGCCACCATAGTCGGCCCAGTTGTTTGTCAAAGCAACGATGAGCTTCATGCCAATTTTCTCCGCAGCCTTCACGACTTTGTCGAACGGTACTAGGTTGATCTCCTGTGTTCCGTTGCTCCACCATTGCAGGACGTTCGGACTGGGACCAGCACCTTCGCCACCGTACTGTGGTAGTCCGTTTGCGAGAGTCGTCCTGTTGCGATCGTTGAAGCCCCATGTCCTGAAGACGTTGAGTCCAGCCTTCTTCGCGGCACCCAGGCCAGCCTCTACATCGGATTGGAGCTGTGGAGTTTCAGTAAGTGTGGCAAGTCTGAAGTGAAATATACTGACGTCGTTGAACGGAAAGTAATAGGCATTGCTACCTGCGAAGTAGAAATCTTTTCCGTCTAATTTGAAGGCGTTGCCTTTGGTTGTGACAAAGCCAGCGGGTGCTTTCCTGCTAACTACTGCAGCTGAAGTACTAGTAGCTAGCAGTAAAAGCGAAGCAAGGCCGTAGAACATCTTGGTTAGTCTTTCTGCTTGAGTGTGTTTCCTCATTTTCTAAGCGTATTGCAAAGATATGTACCGTTTCGGTTTCTGAGCATTCTGACGCTATACCACTCTGGACACGGAGAGCCATCTCACGAGATCATCTTGCACTCCGCATTAGTCTTCCCCGCGATATATTGTGATCGCAATGGCCAAGCATCCGATCTGGCTGCTGATTGGTGCAAATGGACTAATTAGAGCTTCCGCACATGAACCAGATCTTCCAGAACATTGGTATCCGGGGAGACCTACATAGAAGTATGGCAAACTGAGTATGTGGAAGAACGGGCCTGTAGCCATTGCTCACAGCAATTTGCATCTCTTGGAGGTCCAGGCCACGTGCCGAAGTAAATTGTTGCTAGCATGAGGATTAGTTATCACTCTGGCTCTAGTACCCTTTGAACCCGGAGGCACTTTTGCCATGCCATTGATCGGGTTGGCGAGGTCTCTTGGTTGCGGATAGCGCAACGGTCCAAGTATGAGCTTTGTTGCGTCCTGTTTGCCATGGGCGCTCTAAGCTACGTATCATTTCTTCAACATCATGGCAGATGCGCGAGCGGTCAGTAAGGGCGAAGATGCTTGTAGCAGCGATGCGCGAGGCTGTGGTGAAAGCCTTCCTATGTACACCGCGCGTTTTTCAGTGCATTGCTCTGGATATTGTTCGTATAGGTTGCGACGGGACTGCAAGCGAACAGGTTGTGCATCAACAAGGGTCGCCGATACCATACAACGCGCGCAACAACGCGACTTTCCACGTCGCGTGATAGACTAGAGACGAAAACTTGACTATCGCGTAGCGTTGAGCTGTACGAGAATGTTCGAACGAGAACATAAGATGATGCAAACCCTCGTATGAGGACCTCGGGAAGTAAAGACTGATAGGGGTCAGAACACGTACCTTGGACGGTGCTGGACCAGAACGTCGTCATACGCGACGACATGAACCATCCCTCCATGCCAGTTATCTCCTCAGCACTTAATAGAACCACTCCGCGTAAGAGTCGCGACTAGAACGCGTTCGTTTCTGTTGCAGGCACATCTCAATCGTGCCTCGTGTTCATGACGCAATGATGGCTAGGTGGGAAAGCAGCTGACGCGCCAGGACCCGTGATTCGGCGCGAAGTGGAGCGAAGCTTCCTCCCGGCCGCCACGACGAAGCGTTCGACTGTGTCATCACGAAAACACCCACGAATGCTGTCTTTCCACAGCACTACGCCGTCCGGAACAACTGCCAGATCCACAGGGGGGGTGTTCAGGCTATTTTTCCGGACTGACTACGTTTCCGAGCCGGCTAATTTTCCGGACCGGCCACATTTCCAGACTTCGTGCGCGCCTATATCAGGAGCGAGGGCATATGCGGCAAACGCTCTGCAGCACTGCTCATGTCTTCCACCACGTCCTCTTTAGTTTTGCGCATTCTTTTCATTGTGTTGTTGACCCCATCGTCCAAGTCGCGCAATCTGAGGTCCGCTTGTCACGCGGCATGCCGACATGGCTGGTCGATGCGATGGCCTTACGAAATACGCTGTCAGATCGCGTGAAGTGAGTACCTTGATCCACGATCACAAAGAGAAGGAACGCTGTTGAGTATGAGCGAAAGAGGATTGCATTACTTAAGATTGAGCTCGGAAGAATTCGGAGATTTCAAGACCGTTATGTTAAACTGGGGAGACAGCATCTAAACCTTGGACTCATCTGTTCGTCCGAGCGAGTTCGGGTCGACATTCTCGGCCTCATCGTACGACTGACCATCTTCGTCTTTGATCCCCGTTATGTGCGTGACAACCTTGGCTGCGAAGGTATCGCAACTGACGTTCATTGCAGTTCGGAAGCGGTCGAGGAACCAGTCAATAGCGATGACGACGGCGTACATTCCGGTGATTGGGATGTTGACACTGGAAGCAATCATGACAACCAAGACCAAACTCGAACTTGGAATAGGTGTGGTTCCGATCGAAGCGAGAGTCGAGAGTAGAATGACAATGATGTAATCGGCACCGTTCAGGGTGATGCCCTGAGTGGCGGCCAAAAATACGACGACGATCGGGAAGTAGATCGCAGTACCATCCATGTTGATCAAACAACCGAGAGGTACGGCAAACTTGGTTACTAACTGTGTGTCAGTGATCGCGATCGACTACCTATAACCATGGAGACTGACCTGTGATGGGAATACCCTGCTTCAAAACACAGCGAATGGTAACGGGCAAGGTCGCAGCGCTGGAGGCGGTTCCCCAAGCGGTAATCCATGCTGGACTCATCTTCATCCAGAACGTGTACGGGTTGGATCTGGTGATCGCGAAGAAAATGATGGGAATTACAATGAAAAGGTGGATGAACATGCCGACCAAGGTACCACCAATCAAAATACCCAGGTTCGTCCCAATCTCAGCAATATCGAGACGGAACAGATTCGGCATGATCAAGAAGAACACTCCAATAGGCGCAAGGTGGATCAAAACTGTGATGACCTTGAGGACGATAACTTCGACTTCTTCGACAGCTCGATGAATCGCACCTCCTGGCTTGATGACATATCCAAGGACGACAGCCGTGACAAGTACCGAAAGGAGGGCATCGGTCGCCAGGGCGTTGACGATGTTGTTGGGAACCAACGAGAAGAACATGTCTTCGACGACATCGTGGATGGCAGTTTCTTTCCTTTCGTCCACAAGCTCCTTGTTCTCGTCGTCCAGATCCAGAGCACTTCCTGAGACTGGGTTCATGAGTTTACTCCAGACCAGGCCGACTAGTAGGGCAGAGTGTGCGACAGCGAGGATGGTGGTGATGACGTAGTAGCCAATTGTCCAGCGAGCGAGTTTACCCGCTGCACCTCCTCCCTGTGTCATGTTGCGCAGACGTTGGATTGCCAGAATCATTGCGGTAACGATCATTGGAAGGACTGCGATAATCAGCTCACGCGTCTAGAGAGGTTTCATCGCAACATACCGACTGCCCTCAATGCGCGCAACCAAAGGTTACCTGGGATGGCAAGTATCGTGATGGCCGCGTCTGGTACTTCGTCTACCGTAGTGGTAACTGCCAAACCAATAGCAATGGCCAGAAGAGCGGCGATGATGATCTGCCATACTGATCCTGGCGTCATGACTCTCTGCACAAACGTCTTCTTCTCTTCCTCAGCGACGGTCGGCCGTGGCATGATGTCTTCTGACGGTGTGCTGTTCGGGCTCGAGGTGGTGCGAACAGCAGCCTCGCCGTGCTTTACTTCTCCGGCTTCGCCCATGATTGGCAGATTCTGGGCAGGCGGAAAGAATGAAAGACTTCTTCGGATTCCGAGAGAGTGGTGGAACAGCAGTCGAGCAGGCAGCCTAGTCGGTCACACACATCCAGGACATCTTATACATGAACCCCGCCCCTTGGTATCTGCAAATCACTTGTGTGGCAACCAAGAGATAACGATTCTGTTACCAATACTTCGGGATGCTACCGTACTTTCAGACAACGCCCGACCCCAGTCTCCACGGCCTATCACAAGGACAAGCCACTTGGATCCGCGGGCATCGATTCGCCATGTCTGAGTCTAGGTCGCGACGGAAAGCCCGACAGTAGTGCAGACTATCTCCCCAGGCATTGGAACTCGACCCTTGGAACTGTTGGCGGCGCTGGTGACTATCGCACGAAATGGAAGGTTACAAGCAAAGTTGCGTTCCGAGTTCCGTCTCGTCCTGTCTTGGCCGAACAAGGGTCGGTTGACCGGCAGCGTTTTGCCAAGCCATGGCTACACCACTCCACTCGAGACATGACACGCTATTGGACCAGACACGGATAACAGAACACTGTGGGGAATCATCATCCACGTTTGTGTGGAGGAGTGCGAAGCCTTGGTGCTTTCGTCGCGTGTGCATCGAAGCTTGGCCAGCGGCGCAGCGCGTCTGGGCGCTTGCTGCCATCGCGTATGCTAAGATGAGGAACATGATAAGGCCATAGGGCAAGTGTCGGCTCAAGAATACTCGGATGTGGGAAGGATGAAGACTTCCAAGCTCGTTATCGTGTCAGCATGCGCACCACTGCAACACGAGGCAGGTAGGATCATTCGGAGATCACACGGCATCACTTCGTCTCTATGAAGTCAATGCTGATCATAGGCACCTTCTTACCAATGGGTCGCTTACTTGTTCTCGAAAAACTATAATCGTAAGGGTTCCGTCTGCCTGGATGGTGGGCCATGAAAGTCCCATCTGCATGCATTTGCGGATCGACCAGGCAATTCTAGGTACGCGAGGCCTCACTGCAACGACACCCACGGCTTATCGACCCATAACAATGGGTGAGGATCATCCAGGACAATTTCTAGCGCCTAGATAAGCTGCTTCGATATGCAGTCGGCTTGCAGGCTCCGCTATATGTGCTAAGCCAAGATGTTACATCTTCGAGGTAGGCACAATTATCAGTTTACAACCCTCGTCACAGCGACATCAATGGTTCGCCACTTGTCTTTCGCGAAATCTTTTGGTCTTTGTCGTCTCATACATTGCAGACATCGCCTATCCTACATCACAAGCAGGACGATCACATTTGAAAGTATTAGTGTCAGCTTACGTGCGCAATATCAGGATGACCTTCACGTCGTCAGGCCCCACACTGTAGGCGACTTTTACTGCGCAACATCACCATTAGAAACGCTTATCATGTCCATTCCAAGTACAGTAATCCACTCTCTTCCTGACCGACGGCTAGTTCAGGTCCTCGCCCAATCGCCGGCAGGCGTATTCCTGCAGCTAATAACGCCCTCCGTCTTATCCTCCGTCTCGACCGATATACCATCGACTGGATTTCACTTCTTCTTCTTCTTTGGTGAAGACTTCTTCGGTGAAGCTTTCTTTGGAGAAAGGCTCCCTACGATAGTCGCTTTAAGCGTCGCGTCCTCCGCAGCGATAGTCAAGTTATAGTCATCCGTCGACGTCGCCCTCCATTTCATGAATGAGAGAATCGGCGCCAGAGATGTAGCATCGAGATCCACGGGGATCAAGATTTCACTCGCCTCGGTTCGATCCCCCGTAGGCCATCGATGCAGGTCGTCATCAACGCGATACCTGTAAGACTGAGCCAACAGCGGTCCTCTCCAATACTCACCAGCCACTTGACCAAGTAATGCCATTACACATTGGTTGTAGGGTTGCTTGTTACCAAGAGCGTTACCGTCATGCCGAACTGTGATCCGATCACGCAGTTGCCTGTTACCTTCGCGGAAGCAGTCAAAAGTTGCGTCCCCGCCGGAAGGTACACCGGTTACGAACAATCTTAGGTCCTCGCGGTCGATGTGCCGCTGGCAAGGTAATCCGTAATACTTCAGCCAAACGAAACGTGGCTGTGAGTAGTCAACTGGAAAGTAAATACAGCGAGAATATAACCAGGACGGGCGAGCGTTCTGTCCGAAGTATTGCAAGGTACCACACAGCGGTGCATGCTTCTCCGCATCTGCGACACGGCAGGCAGAGGAACAGTAGGGCATGTTGAGGCAGTGCATGCAGAATTCGGTGCTAGGTTTGGGACATAGGCCGCAGCAATCTCCAATTATTTCAACCGCGTTCATTTCGATCGATCACACCATCTCTCAATGGGCGCTGTATTGATATAGGTATCTTCCGTGCGACACAATCATGTCTGAGCGCGATCACCATGCGACGTCGTCATGCGCATTTACTATGCTTGTGTAGCAGACATCAGCAGCACACGATGTTGACACGTGCATGAATGACAAGAATCTGGTCCTCGGCTCTGCAAAGAAGAACCAATTACGCATCGCACGATGGTATCAGACTACAGTAATCAGTGCATAATTGCTCGTGGTACAACATTCGGAGCGGACTCTTTGACGATCGCGGAAGCCGGACACAAACTTACATCCGATCCGGGCAAGGCGTGCTACGAGGTATCAGTCACACAACAACACAGAGATGAGCCGGTGGTTATAAAAGGGAAAAGCAAGACCATATAAACTCATGAAGCCAGACGCTCACTCATTATCAAACGCAACAATGTCTCAGTTCAAAGTTGCAATTTACATTTACCCAGATGGCGACCTCCTGGATTTCTCGGGTCCAGCCGAGATATACTGCCACTACCACGACATGGAAATGGACATGAGTAAACCAGCTCCTTTCTCAGTAACCACTTTCGCCCACCAGAGCCCCGTCACGTCCATCTCCAAAGCCATGGTCTACTTGCCGAACGCCACTTTCGCCGAAATGTCTAGCCGCATCGAAGAATACGACATCCTGGTCATTCCCGGCGCGCACGACGATACCATCAAGCAACTCATGAGCAGCAAAGAGGGCAAAGAGTTGGCTGAGCTTATTCGACAATTCTCAAACACGAAGCCAAGGAAAGAGACGGGCAAGAGATTCCTGCAATCAGTTTGCACTGGAGGCCTTATCCTAGCCGCTTCTGGGGTACTTGCAGGCCGTACCGTCACAACACATCATTTGTCGCTCGACCTGCAGAAGACGCTCGCCGACGAAGCTGCCGGCGGTGATTCGAAAATCAACGTTGTGAGGCAACGATGGTCGGATGCGGGCACTACCGAGGCGGGTGTGCGCATTGTGACCGCTGGTGGAGTTAGCTCGGGTATCGACACTTCGCTATGGGTTGTGGGACAGTGTTACGGATTAAAGGCGGCGGAGATGGTTTCGGAGATTTCGGAGTTTGACATGAGGCCAGCAGCGTGGGGACTCACTCCACCGTAGACTATAGCCAGGCAGACAATGCGGCGAAGATAATTTGACTGTACTTGATAAGGGAATACAAAGCGCATGTAGAAATCATCGCAATAGAAGGTGGAAAGACAAAGTTGAAGCAATGCAGCAAGACCTGAATTCAAAATTTTCTGATCGATTCTTTCTAATTGGGGCTCTCGAGGTTCCTTCTGGATCACTTGAAGATGGCCATGAGTGCTGGAGTGAGGGTGAAGAGAGCCAGCTGCCTCCATGTCCAAATTCGATGGCTTACAAATTGAGGGAAGGGTGAATCATGCGGCCTCATCCTCAGCACAGTCTTCCAGGCTGTGAGGTACAGCATCGTCTTCGGGACTACCTTCCTGGCACTGGGGTATGACACCGTCTATCAGCTCGGTAGCGGTTGCTTTGGCAAGGCGGCCAACACGCTTCGCGGAGTTGATATTGTTGATGAGGAAGCGTTCGCGAGCCTGCTTCTCAGCGCGCGCAACATCCTCGAGAAGCCTAGCTTCCGTGGCTTTGCGCCTCCTGGCACGGCGATCCATCTCCGCTTGAGGATAGTACTCAATACCCTGTTCCTTCCATTCTATGTTGCGCTTCTCGACTGCCGCACACTGTATTCTGAAATTTGTGAGGTGCTGTTTGGGGGTGGCGCTATTTTCCACCGCATTGTGACGGTAGCGCCATGTGTCGGTCGGCATGGGTATGGAATCGGGATCGTCCAAGGCCTCTTGCTCCCAAAAGTATTGTTCCTCGTCATGGTCTTCCTGATATTGTTCATAGCAGTAGTCCTGTTCAGCCCGTTTAGCTTCAAGAGACCGACGGACGTGGACCTGAAGACGCTCTGGAAGAGCATTGATATCCTGCTGTATGCGGTCCTCTTCGTCATATCTTTCAATATGCTTACGACGCCAGTATTCGAAGTTTTCGTAGGCCTTAAGATAACTGACGTTGAGCTTACGTTGCTCCACCTCATCAAGCTTGACAGCATCGAAGCGTTGGGCGTTTTGACAAGCCTCGGCCCATTTCAAGATAGCCATGGGCTCATCGCCCTGTAGTCCGTCCCACCATGCGCTGTTCGCATCAAATATCCCGGCAGGAAGCTTGCCTCGCCAGTCCGAATCATCGTCCTCATCTTCGTAGTCTTCTTCCACTTCTTCTTCCGGGCTGAGGTGAGACATGCAATATTCATAAGCTTGTCGTATTTCCACAAAACGGGAAGTAGCTACTGCTTTGTTAACTGCATTTGTCTTGTCGGGATGGTAAGCTAAAGCTAAAATCTTGAACCTCGACCGAACCGAAGTTTCCGATGCCGTCGGGGCAAGGCCCAGAGCCTTGAAGAAGGATGCGCCTGACATATTCGAATTTAGTTGCAGTGACTGGTATTTTGGTAGTCGGGTAGATGGATTCCGAGAGCGCAGTTTGCCCAGGCGAAGAAGTAGGGGGTGGTCGTGTTTGGATGTGAGTTTTGGAAGGTGATTTATCAGGGAGCTTATATGCACACGATGCATTCGTGATGTTGATTCACTACTGCAAGTTACTAGAGTGGAAGCAACTGTGAGCTTCCAGAGGTTGAACCGGCCGACAGTGTGGCAATAAGAAGCTGCAGTGAAAAGCAGTAGAGTTATGTTGAGTTGCGAGTGGACTGTGGGGGGTGGCATGAGTACTTTCACATCTCATTTTGATCCTGCAAACCTGTCAATGTCAGAGTCTACGACATCTAGAAGGAAATGATTAGACTTACTCATCAATGCTTTCGTTCCTTTGTTGCGGAGACTATAGGGGAGATTAACGTGTAAGACACCTCACAGGTGCTGCGAAATCCCCCTCCATCCTGTGTAGAACCAGAAGTCAGTGCTTGCATACTCCATGAGTTTACAATAATGCTTGAAGATGGCCCTAGTTCCAGGATGTGTCCTTGATTTGAGCGCTTCGATGAACTCTGGCGCGACAGCGATCGGCCAGATCATGGTCGCTCGCAAGGCTGGATGAGTAGAAGTCTCCAACGAATATTGAAGACCATTTCGGAGTACTTCAGCCGCCCTAGCAGCATTGATGTCGTCCGGCGATGGGTTGGCAGAAGTGGGACAGCTCAGCGCTTGGATGTCCACGAGGAGGGCAGATAACAAGGACGGTGGCTTAGGCATTTCTTCAGCAGGCCGGACAATGGCTGCGAAGGGGCCTTTTCTCAGCATGTCAGTCACACTGTTAAGTACATAATCCATGCCGCGTGCTAGCTGCAAAATCTCCACCAAAACGTCCAAGTTGTACGCACGCGCATCAGCGAATGCGTTGATAACAGTCATTGATGCTGCAGCGAAGATAGCATGGCAGTTCAGAGGCCCAATGTTGGCAACGGCCTGATTTAGACCCGTGAGTGCTGCGCTTTGATGTGTCGAGGCGGCCATACGAAAGTGTGTGGCCCTGGAAGTGTTGATGTAAGCGAGATGATTCGCGGAAAAGGCTAGTATGCTGTGTAAGAGGAAAGGATACTTGAAGGCTTCTTGTGGAACAGCGAGTCCCCAGATTTGCTTCACGTGATCGGCGCCCGGCATAGTTTGGTATGCATGTGCGGTATAATGGTGCGTCAGTTCCAAGTCCTGCATCCAACCCTCTGCTGAGACACCTGCCAATAATGGAGATGCGCTCTCCTCTTGGATTAGGCCGGTGTCCAGTGGGGTTGCACCATTTCCATTCGTAGGTGTTGATGCGTTTATTGGGGCAGGATCGTTATGTGGAGATGCTGTGTCTACACGGCTTGGACTTTGGCTCGCAACCCCCAGAAGACTGCACTCGACGTGATACTTAGTGCACGCGCCGCATGGTCTACTCTCGTCGCACTGAATGTGGGTAAGTATACGCCAACGCGACAGATTTTGAAGGGGAAGCTACCTTGACGCGTCTGGCTTTGCATTGTGCGCATCCCGAACGCGTCTTCTTGGAGCCGAACCTAGGCATTCGCGCGAGCTCAGATGCACGTCCCGTCCGTACGTGAGTGGATGGATGAATGCGGGCTGGGGTGGCGCAATTGGATTGCGCTCTCGAGAACGAAAGCGAGTGCGGGCGGAGATCGGAAGTTTGAACGTGATTATGTAATTGCCTCGGTCACGAGATGCTTGGCGCTTCTCCTGCTTTCATCCCGCCTACCTTCTTCAACACGCGTCTCAAACAAAAACGTGCGATCTCATGCTAGAAAAACGATCTCGTCAAATTCGACGGGGTCTTTTCGAACGAACGAAATATTTAGGGGCGAGGATTCCAAAAGAACTTGTGGTCATCGTGACTGTTGGCACCTGGGCATCTGCGATGAGTACTACGTGCAGTAGTATTTACAGCAAGACGATAGAGTCTGAATAGTAGAGAATGGGAGAATAATAAGGCCGTGACAGATACATGTATACGCAATGCGACAGAACTATCTCGGTGTACGCAATTGTGATCGTCGTAGATGCAAAATGGTGAAATGCCGTGTCTTACGAATGGGATTGAACATTGCGCACTAGTGCTGACATGCCATCATTCTTACGTGCGCCCTTACGTGGTTGTTTACATGTGAAAGCAATCTGTAAAATCGCGCGAGATAGCAATTGTTGACACTTAAGCGTCGGTTCGTTCAGTTCACCATCACCTCGCTAGTCTGAGTGTACTACAGCTTGCAACACCGATGCTAGAAGCGTATGCGGAACTCTGTCAAATGACTGTCATCTTTACACGCCGTTGCGCATTGTGTTAATGATTAGTAAAGTTGAGTTTGATTAAGAATAAGGCGGCGGGAGCGTCGGAATGTATCAATCGGCGCTACTTCCCGAGGTCGCGTCCACGGCGCGGCCTCTTCTCCGTCACGTTCCTACCGAAGTAATCATACTACGTTCAACGATCCGCCACGTTTTATGATCGAAACGCAATGATGAATCTGGTGTGTCGGGCGCGTTCAAATGATGGTACCGCGATGAAGTTGCGACAAAAAGCCTTTGTTCCGTACTGACGAAAGCACCACCGTGTGTATCTGCCCGAGTGTGTGAAGTGGTTGATCGCATCGTACTTGCTTCTAGCTACAGTCATTTGAGATCAGATGAGAACGCTGTCGACGACGCTAGTAGCTTCCATCAGACTCGTCGTCAGCCACAATCGCGAAGCCGTTACACGTATCCGGATGGGGCCGAGAAACCAACGATTGGTGTGTCCGTGATCGCGATCAGTAAACGGTCATACCACGGGCCTCTTTGGGAATCTGCCGTACAATCCCAAAGCGAGTGAACGATGCGTTTCAGTCCTATAATGATGTGTCAATGCGGTCGTAGAGTAGACAAGTTTGATGCTACCTGCAGGTCTTGATAAACCGCTCGCCAAATCTAGCATAGGGGAACTCAAACGCAACGGTTTACCGTACGGGCCGGCGGTGTTCATCAGATCTCTTGTGATGGAAGCTTGCCTAGCTTGTAGCACATGGATTGACCGTGTATCATTCCGCTAAGTGACAGGGTAGGAACCAGCGACGCGCATTGCTGGAGAGCTCGGCGTGATGGCACGATTTGATGATAGCCAACTCGCTCCCCGTAGGACTAATGCTATCCTGCGTCATCCCATTCCTTTGAGCACTCGTTGTCTCGTAGCGTTCGGGAACAGGTAATGGTTCTTGCTTCCCCGGTTGTCGCTCCTTTGATCATGCTCGCTGCGCAACGTACCTATATTGTGGCCATTGCCAGTTTCGTGATAGTGGCCACACTCTCTTTCTATGCATTCCGCGACCAAGGTGTATTCGTCGTGGCGAGGATCACACGTCCGTATGTCAATCCAGGTCCTGATATAGAGCCTCTTTCACTAACACTCAGTGTAGGTCGTCGAACCCAACCCTCCGAGACACGGTTGCCAGTTTGTTTGCGTCCATAAAACACGATCCGAGCGCGACCGAATATGTTGATCCGTCCGGTACATACTATGAAGGTGGAAGTGAAACGGTTTGGACGAAGCCTCTGGGCAAAAAGGTCTTGATAGTGGATATCGACACGCGTGTGCCGACTGGCGAGAACGAGCTTCTCAACCCAGAACGCTTAGATTGGGACAACCTCAAGACCGAAGGCGCCGGCCTGGTCTCCAACTCCATCATGAACCATTATCTGTACGCCATGGTCCATGGCTACGACTATAAGTTCTATCAAGCGCGCGACATGAAGGACCACTACAACACGTGGATATTACCCCACGTCCTGCGCGAACTGATACCTGAATATCAGTTCGTGATTGTAATGGATGCCGACGTTACGATAGCGCATCCGGACATTCCCTTCGAGTGGATGTTCAACCGCTGGGGCATCAAGCAGCACACATCCATAGCTCTTCCATGGGATACCGAAGAAATCCGGGATGAAGGCTCGATTAGCCTAGACAGCAAGGGGATGCGCGTCCTCAATACCGGCCTTGTGGTTGCGCAAAACTCATCCACGACTTTGGAACTACTGGATGCGTGGCGCGATTGTACATCCGAAACACGCTACAAAGGCTGCGCGAAATGGAAATACGAATGGAGCCACGAACAGCGCGCCTTTTCAGAATACATCCGCTACGACTTCAACAAGACGCCAGAAACGATCGTTACCATACCCTGCGACGATGCGGTAGGGTGGCCCGGTTTCCGCCAGGATATGTTATCTCGTCCTGGTACCGCCAACAAGGATATATCGGATTGCAACGGGAACTTCGTTAGGCACTACACAACCATGGGAAAGACCCGTGTCAAAGATGCGAGCGCGTCTAGTGTGATGCAGATGTTCAGCGATGCGCTGCAGAAGAGCATCTTGGCAAACCCAAGTGAAGTCTGGTACAAGGAACCGGAAGAGAAGACCGAAATGCCAAAAGATCAGCCGGATGAGGTACGGGAAGATGTTCAGAGTGAATCAGACGCTGATGTGGTTCTGATCGAAAGATGAAAGCTAGGTTTTCTTTTCGATAAATTTTCTTTCGGCATTCGTTTCGCATCGTGCCAGCGCTTTAGATGCCACTATATTATATTATAGAAATTGTTGTACATTGAACTACTTGATCTCCGTTAGCACTAATAACATGCCAATTGGTTCTACTGGTACAATATTGTGCAAATCAGAGCTATCTTCTACTCGCGCATCGAAACCAAAGTCTGACCCAACCCAGTGTACCCGGGCTAGCTTTCGCAAACCACGAGGCGCACGAAGGAAGGGCCGGAACTAAAGAATCTCGGTTCAAGTGTAATGTGGGATCATCATCGAAGGAAGGACAAGGTGGAAGGCGACGAGAGAGCAACTTACTATCCCTTCATGCATGCGCTCTGGTTTAACGCGTCATTTGCATGGTTAGTGGCGGCGCGTGGGTGGGTGAGGTGGTTGGTGAGCTTGACGCGTCGACAACAGGCACGAGAAGGGGGAGACTAAAAGCTGGAAGAAAGCTTAGCCGAGCGATTACGTCAACTAGCGCGTTTTGTCTCTCTGGCAGCCCTGGAGTGCGGGCTACCATTCATCTGCCACTATCTATTGCATCTCTGCCTCTCCACCTTTGCATTACATGTTTACAGAATCTCCTCGGGCTTGACAACAACCCAGTTCTTGTCCGCCGTAACCTCCCTGCCATTGGCAATCTGCGCCTGAGTGTTGTTCCTGATCTCCTCTTGCAGAACCTCAAAGTACGCGTCTCTACGGTTGATCCACAGATGCACACCACCCTTTGCCGTGTCGACCCCATGGAACTGCATGTACGAATCGCTTCCGGGAGTATCACCACCAGCCAAGATGGGGCGCTTCCATTGATCGATGTAGGTAAGGATAGCAGCCCATTTTCCGGCAAACCATGTAGCAGGTGTCCACAGATACGGAGTCACGACCAGGTCGAGATTAGCGGTCTCGTTGTAGGTTCCTTCTGTGATCTGCTTGCGAGCGTTGGTGAGCTCGCCGGAGGTAACGTTCTTCAGGACGGTGGTAACACCAATGACGTTTTGAGGTGGTACGTTGTATCCGTACTTCGGGTCGCTGGCCACCATGCGGACAAGCTCCTCATGCGCAGCGCTGATAACATAAACGGCGATGCCATTGTCCATGAGAGCATTGTAGAGCTCGACCTGGCCCCGGAACACCTTCGGCGGGTTTACGCTGCTGGATGTGACTTCGTCACCGTCCCAGTACTTCGTGGGAATGGATGAGTTATATGCCATGAGCTCATCCACGTAGGTCTTGAGTTCGCGCAGTGTGAAACCAGACCAGATTTGCGCGGCCCATGGATAGCAGACAAAGTCGTCAATCTCGCACAGGCGGTTGTAGTAGCTGTACAACGGTTCAGTAAAGTTCGCAGTGTCCTTGAAATCGACCAATTTGAGGCTGGGGTCCAGATTATCGCGCGTTAGGACTCCACGGTTCTCCAGGAAAGGAAGAAGCGCTTCTTCGAGATCGTAGCGGTAACTAGTGTTGTCCATGTCGAAGACCGCATAGTTGCTTTGATTGGCGTTCTTTGCGATCATGGTGGAGAGGGCAGTCGCTGCCTCAGCAGGCCAGTGCTTGAACTGGACCTTTGGAGGAGTGCCATACTGGGGTGTGGCTGAGCTGAAAGAAGCCGTGAACGCAAGCCATGCGGCTGTCTTGAGGGGAGTTGACGACAACATCCTTTCCGTATTACCAGCTGCAGCGAATTGAACAAGGAAACGAGCGAGTGAGAATGCAGAACCAAGCCTTCGGGGATGTTGAGATTCCAGAAGAAATACTGCGGGGGCTAGGATGCGTGAACCCTGGCGCATCAATACTGCCGACGTGAACGACCGAGATAACGGTCCCACACTTACGATTCAAGTTCGGGCCTACCTTGAAGAATGTCTTGAATCTGTTGGTCGCGCTATCCTCAATTGATGCTTTTGCGCGTTGCTTGATCTACAATGTAAGAGGTATGCCATGCGGCTCTCGACCGCTTGCGACAGTTTACCGCAGGTATGAGTAAGGCCGCCTCTCCATGCCTAGAAAGATACAAATAACTGGTGCTGTGCAGCGCAATCTGCACGAGCGACTTAAGTCGCTCTTTCCTCAACAAGATGTCTTCAATGTCTTCTCTAATATACCTCCACAGGAAAGCCTTTGCTATCTTTGTAATCCGTGTCTATCCGATATCCTGTCTTGTTATTTGGCTGCTCTAACGCAACTCGATACGGATGGACGAGCCCATCCGTTCCACCCTGCCTACGCTGGCTGGCGACATCTCGATGCCGACATGTATGCGTGTAAAAGCATTTTGGCAGACACTGGGTTCGGATGGAACTTTAGCAACAATCGTTCGTTTATTTGCAGCCTCTGACATGACATCGCTCATGCAGCCACACCTGCATCCTATCTCGAATGACGTCGTGCACATCAGACAACACTGTTGCGCCAAGCAGGCAGCCGCTGCGATTATATCATCAATTTCATCTACATCCTCACGACTACATCTTCGTGACTGTACCTTGACACCGATTACGCCTCCGCCTCGAACGCGCATTGTCATGTTGCGCCCATACTCCTTCACCAGTGCCTGCACGGCCCAGCTGTCAGAGCGATGCGTCAGCAATTGTGGTTGTCTGTTCGGGCCCGCCAAACCCACCCTCGATTCACACAACAACAACGCCGGAGTCGCGACATGACCACTGGCATGTATCCGCTGATTGCACCCGCTGCTTGCGCGCCTTTATCGCGTCCATGTTTCTTGTCAGCCAACGAAGGACGAGAGCCCAAGACGTCGCAGGATCACCATTAGAGCCCCACGATGGGCGTTGTACTGACACCAGCCATCAACTTCGCGGCTCCCTCCTCGACGCTCACCCGCGATTGCCGCTTCCTGACCAACGACGCTCTCTCGCCGTGGTAACTTCCTGACCACTGACGCCTACTCGAGACCGTCGCTTCCCCGCGACCGCCGCTCAGGCCCCAACCCGCAGTTCTCTTACCACCGAAGTTCCTGCGCCTTGCCCACAACACCACACTCTAGTCTTCATTGCACTTGCCTTGAAGTCCTGCTCAGACGCTTAACGGCGGCATGTCGAGCCAAGGCGGCAGAATGTCGGAGTGCCAGCTACGAAAGGAGGAGAGACGGCATAACTACCAGCGCGGTCGGGTGGAAAAGAAGTCTGCACAGGACAGCATGAGGGACATTCTGCCTCTTGACCTCCCGAACCAACGTCGGGTTCACTTGCTGAAGTCCAAGTACGGGCCTAAGTTCGTCAAGAAAGGACCCTATTCCGACAGATTTGACTGGGGTATTGGTCTAAATTTGAAAAGGCGCCTTTTCTCGCTGCATTGTCTAGTCCGACAAAGCCGGCGCTTGACGATGCCATCCAAAGCATGATGCGCAACCTTGAGGCCGCATTTGCTACTATCTCGGGGCACATTCGCGCATTAGACCCGGATGCCTACGCGAGGATGCGCTTCAGCCACCGGCCGATTGTAAAGCCGGCGCTGAATGAGTGAGAATGAGTCAGAATGACGTCGGCGTCCTCACGCCGATGCACACAAGGATTGGCTCTAGCGTGTACCTTGGCATCACGTGCTCGCAGAAGTGCCCTTCATCGCACATATCGCAACCTTATTACGGTGGAATGTTGATGGAGAGCAGGGATATCGCAACATTAGTACTATCCATTTCAGCCCTTCTAGTTCTTCAAGCGCGCTGGTCGCCCTCGTACGCATAATCTATAAATTCCAACGACTTCCTTCTTGCACCCCAAACCATCCAATTTTCAATACGCATTTCTACAAGAATCACTCATCTACTCGACTGAACAATCTCAGCATGGTCAAGAAAGTAGCTCTCATTACTGGCGGGGCTAGTGGAATGGGACTCGCTGTTGCTGAAGCCCTCGCAGCTCGTACTAATGAAGAGTGGGACCTGTACCTTGTCGACCTCAGCGCTGACAATCTCACGAAAGCCACGTCCTCGCTCAAGAATGGGCACGCTCACCAGGCGAATGTAGCCGACTACGCCTCGCTGGTAGCGGCTTTCGAATCAGCATGGACAAAGTCAGGTCGTCTCGACTTCGTCTTCGCGAACGCTGGTATCGCCGAAAAAGACAGTGCGTAGCAATCCTGTTCGTATGGCAAATCAGACACCAACTGACTTGATCACCAACACCTAGATTTCTACGAAGAACATGCTCTCGACGCGCCGCCTCCACCGCCGAACAGCCTCGTAGTCGATGTCAATTACACGGCAGTGATAAACACCTCATGGCTCGCGTTCCACTACTTCCGGAAATCCCAGGCCAAGCATGGCAGAGCGAACAATGACGCGGCCCTAGTCATGACTGCGAGCTGTGGTGGCCTCTATCCAGCCGAGTTCGGCCCTATGTACTCTGGTGCTAAAGCGGGAGTAATCCACTTTAACCGTGCTATCACAGTAGCATACCACCATGCTGGCATTAGGACGTTCACGGTCTGCCCAAGCATCGTTCGCACCGGCCTGTTGAGCGAAGAGGAATGGGGATCTCTCCCAGAGAGCTTCATGACACCCATGGAGACAGTCGTTGACGCCGTGGTGAAGGTGGTGGATGGAGGAGACATTGCGGACGGTAACGGAAAGAAAGTGGCGGGCAAAGACAACTGGGGTCTGACTGTGGAGCTTTTTGGCAAGAACTTCTACTTCCGAGACGGTGTAGAGTACTGTGATGAGGCTATGAGGACTATGGCGACGAATACAGGCATGAAGGCGCAGCTAGAGAGGATCGGGAAGACAAAGGCGGAGGGCGAACATGGAGCGTGGGGAGGTATCGGCGATAAAGTTTGACACCAGGCCAGTCCGACTCTTAACAATAAAACATCGGTTCCCGCATTCTATGCCACCAATTCAGACAACTCAGCCTGTGGCCTGTCACGCTTCTCCGCGGGTAGTATAGGTATCGACCTCTGCGATGGATGTCCCGTTGGGCCGCCAGCTCCAGACATTCTTGTCTCTAACGCCTTTATCCTCCGATGGTACCTACAAAAGAACCATCCTACTGTTACCAATGCCATCACTGCGAACGCTGCGCCTAATGCTACCCCTGTTATTGCACCGCCCGAGAGTGTCTTGTTGTGCCTCTCGGTTGTTACGCTGGATACAGGCGATAAACCAGTGGATGAAGAGACCGAAACGGAGGTCGTCGTCAAACTAGTAGTAAATGCGATGAGTGACGTGGATGATTGATCGTATACCGTTGCTACGCTGGAGACTGGCAACCAAGTAATGGTTGAAGAGGATGGCAGGGAGGTCATCGTCATCTCACTGGTCGTAGGAGTCAAGAGCGATGTGAACGATTGATCGTAGAGAGTTGGGGCACTATCGATATCTGACACGATCGTGAACAGTGGACCCTGCGGCCCGTCATTGCCGCGATCATAGTATTGGATGTCGAAGTAACATGCGATGGGACCGTTCCAACCGCTGCTTGTATCCAATTTTTCCTGGGGCGAAAAGGTCATTTCGCCGGTTGATTCGACCTCCCCTAAATTCACTCCAGACCCTATAGTATCTCAGCTTCAGCAATTTAACCTGATTTGATGTTGAGCTTAACTGAGAAACCTTACAAGGGTGATTACATACATTCTGCCTGGTCGCCAGTTCCAGTGGTGGCATCACACCACAAGTTCAAGTAAGCGCGATCGTAGTTGGACGTCCATTTGACGTTTACAAAATCGTAAACGTTGATCGTCAAGATGGAAGAAGCGATTTCCGGGTACAGGAAAGAGGCTGAAGACGATTGTGTCGCGGCACAGCGTAGAAGAGTTGCCAAGACAAAACGAAGTGATTGCCATGATTTGGGGTGAATCATGATGTAATATAGAGAACGACTGGTGTATCTTCAGTAGAAAGTGAGCGCATGCATTGAAGGAGTAGGTTATGACACCACGCTCGCGAAATGTCAGAGTTAATGGGTCAAATATAGACAACTGCGTGGAATTACCGCTGCCCTCTAGTTGCCAAAGTCTCCTGCAGGTTCGTTGTGTAACTTGTACGTTCAATGAGTTTCGTCGTTCGTTCCAGACCAATCCAAGTGTGACTGCGCCACCACGCGTGATATACTCGTGTGACCGTTGTGCGGGTTCGTGCCTGGACCTTGTTCGTTTTGGAATGGCGACGTGAGGTTACACTGGCAAATGTCGATCGCTGGTATTGTGGATTCGGAAGTTCCTAGTTATCGGCACACCTGAATTGAGTAGTAATTGATCTCATTGCACATCGATTCTACAGGGTAGTCCTAGCACTCGATTTCTTGTTCCATGTTGTCTTCGTTGTATTTGTCGTCCTCACCGTACCGCTTCATTGTCCATGATCTCTAGCCCAAGATCGCGGCAGCCTTGTAGATCTGGTACATCGCTAGACCGCTTCCGATAGCCCAAAGGCCGCTCCTGATCATGCTCTTCGAGTAAGTCGCGATTTGCACATATGCCAGAGAGTACGCGGCCCTGACTACGAACCAAGCTGTGACAAATGTTGTCAAGCCCGTCGCATCGCCTGAGATGACCTCTCGTCCTATCCCTGTTGCGGTGGTGCGTTCGGCAATGATGCTAGCGATAACGGCGGCGGCGAAGAGGGGCATTTGTTCCATATTGTTCGACTGGGCGTTCTCGGCGCGTTGGTACTTTTTGAAGCTGTAGGCATGTTAGTATCGTGCTAGCAAGGGACTTTTGGTGGGGAGAGTGGGGAAGCCTTACACAGCATCGGGAACCTTGCCCTTCACGGCTTCCGGTGACAACGCCGCCTTGGGGTTCGTGTTGTTGATCTTGTAGCCGTTGGCTGTGAGAAGGCTAGCTGCGTATATGTGCGGGACGAGAGAGAAGACATAGTAGGCTGGAATGGCGAGGAGCGGGTAGTTGAGCGAGTTGGAAGACATTGTGGCGGTCTCTGGATCGATTTGAGGGTGCGTCTTTCGAGGATATCGTTCAATTGACTAAGTTGGAGTAAGGCGGAAACTGCGGGCGTGATATCGAGTTGGTGAGGGGTGTAATATACATCGGGACATAGCTGCGGGTTGACTTCGGGTGCGTTGACGTAGCTATCAAACCTTATGGGCTCAGGGTCCAGCAATCATGACGCGTATCTTCTTCGGCATCTTCACCCAAGGCATCAACATAAGGTGCTTCGATATATTGAGTTTCTCGGCATGTTCGTAGGGTTCGTCGTATTGTGAAAGGGCCAAATAGTGTCCCAGTGAACTTACATCGAGGGGCCAAGGTCGACGCGCCTGCCGTTCGAGGCCATCTCGGAATAGAACCTGGGCTTACTCAGCCACGCTACGAAACACGCCAGACTCGCCGTGCTGCCACACCTTTGACCCTCATGACAGCCAACCGCTGATGAAAATACTGATAAATAGCGTGTAAGCGTCTCTCTTCTGGCGAGTTGTCGCACCGAGGTTGAGGTTCTATCGGACTCTGTTCGTTCGCGAATCGCATACGCCACCTTTCTCCTCTTGACGAATCCGAGCCCTAATGCTTCATCTTCCTCGAGATACATCTCATGCAGCCTCTGAAGTGTTAGTTTTCAGAGACTAGCTCCGCCGCAGTACTCAGAGGTCTAGTTGAAACTCAATCGCGGCTGCCGACGTCGTTACAAGCAGTGCTTCTACTAGGGCCAATCGCCTATGCAGCGCTCAGCCTGCGCCATGCAACCAGGCGCGAGCCAGCCTTGTCAACTTCGATCGTATGCTTCACTTCTAGCCTCTCAAGAACTTCGAGGCTACCTACCTTTTTCCTTGTTGCCTGTTAACGCGTTTCCCCATAGATACTGCGAAGGCCGTCTTTACCTAGCCACCACCGAACGAGCCCAGAGCTCAGCGTGTTGTACGTTAGCTTTCTGAACCTGCTGAGATTGCGATCCAGGTCGTTACTCTAGCTACGAGCCGTGGGGACTTCAAGGCAAGATAGTAGAGCTGTCAGGCCAGCAGCTAACATGTGTTAGCCGCGCCCTACGCTTATCGTTACAACACAGCGACTACCTATCCTCACGTACATGTAATTCCTGCCCACAATGAACGGCGGCAACGGCCCCAAGCGGATGTTGCGCATCGAAGAGGGTCAACACTACTTCCTCGAACCCAACGACGAGCTGCCGTACAAGTTACTTCGCAATCTGGGACAAGGGGGATTCGCCAACGTGGAAGAGGTCGAGGACCGACATACTGGCGCGGTCTTGGCCTGCAAGGTCTTAAAATTTGTCGGCTCTTCAGTTGAGAGACAACGCCTTTTTGACAACGAGGTCAAGGTCATACGCCGGTTAGCCCCGCATCACCACATCACTCGGATCTTTGCGACATACGTAGGGAGGCGTCAAATAGGCATCTTACTGACACCAGTCGCCGATCGCGGCTCGCTGGAAACATTCCTCCAGGATGCTCATGACGGTCTCTTTACGGGGACTGAGTTAAATACCTTGTACAACTCGTTTGGGTGTCTCGCTAGTGGCTTGCAGTTCATGCACGCTCAAAGAGTACGACACAAGGACATTAAGCCATCGAACATCCTAGTACATGGAGAGTCTGTAATTTACACGGACTTTGGCTCGTCCCTGGACTACAGCGCAGCCACGCGCAGCATTACGACAGGCCGCCTTACCTCCATAACCCGCAAATATGCTGCCCCGGAGTTGCACGAACGGTCCCCACGCAGTTCTAAGACAGACGTATTTTCGCTTGGTTGTGTCTATCTTGAGATCCTTAGTGCACTTGTACTGGGTCCACTAGACACAGACATGACTCCATATCGAGAACACATCGAAGGGTTCTTCACACTCATGCGGAGGACAAGTCCTAACTGTGACATCTGGCTCCAGGTTGTCATTGACACAACATGTCAGATGCTCAACGTCGAACCTGAAGGCCGACCGTCGGCTGAAATGATTACGAGCCAGCTATGGACGTGCTGGCCAGACGCTTTTTGTGGGCAGTGCATAAGGAGTCTCAGTTTACAGGCCCAATTCGTACCTCCAGTGTATTCAGTCTGTACTCCAGCGATAGTCGAGGATTACTGGTTCGGTCAGAACTCGCTCATGTCTTATGATCCCCGGTTCCAATCACCAGCAATGCCTATCTTTGAGGCGAATCCCATATTTGATGTCCCGTTTCAGCAGCAGATGGTACCTCAGCCGGAGTCACCGCCAACGTCCGGAGAGGGTTATCATATACACCCATGGGCCGACCCTGCCCAGGCTGCTACATCGGCCTATGCGTCATCACTACGAACCGGTGACGTTCTACCATCCTCAGGACGTCTGATTGGCACGGGGCCGTCTTTTGGCGCGATGGAACCGCTTGAAGATTGGACCTTTCTCCCGACAGCAGTACGAGCCTCTTCGGATTCGATCGTGCGTCGTTCTGGTCGTTCCCCCACGAAGAAAGATTTCCCATGTTCATTATGTGGAGAGATCTATAAATGCAATGCCGAATTCAAGTATAACTACCAGATTCCCGCAACTAGCTGCCTGCTAACATGAGCACAGGAAGCATATGTTAAAGCATGAAAAGCCATTCATATGCGACGTTCCTGGATGTAAAAGGACAGAGGGGTTTACTACATCGAATGATCTTGAACGCCATAAGAAATCTGTGCATAGTATCGAAATAGATGCAGGTGCTTACCGTTGCGCTATAGAAGGTTGTAGGAAGCATGAGAAGATATGGCCGCGAATGGAGACTTTCAGACAACATGTTGAGCGCATGCACAAGGAAGAGGATGTGGTCGATGTGCTGGAACGGTATGATATCCTAACGAATACTATCGAACGACGACTAACAAGCTGAAGATCGAGGTGGCAGCCTCGCCGTCTATCGCCGCTGTAGCTCGAGCCCCAGTAGTACACCCAATTCACTTGGAAGACCGAATGTACATTATGCACTCCTCGCAACACTCATAACATCCTCCTCCAGATGCAATCCCCTAAAATGCGTCAACACATCCGGCAGCTTCTTCCTACTCCCATCAACAGCCGAATCTCTCTTCTCCCTCGCCGCAACCCCAATCATGTAGTCTTCCTCGAACGCCTGAATCTCCACTCTCGTATCATCTAATCTGCCACACTCGCCCTTCTTCAAGCCCCGCACACCCGCAGGTCCCTTCCCATCACTCTTCATCGAAAACCAAACTTCCGCGTCACTGGCTCTCTCACCCCAAGTCCCATGCGTACTACACCGCGCCGGCGTCCCCGGCCTCGGCGCACGAACATGCTTGAACTCCAATTGCGGTATCCACTCTGCGAGCAATGCCTCGCCGTCAAGTTTGATGTACGCTTCTTTGAAGCACCAAAACGTGTAGAACCGCCGTAGTTTCGCGTCGATAAGTAAGTCGGAATCCAGCTCCCTCTTTTCTCCGCTTGGTAGCGTAACGTTGAGATGCTCATTTCGCCTACAACAGCGATCGTGTCGACCCAGAATCTCGTGCGTGACCATTGTGCCATCGAGAAGAGGGAACGGATCGACGTTATACTTGATATCGAAGAGTTCTTCTCCACTGAAGAGCTCAGCGTACATATCCACCCAGCCATCGAAGCCTTCCTCGTCGACAACGCGGTAGTCGTTTCGCTCGTTGACGCAAACTATATCCACGCCGACTTCTGCATCGAGTTCATTGGTTGCGCAGCCTACGAGTGCGACGAGACCGGCTTGGTGACTGATGTTGAATTCCACGGGAGCGGGGCCATGTTGCGGTGGTATTAGCAGGGCGATAGGCTTTCCGTGTTTAGGATCGCGTTTGCGGCCAAAGCGGATGTCTTTCCATGGCATGCCGAGAGTTTTGTGGACGAAAAGGCGTTTGAGGAGGGCGGAGCCTAGGCTCATTCGCGCATCTGCTATGTGGTATTTGCGTTTTATGAGGTCTTGTTCCTCGGGGGTGACGAGGGAGAGCGCTTCTCGCGCCTACACGTGGTTAGTCGGTGTTCTAGGCAGATAGGTGTGTGAGCCACGACATACTGATTCTGAATCTGTAATCTTTTCCCCAGGCCATAGTGATCGCGTATCCAGTAGCCAGCACGTGAGACCGTGTCCCGTTGGCTCTTCATCCTGTTTGTCGATCATAGCGCCTTCATCCACTGCTCCTAGGCTGATACTGGGCCGGATTGCGTTATCGGCTAAAGTAGTGAGACTAGACTACTAGAAGGACTCTGGCCTTATATGAGCCTTGGAAGCCTTAGTGTAGGTACGACCTTTCTTGACGTGATGTGTAGAACGCGTGGGGATCTACATGTCATGATCGTTCACGGCATCAATGGGGGTCCGAAGTGTCGATGATGGAGAGGTAGATCGAAGAGCGGCACCGTGTCGGGGTAAGCGGATCAATAGGGCTGAACCAAACGCATGTGTGAGGTGACATGTGCTCGCGCGGGCGATTACCGCGTTTTAGTGGGGGCTGGGCTTATCGATAAAGATTTCGCCTTTGCCGTCGCTTTCCGTTGCATGACTGTACATTTGCTTGACGCTTCAATTCCTTTTTTTCCTACTGTCACGGAGTTCCTGGGATCTGATTTGTTTTTACTATGACGGTAAAGAACGGTACTCAAGATATTACGGTGGGCGTCCTTGCCCTCCAAGGCGCTTTCAGCGAACACATCCAACTCCTCCGTGCGGCATCCTCGAACATCCCCTCGTCGCAAACCTTCCACTTCATTGAAGTCCGCACACCAGCCCAGCTCGCGCAATGCGACGGCCTTATCATCCCCGGAGGTGAAAGCACAACAATGTCACTCGTAGCCGCACGAAGCGCTCTGCTCGAGCCTCTCCGCGACTTCGTCAAAGTGCAGCGCAAGCCAACGTGGGGTACATGCGCCGGCCTGATTCTACTAGCAGAGAGTGCCAATAGAACCAAGAAGGGAGGCCAGGACCTGATTGGAGGTCTAGATGTGCGAGTGAACAGAAACCATTTCGGGCGACAGACCGAGAGTTTTCAGACAAACCTCCAGCTGCCCTTCCTAGAGTCGACGAGCGAAACGAACAAGACCGATCCATACCGATGCGTCTTCATTCGCGCGCCTGTGGTAGAAGAGTTGTTGCCGAGTAAAAAAGCAGTTGGAATACAAAAAGGGGAGAGCGAGAGGGACGATACAATTGTTGCGCCGAGTAAGACGCCAGTGGATGATTTGGCGAGGAAGGAGTTAGAAAGCGAGGTTGAGGTCATGGCTACGCTGTCGACCAACGCGAAACCTTTGCAGGAGAATCAGGCACATGACCATCCGGGTGCGGAGGATATAATAGCGGTACGGCAGGGCAATGTGTTTGGGTGCAGTTTCCATCCTGAGCTGACGGATGACCCACGGATACATGTCTGGTGGTTGGGAGAGGTTGTAAAGGCCGCGGAAAGGCGACAGCAGTTCGAACTTGCGGACCGGACTAGATGAGTGACATAAATTGTTAGACATTGACGGGCGCATGGCTGGGTGGAATTCTTGTATAGCATAAGAGAGGGTGTTTGGAAGATGGGAATGAGTTTTGCGAAGGTATCTAGTATGGTATCTTTACCCCCTATGAGCATGTGCTTATAACTAGCACTAATGAACAATGCCGAATGATAGACGCCAGACGCCTTCTTTGCAGTGTTTCGACACCCAGTTGAAATTGGGTTGGGCAAGTTCCCTCATGTAACTGAAGTGCCCTTCATCGTCCTCAGTTTCAGCGTAGTCGTGCTTGCCAACGTGGGATGGCGCGGCGGCGCGAGGTTCTCCTGATCAATATGGCCTAGGTTTTTTTTCTCGTGATTAACGTCCTGGTGATCTGAGAGATAGCAGTCCATCGTCATCTTACTGCGCTTCATGGTATTCGTCCACAGCTCTGCCGTATCCGCCCCTACCAGGATCATACTCGGCTCTGTACTCGTCGCGCACCTGACCACCGCTCTTTCCGCGTCCGTACTGCCTTCCCTCGGCGAAGCCCTCGTCCAGATCCGTCCTGATGACACGCTCGTCAAGCTTAGTTCCGCCAATGTACTTCATGCAGTCCAGCGCATCCTGGTGTGTGTAGTATTCGACGAAGCAGAATCCGCATGGTGTCTTCTGGAATCGGTCAAGGCCCATGACTAAGCGCTTGATCTCGCCGCATTTGCTGAACAGCTCGTGGATCTGTTCTTCGGTGGTGTAGAAGGAAAGGTTGCCGACGTAGAGGGTGGTTGCGTCTTTGAGCTTGTCTTCGGGCGAGGGAGAGCGGCCGCGGTCATCGTCACGTCCATTGCGGTCGCGTCTGCGCTTCTAGAAGAGAGTCAGTCTTTGAGTACTAATGCGATGTGTTGTAGCCTCCCATACCTTTGCTGTCGCGTACGAACTCGGCTTGTCGAGGCGGTCAATGGTACTGCGAAGCGCCGGCATGATGCGCGCCCTCAACTTCGATGTCGGCTAGATTTGTAGGAAGCGACCGTGGCCCGGGGGAGTGAGAGAAGATCGAGGGTTGTTTTGGAGTGAGTGTAAGGATCGGAAGTCGAAAGTCGAGCTCGGAGCTCTCGAGACGCGTCGGTCTTGGCGCTGTATCGCGCGGCTGGAACTTTTGTTTGTCCACACTCTTACCTCTACAATCCACGCAGCTATTTCCTACCCACTCTTAACTCTCTCAATACTGTCCGAGGGAGCTCGCCGTCATGCCAAAAGTACTGGGTTATACGCCAGACTGGCTCAGCCGACCGAACCCAGGCTATCATCTGTTTGCGCCGAAGCAGACCAACGGGAATGGAGTCGCAGCAAAGAAGCAGGAACCGGGACCGCGAAAGACGATCGCAACGAGGGGATCCGAGATATTTGTCGCTGTTGGAAACGAAATACGATGGGCAGACTTGGTCAACCTCAAGGAAGAGCAACAGCCCGCATACCGAACACTCAGAGTCTCGATACCACTCCCGATCACGCGTCTCGTCATTTCGCCCGAAGAAGACTACCTCGCCGTCTCCACCTCGCATACGGTACACGTAATACACCTTCCCGACTCGTCGCTGCTCGGAGCTGGAGAGGACGACGGCCCGTTGAAGCCAAAGGCCTTCCAGTTGGGACCGACCGTACACGTTCTCGAAGAGTCGCCCGTCGCAACAACACTATGGCATCCATTGGGCTATCATGGACGCTGCCTAGTCACTATCACAAAGGCGGGCGTAGTTCGGCTGTGGGAGATCAACCGCGCCGACAGGTCTACCTTCAGTGAGCCATCGCTCTCCATCGATCTGCCCAAACTCGCAAACGCTACTAGCGACCAGGACGATTTGAGCGCCTCCAAGTTCGGAGCTTCCAAGGGCTTCTCTCCCGACTCAGTCGAGCTGGAAGTTGCATCCGCATGCTTTGGCGACTTCCCAGACCAAGAAGGTGTCCATGGCTGGGCGCCGATGACACTGTGGATCGCGACGGTACTTGGAGACGTATACGCCCTCTGTCCTCTGCTACCGAGCAAGTGGCAGTTGGTCGAGTCGCCCGGCAGCCACACATTCCTCCAAACCCTTACCTCGTCGATCAACATCAACTACGCCGAGCTCTCAGAAGACGAGACATCGCCCAAAGACGAGTTGAAAACATCAGAGAAGCAGGTCTCATGGCTGTCGGACATCTTATACGAGGAGCCTCTCGCAGAGGAGCGGGCGCAGGGTGACACAGTTCAGGTCTTCGCTCGCCCACACAGTGCGCCTGCGGTGCCGTTACTACAAGGACCTTTCACTATCTCGCCTGAAGTCGATGACTTTGAGCTTAGCGACATGATTGTTTTCTCCCTGAAGACCCTCTCCGAGAGCGAAGAAGAGGAGGCTGCAGAGGGTCTGCCGACCGCTGTCGTGTGCTTGCTCACCGAAACGAGCAAGGTACATGTCTGCTTGGACCTTGAGGGCATCGTTGGGCGATGGCTGCCATCACCAGAAGACGAGATCGACACAACCGAACCAACCGAACACGAGCTGATCATTGCGGAAACAATTACACTGGTGCAGAGCGATGAACCCTCGTTCAACCAGAGCATCACGCCAGATGTGCACACCGACTTCTCATTCTTCGTTTCACACGCTAGTGGGGTCTTCTACGTTTCCATGGAGCCCTGGGTCAGGAAGCTGGAGACCGAGCTATCCCAGCCACAGACCGAGGGCTCACCTTTCCGGATCAAGCGCGTATTGGAATCGGCAAACACCTCCGTGGACCAATACCTACAGCGACGCATCACTGGCGATGTGGACGAGCAAGAAGTCACCGCAGTCGCCGTTATTGAAGACGGAAACGTCGGTTACCTTCTTCTCACCACAATCGACGGTGAACCCCAAGCTGCTCTGCTCGATGCACCTGAAGAAGGACTCCCTACCCAAGAGGAAATTGCCGAATACATGGCAATCACTGGCCCTAACAACGAAGTGCGTCAAGCTTGGCAACCACCCAAAGAACTCTACGAGCCGTTCGATCTTTACAATTCTATCAACATCCCCGCACGGCATAGAGGCGCTCTCAAGGATGAGATTAGGCTATCTCCTGCGAACCTGGGGCTTCTTATGGATGTTCATCGCGTGCTCTCTGCTCAGACTTCCAAACTTCAACTCGCCGTATCCGATCTGTTCAACCGCGCTACGCGTCTCCAGGAAGAGTTCAGGGATCAAATCTACCGGACGTCGGGGATCGCAGCAAACATCGACAGTGTCACCGGCAACGACCAAGTCGGCTCAGACAACGGATCAACATACGGCAGCGCCAATATCGACGAGCGTTTGGAGAAGGTTACCGCGCGACAAGATCAGATCAACGCGCGTTACGAAGCTCTTCGACGAAAGATGGTCAGCATCGGCTCCAGTGAGCTCAGCGAGAAAGAAAGTAATTGGATCGAAGAGTTGCAGACAATGGACAGCGCCATTGACCCTGCAAGCGAAACCTTGACCGACACTGTTGATGGTAGCGAACGCCCGGCATGGCAGCGTCTCAACAGGCTCAAGGAGGTACAGAAGGAGCAAGCGCAACAAATCGAAGCAGCTATGAGGAATGCCAAGCAAGCAGGCGAACACGAGCCAGCGAGAGGTACCGGTGTCAAAGTACCAAGCTACTCGAGGAAAGCAGAGAATGAGCAGGTCCAGGAGCTTATACAGCGGAATAGTATGCTGGTTGAGGCCGCGACGGATAAGTTGCGGAATTTGGGAGTCAATATCTCTGTGGAAAGTGGTATTTAGATGCGCGATGCGACTTGAGGCGGATTGCGAAAAGTTCGTCCCATGTCAAGTTGATGAGTAGGTTGAGTTAGAGGATTGTAGGATGACGGTTTCGCCGTGTGGGCACGAATATCAATGTTGCAATGTTTCTATCAGCTAACACGACCTTCTTCAAGATGTGACGAGTATGGAGCGTGCGTGTAGCAAACAGCGAGCGAGGACGATATGGTCAATTTACGATGACCCAAACCAACGTCAAGTCACATAAGTGCGAGATATATGTGGTAATGGAATTGTTATTGTAAAAGCTCAGGTGCTATCTAGTAAGGAAGGAGAGCCTATGTACCCGTGAGGTAATCGCGTGACATAAGCTCCGCACATACTCATCATAAATCTCCCAGCCAAACTACCACATACCACTGAATTCTACGTCCTACCACGCTGTCTTCGCGCAGCAGCCAACTCCTCGTCAAACAAGTCATCCTCCGACTTCCCCGGCAACTGCCCCTCTATCCACTGCCTCTGCCTCTCCGCACCCACAACGCCAAAAACCAACTCCCTCCCACTTTCTTCTTTCGTTCTCGTGTACAACTCCGTCGTCACCTCCACTAGAAGAGGAACGATGTCTGGTATCACGAAAGGGTCTATGCCGCGTAGGTCCAGCAGAACATTCTCGATGTGATGTCGCCCTGGCATGCAAAAAAATGCATCCCCCCACGCCTGAGCGAGCTCATTCCAGTCTTCTGGCGTGGGCTCATATTCGGGGAAGTCGGAAGGCAAGATTTTGACGCGGAGTCCGGTGATGTATTTGACCGGCAAGGAGACATCTGACATGGAAAGCTTCGCGCCAGGCGGGTTTTGGGGTAGAGTCAGGGTGAGGGTTTGGGTCCTGGGTGGTAAGTTGGAGAGCTGCTCGCCTAGTTCTGCTAAGGTTTGGGGATTGTTGATGCTGAGAGAGACGTGGAGGGGATCTCGGTGCGGATCGAAGGGATGGTTTTCCTCTCGTTGGATTTGCTTCGTGATGAGGGTTATTGTGGTTTCTTGATCTTGCCAGCGATCTGGCGATATATGGAGGTAGTCGAAATCCTCGGGAAGTAGGTCTAGGATCAGATTGAAAGGCATTTCGAGGGATGATTGTCGTGTCGGTGATGTTGTGTTGATGCGTTGGGCGGAGAGGTTGTGTGAACGTTGTTGGAGGGTCCAAGGTTGGATAACTCGTAGAATCAGGTGATGAAACACTGCGAAGCGAATGTATCGATAAGCCAATTTTCAATTCCTTTTCCAAAAATTGCAATCCGATCAGTCCAGTCACTTGTTCCAAGATCTCTTACCCTCAGCATTACATCTCGATGTCCTCCCCCACATCGTCGGCTCGGCTAGCCTAATCAAGATAGCGTCTTCGGCTAACCTCCCAGAGCCTCATTGCATATCCTATACAACACGCTACCCTCACCAAACTTCACATTCCCATACCTAACAACGAAAATGTCTTCCAAACCAGCCGTCATATCCGTCATCGGATCCCTCAATGTCGACCTCGTAACCCGTACAGCTCGCGTCCCCGTTGGCGGCGAAACGCTAACCAGTGAATCCTTCAACATTGGCTGGGGCGGGAAAGGCGCAAACCAAGCCGTCGCATGTGCGCGTCTCTCTCGCACCAAAGCGCAAGCCTCTTCGTCCCAGGAGTCAGATGTCGAGGTTAGGATGGTGGGCGCAGTAGGTGACGACGAGTTCCACGAGGGGTTCCTGAAAGCTCTTCGAGAAGATGGATTGTCGACGGAGAAGGTGCAGATTCTCGAGGGGAAGAAGACGGGTGTTGCGGTCATTATCGTCGAGACGGGGTCCGGGGAGAACAGGATCATGTTTTGTCCTGGGGCGAATGGAGATGTTGAGGTGCAAGATCTTGTGGATGAGGATGCGGGGGTTGCGCTTTTCCAGTTGGAATTGCCGTTGCAGGTTGTGCTGCATAATATGAAAACGGCGAGGGAAAAGGGCGTCGAGACTATTATTAATCCTGCGCCTGCGGTGCCGTTGCCGGATGAAGCCTATCATGGGCTCGGTCATCTTATCGTTAATGAGACGGAAGCGATGATATTGTCGGGGATCGAGAAGCCGACTTCGTGGGATGAGGTTGCTGCCGTGTTTATTGCGAGGGGGGTAAAGAATGTTATTATTACGCTCGGTGGCGAGGTAAGTGATCCCCCGATGTGCAATCTGACTCGTACTTACTTGAGTGTTCAGGGCGTGTTTTATAAGACTGCGAAGCAGCAAGAGACATCCCAGCAAAGTCATGTTGTGCCGGCACGAAAAGTCAAGGTTGTCGACACAACGGCCGCAGGCGACACGTTTGCGGGCGCGTACACGGTTGCCGTTGCGCGTTGGAAATCAATGTCAAGGGGAGCAGACTTTGATCTCGACGCTGCGATTGCGCATGCCAATAGAGCGGCGTCAATGACAGTTCAAAAGGCAGGTGCGCAATCGAGTATACCATGGGCGGATGAAGTACCAGAGTCATAATCAACAAGACAATGAGCGCCAAGCCAGCAACGGATCTTTCGTATAGCGACTTGTCCTTCCAGGCAAACCAGCAAATCAGAGAATCTCTACTGTCCAAACGTCTTACCCTCCCACATCTTTCCCATCTCTCCAACATAAACCCCCTCATTCCCCACAAAATGCCCACAATGCGGCGTCCCCTCAAACACCACCTCTCCCACATTCCATCCCATCTCCCTCGCCATCTCCTTATGCGCAACAACATCCTCCCAATCCGTCATCCGATCAGCTTTACTATACAAATAACACACCCTCCTCTTCTTTCCCCCCTCCACCCCAGACACAAACTTCTCATCCAACAGCGTCCGCCGAACCAGTACCTCAGGGTGCTCGTACCGTCCCAACGCCACACTCGCCCGCAAGATGATTAAGATACCGTGGACGAAGACGTAGCCTGCTGAGCGGATGGAACCTGGTGGGAGAGAGAGAATCATGGCGTTGTATGATTTCCAGTAGTATCCTGCCGCAGGTCCAGAGTCCATGATGATACCGGTGACGGGTAAGGGCGTGGAGGTCTGAGCACGGAGAGCGAGGAGGAGGGCGGTAGCGGAGATGGGGCCGCCGTTTGAGAAGGTGTGGATGAGGATTTTGGTGGTGTTTGCTGTTGGAGATGGTGTGTAAGTGCAGTCACTCAGTACAGAGCGCACGACTTCGACGGCTGGTATGATGGCTTTGTGTTGTGCTGGGTAGGAGCTTGTAACTGATGTTACGTCGCTTTGGATGAGTAGGATTTTGGCATTGGGTGCGATAGTACGGTAGGCCGCGATGTATTTGTCGATGTGTTTTCGGGCAGCGCCGAGCCATGTGCATAGGATGATGAGTTCGCCAGTGACGTGTGATGGTGGGGTATAGAGAGATATCCGCGGTCCGAGTTTAGAGAAGGATGGGGGCGGTGATGTGGGTGTAGGGTGCGTTGCTAATAACATGATGGATGAGTTGAAGTCAGCAAGATGGTTGGTGTTTTTGTCACAGCGCCTGCTTCGACTGATCAATTTAAACTGGGATGTAGAAAGATTTTCCTGAACTTGGTTGAAGACATGACTTTATATCGTTACGCGCGTAACGCGTTCACTAATCCAGCTTATCATCCGAGGCTTGAGAAGCGTGTCTTGGTTCTTTGAAAGCCAAGCTGGTGCCTTACATGTAAGCCGTCATACAAGGAACGTGCATAATCCAGGCGTACCATCTAACGACCACTAGACAGGTTAGGCGGACCTTGCGAGCTATCAGGAAGATGTGATTGGTCCATGCGCCCTTACATCAACCCATAATCGAAGTCGTCCATAGGCAGCGGCTCTACCATGCTGAGTTCTCCAAACTCGCTACTAACTTCTTCGGCATCATAGTCGAAGTCTTCAAACTCATCATCATGCTCGTCATCAATACTCTTGTCCTTAGCAGCATCACTGCCTTCCAAGACAAGAACCTCAGTAACAGCGACTTCGGTCCCTTTCTTCTGCAGCCGGACAGCCGAGTTCTCGGGGCTTGATAGATCGTGTGGCTCTGGGAACGATCTCGTAGTGGTATCAGGAAAGCTCTTGGGTTCTTCCATAGATGTTTTAGGCAGAGCCGGGGTGGATGATTCGACGTTCGAAGAGGGTTGCTCAGTCGCGGATACACCAGTGGAGGTGAAGGAAAGACCAGACAGATCGCTGTTGGACGCTGGAGCTTTGGCAGGCTCTGGCTCTGTAAGATCTATCAGAGAGTTCGAAGAGTCGTGAGCCGTAGCAACCGGTCGACTTCGGGGCTGAGGCCTGGCGACAGACTCTTTTGTTTGCTCAGTCGTTGCCTTACGCTTAGCCTCCTTTTGAGCCTCTTTCTTTCGCCTTTCCGCCTCTTCGAGAGCGCGTTCTTGTTCAGCTATCTTATTAAAGTCCACATCACCGAGTCCAACTTTGACCAGTATCGTACCGACCAAGTACCGATACTGGTCGTGGCCACTGACAAGCTTGCTTACATCGATATTCTCCACGCCATGGACATTTTCGATCTTTTGTAGACCAGCGACACCTACCTGAAGTTTGGCTGACCGATAGAGAAAGCCGAGTACATAATCTTCCGTGCTGTGAACATTGACAACGCGTCCCGCGACAACTGATCGTATTTGCCTCCAACGCTTGCTGTTGGCAGGAGCAGGTGTACCCATGAGAACAGCTGACTCTACAAGACCGAACGCATGTTGTTCCGCAAGCTCGATCAGACATGCGTATACGACACGTGCACCTACTGAGTAGCCCGTAAGAGTGACAGGTCGCTTCCCTTGTACGCCATCGATGAGAGCATGCGCAAGAACCTTGCCAGCCTTGTCGGCTCGTGCGAGTGCAACAAGAAAGGGGTTGTCCAAGACGCTGGCAGCTTTGACGAGACCAAGAGGCCACAGACCTGCGTACAAAGCGCCAAGAAGCGTGCGACTGACAACAGTGTAGGTGACGCCGTCGAAGGCATATCCAAAGAGTACGTCGTTGAGGGAGTTGCCGAGACGCAGCATGGCATCAAGCTCGAAACGCAATGCGAATGGCTCAGTTGTACCGGAGTCGACCACCTCCCAAGGCTTGCTGACGTCGGATGGGGAGCTCAGCCAGCCGCTGACACCAATGGATACGCGTAACCGATGCTGTTCACGCTTCTGTGGGTCACGGGCATCTTGCTCGTCAGCCCAGTCGAGCTCGCGTTGATTCGTCGGCCGATCGGGATCTGGCATAGTTAGCTTCAAGCAAGACTTAATCTCTGCTTGACATACCCTGGACTGGGAGAAATTCGAAATCTTGAACCTCTTTTGCATACTGATCCATGAGGCGCCCTGTCATCTTCGCGCCGTAGGCTCCAAACAGTGATCCAACGAGCACCGAGCTGCCCGCCAATGCACCAAGATAAGTTGAAACGACTCCCAGGCCTAGTCCGCCCATGACAGTACCCAGACCTGCGGCTAGTAGAGGCGCAGCAAGACCACCAGTAACACCAATCAGGACCGCACCGCCCACAGTCGCGAGACCAACCTTCCAACGGCGAGATACTGCGTCATTTGACGCTTGGTTCTTGGCTGTCGCTTCGGCGTCCATCTGAGAGGCAGCCGTGGCTAGCAGACCTTGTGCAACCGACTTCTCATGCTCGCCCAGCAAATCAGCCTCTAGTTTAAGACTGCTTGCCAGACGTAGCAACAAGATGCGCGAATATGCCGAGTATTGCTCCAAGCTCAGTAAGAGCAGCAGGAGGCAGTGTAAGACCAGCACACGCTTATCTTCCTCAAGAGCTAGCAGTCTAGTCTCGATTACCTCATAGTGTCCGTGTCTTGTGTTCTTGGGTCGTGTGGGAGCCGCGTTTGCGAAGGGATCGAGGTCGTCGAAATCGATAAGCGAAGAGATGCCCTGGTTTTGCCTGTCGGCTTGGTCCAGCAATTGCTTCCGCTTTGCTTTCGCCTGCCGGACAGTCTCACCCCGTACAGAGAGGACGTCGCATATACGATGCATAACGCTCGCCCGCCATTTGTCAAAAAAGGTCAAGGTGCTCCGTCGCAAAGCCTGCATTTGTGTGGACTCATGTTCTTGTGATGATTGCCTAGTGGGAGGCGCTGGTTTGGTGGTCTGTCTCGGCTGGTCGAAGCTCATGAGATCTGGTGCCTGATTTCCAGTCTTGGGTGCGGGCGACCGAGTCGCAATGGAGGGTTTCGGTTCGGGGTTGCTGTATGGCTCAAAGGTGGCCGTGAGGTCGTTTCGCATGGCATCGATACTGAGGAGGACGAGAAGTGCCAGTTCGACGCGTAGGGTGGGTGTCTCGAGGACCGAGGTCAGCGAAGCGCCTTCGTCTTTGCTTGCTCTCTCTGGAGCATTACCAGATATTGCACTGGCAAAGTTGGAAAACATGCTGGCCCAGTAAAGTACTAAAGACCAGAAGACGAAAGAGTACTTCCAGTAGGGTCGCTTACACGGGACGGGGCATCGTTAACCACGCCACTTTGATTGACAGGGCGCCTGAGTCGCAGAATCCGGCCCCCATATTGTCAGGTACCACCATCCTTCAGATTGCGCTTAGCGCAAAGATAAGAATAGATCATAGTACCCGTCAGGTGCACGGGTATGAGTACGCGAGAACGAGAGGCATGCGTGTTGTCGTTCTAGTAGTGGTGGGACAAAAGGTTCGTGGTTGCAGACGCGACGCGGCGTCACTGGATCTCGCGACAGGGTGGTGGGATGGCTCGCTCCACTTTGGCCGGCCCGCGCCTAGCGCGATTCGTCCACGTGTATGCCATTGGATGTGCAAGTTCCTTCATCACCCACGCCTCCAATGGCATCTGCGCTGGTGGTTCACTGCAAGCTGTTGTATTTTACTTTATATGTGTCAATGGCATTTTAGTTGATCGATGCGACAATTTGTTGCGAGCCACATGGAAAGTTCGGACAGACCGTTTAGATTCTGTGGACACCCGAGGTGTTTCTCCACCTATGGTATAATTAGTCTTCAGCTCACTTGCTCCTCTTGTAGATCTTCTGGAGGAAAACCTCGAAGACGACCTTCTTCAAGCCCTCGCTCTCATCAACCTTGTCGATCTTCGCCCTCAGCTCGGTAACGCGCTCCTCTTCCCACTGCTCGTAAAACTCCTTCAACTTAAGCTCGTGGTACAGCTCCTTGACCTTGGCCTCCTTCTGCGAGTCCTTCTGACCGTAGTTCTCCTCTAGCACCTTTCGTTGCTCGGGAGTGACCTTCTTCAGGGCCTGGTTGATCAGCCATGAGCACTTGTTGTCCATGATGTCGGTGCCAATCTTGCCGAGAACAGTTGGGTCAGCAAATGCATCGAGGTAGTCGTCTTGTGCTTGGAAGTATTCGCCCATGGGAATGAGAATGTCTTCTGCGGTCTGAAGGTTCTTTGGTGTAGCTGCACCGGCATAGTAGAGCGCCAGCGCGACTGGGAGGTAGAAAGAGTAGTAGGCAGTCTTGTAGATGACAATGAAGGTGAACTTGTCGAGACTGAAGTTGTCAAGGTTGACATCGTCTTCGGGTGCAGTCAACAGATCACATAATTGACCGCATTCGGTCTGGAATGTGACCTCATGGAACAACTCCATCATGTCGACGTAGCTCTTCTCCTGACGGAAGTGCTTCTTGAGAAGCACGTAAATGGCCGACTCCAGCATGAAGGCGTCGTTGATGGCGATCATGCCGACCTTGGGTGCAAGGTACCAGCAGGGATTGCCACGACGGGTCTTTGAAGAGTCCATGATATCGTCCGAAACCAGGAAGAAAGCCTGGAGGAGTTCGATCATCCATCCGAGCAGGGCAGCACGGAAGTACTCTTCTGATGATGGGTCAAGAGACTTGTTCTGCAGAATTGAAGTGGTGTCGATAACAGACATGCCACGGTTGCATTTTCCGCCGACAGTGTTGTAGTCCAGCGACTATGGGACATGGTGAGCGAGCTGGACCCTGGACGCGTTCTCGGGATATATCTACCTTGGTGAACCAATCAAGAGACTGCTGGGGCAGCTTGTATGATTTGCAGTGCTCCTGCAGGTCGGCCACAATGCGCGGCCATACGCTCTCGAATTCTTTGAGTGTGGTGGGCATCTTGAACGCAGTGAATTGGGTATCTTTGCAGAGCAGTGTTCAAGATAGAGGGGCAGTAGCAGATGTAGGGGTGCGGGCGGTGAAGGGGCTAATTTCCGCGGCGCAGCGGCGCAACCTTTAACCGCTCGCCGGGCCATTGTTTGTGCCCCACCCTACCACGACAGGAAGCTCCCCATCAACACGCGCATCGGCGTCAGCGACATCACGCGATAGAGCCCTGAACCATGATCTGAAGCGCGCAAACAGTAATCTCTTCCTGATAGCGACGCGATGGGAACTCTATCGCCGGCCGACGAGGCCCAACTCAAGGCCCAGCTCCAGGACGCCGTCATCGGCTGCACGGAGCGCTGTCTCTATCACTCGGCGAAATGGTGAGTACCAATGGTTACGTAGACTGACTTTTGCATGCTGATATTGACAAGGGCCGCAGAATTACTCGATTCGCTCCCATCGGCCGATGACGAAGGCTCGGACACCGACGTCGACTCCC
This sequence comes from Alternaria metachromatica, assembly GCF_023757995.1. Taxonomy (NCBI): domain Eukaryota; kingdom Fungi; phylum Ascomycota; class Dothideomycetes; order Pleosporales; family Pleosporaceae; genus Alternaria; species Alternaria metachromatica. The sequence goes on from NW_026055503.1 coordinate 801,938, forward strand.
CCATGTCGGATGCGCAACCGCCGCAGACACCCAAACTCGTACGCAAAGACCCCATCGAAGCACGTCTAGAAGCACGTGAGACGCACAAGTTTCTCCTCGCCAAGACATACTTCGACTGCCGCGAGTATGATCGATGCGCCGCCGTCTTCCTGCCTGGCCCTCTGCCCAAGGGCGCCTCACAGGCACCTGCTACGCCTACAGCAAAGGCGAAGCAAGGCGCCAAGGGGAAGGCGAAGATGGTCACGCCATCCAAGTCCAAGCTGTCCAACGATACAATGAAGGGCATCAGTCAGAAGGCGCTGTTCCTTGCCCTCTATGCCAAATACATAGCTGGGGAGAAGCGCATGAACGAGGACAGCGAGATGATTCTCGGCCCTCAAGATGGAGGCGTCACCTTGAACAAGGAGTTGCCCACAGTATCTGCTGTTCTTGAAGAGTGGTTCAAAGACATGCCCAACAGCGGGCGGCAACCGCAGGGCTGGCTGGAGTACCTATACGGCATGGTTCTGGCCAAGGGAAAGAACGAGCAGCTTGCCATCGACTATCTGATCAAGAGTGTTCACCAATACACATACAACTGGGGTGCGTGGCAGGAGCTACAAGCTCTACTGACCACCATGGAAGAGCTCAATGGCATCGTCACACGCCTACCGCAAAACCTCATGACTTTCATCTTCCATGTTACGTCATCTCAGGAGCTCTACGTGGTCAACGAACAGATTCATACTTCGCTGTCGCAAATACTGACCATTTTCCCGTCATCGGCCTTCCTAAAGACCCAACGGGCATTGCTCCACTACCACAACAAAGACTTCGACGACGCCGAACAGATCTTTTCCGACTTGCTCGTATCAGATCCACACCGGGTCGATCATCTTGACAATTACTCCAATATCTTGTATGTCATGGGTATGCGACCCAAGCTTGCCTTTTTGGCACAGCTCGCCACAGCGACCGACAAATTCCGACCAGAGACATGTTGCGTGGTAGGAAACTACTACTCGCTCAAGTCGGAGCATGAGAAGGCCGTCATGTACTTCCGGCGAGCTCTGACTCTAGACCGGACCTTCCTTTCCGCTTGGACGCTCATGGGCCACGAGTTCGTGGAAATGAAGAACACCCACGCCGCTATTGAATCATATCGTCGCGCCGTCGACGTCAACAGGAAAGACTATCGCGCCTGGTATGGACTTGGTCAGACATACGAAATGCTGGAGATGCACTCATACGCTCTTTTCTATCACCAACGCGCTGCTGCCCTGCGACCCTACGATCCAAAGCTATGGATGGCGGTTGGCCAATGTTTCGGCAAAGTGGGCAAGATCATGAATGGCATTCGATCATACAAACGCGCATTAGTCGCAGGCTCATACTATGATGCCGGCGTTGGTGCCTCTTTCGGGAGTAGTGAGGTCACTGGTCTTGGTGGAGGTATCCTCGATCCCGAAGTACTCTACCAGATCGCCCTGCTGTACGAGAGGATAAACAACATGAACGAATGCGCTGCATACATGGAACTGGTGCTTGCACAAGAAGAAGGGCCAGACTACGAAGAAGTGGGCTCTGAAGCTGCCGGTGGTGTCGGCGTCACTGCAACGACAAGCAAAGCCCGACTTTGGCTCGCTCGGTGGGAGTACATGCGCGGCATGTACCAACGGGCCATGGAACTGGCGAACGAGCTCTGCCAAGACGGCGTAGAAGTAGAAGATGCTAAAGCACTAGTGAGAGACATCAGAGCGCGCATGGAGCGCGGCGGAGGAGACGCGGAAGATTGATTTGACACAGCGTCTCGAAAGTTTGGGCATTTGCAGGCGTACAGGTATGATACCCAAGCAATACTGGATCGCAACATGTATCATATACATTACTACTTGATAGCGCATTGCAGGATCTCGATCCATTTCCAGTTCATCACTGAATCAGTGCTTGGTACCGTGAACGTGATCGCCTACTTGCCGTACAGATGCGCAGTCCTACCCTCACCCCACCGCGGGTTTCCACCACTTTCCTTCTCCCAGCGCTTATCTTCATCTTCCATCTCCCGCATCCGCGCACCTCCGTCCTTCTTCTTGATCCAGGGTTCCGTGTTACCGTCTTTGCCCTCCGCACTTGCGATCTTGCGACTGGCTTCTGCTAGAGCTAGGTCTTCGATCTCTCGCATCCGCAGCTCGGCAGTGATGTAGTTGAGCGTTCGCTGCATGTCGCGTGCATCGTGGCCGCGGCAGTCTAGAATGTAGAGTTGGTGTGTTATGGAGGCTTGGGCAGAGATGAGAGATGGAGTGGGTGAGAGGCGGATGGTGGTGGGTGCCCAGGGGTGGGGATGAGAGAAGGCGTTCAGAGTTGGGGAGGTTGACATTGTGTTCAGTTGGTAATGCTGTGTTGTTATGTTATCGAGATAGTCCTAGGCTGTGGACTTTGACTTATAGAGGTAGATCTAGGACGGGGATTGGGGATGTGGGTGAGGGAGAGTGGGGATTGGGTTGGGTACGTTAGTTGCGAAATTGTGAAGGCTCGCTGACGTGACAGGAACACCTCAACTTCTGTGTTGTTCCACGCACAACGTTTCTGCCGACTATTGTGAAGAGGCATCGAACATTCGGATATCATGTTCGCAAACACGGTTCCGAGAGATGGTGTATGCACCGTTGGCAAAGACAACTCATGGCGTTCCCTTGATCGTATCCGTCGTCAGTGAACTAGGTCTCCTGTCACAGAAGGCTAGTGCGCAACAGCTGCGTGTTCGCGGCTTTCCAAGACCGTGATACAATCTGTACGCTACCAAGTACATAAGGTTTGTTTCCCAACCCTTCTTTTGACTATACTCATCACCAGCATCAGCAAAACCTCGCCAACGACAGATCGACACGATAAGAAAACCCACCGCAATACCGCATAATACCGAGACCGTCTACGCGTACCTTGCTTATCATGCCTTTTGGAATGGCATTCTCATATAGGCATGCTCCTAACTTTTGCGGAATGGATGACTATCCTGAGCATCCTTGGCCCCTGGATTGGATCGAGAGGCAGAGTCTGGACTACCTTCTTCAGACACACAACAACATGTACAGAGAACTGCAGAAGTTCCCGGAAAGAAGTAACGTTCGAGGCACGGCTAGTAGGATCGAAGAGTATCTCAGGACGCACGGCGCGGTGATGCTCGGAGAAGTGGGAGGGGGTGGTAACATCAACATGCAGATATCAGCGCCAGCACCAGCACCAGTCCAGGCGCAGATGCCAGCTCAACAGCCGCCTCAGCAGAATGTCGTCGTTCATCAGCAAGTAAAACAGCAGCCCGTCCAACAGCCTGCACAGCAGAATGTCATCTACCATCAACAAGTACAACAGCCACCAGTACAACAACCCGCGCAGCAGAATGTCATCTACCACCAGCAAGTACAGCCGCAGCTGCAGCAGAACGTGGTTTATCAGCAACTGCAACAACCTCAGGTGCTCAGCATTCCTGCTCCTGTGGCCACACTGACTATGACCTCTACACCGGTGCAAAATTTTGTGATTGGGGGAATTGTCACACCACGCATCGGGTATGTGAGAAGTCCTAGGAGCTTTGGAAGGCGAGGGTTCTTCGATTACGACAGTGATAGCGATTGAAGCTAATGGCTCCGGGCGATGATGGAGGATGAAGAACGCATGGGGGTGTGGGAAAGGAAGGAGGGATGATGATAACGATAGCAATGGCGGAGACATCCAATGATTAAGTAGTTGTAAATGATGCTGATTTTACATTCTGCTCTTATCTCATAGGTTAAATTATCACTGGATGCGCTGCAAAAGGCGGAATGTGAACAGGTCCGCTGCTATGCTAGATTCAGAGCCCGGTAGATGGAGTGTGCGTCAAGACTGTCACAAAGTAGATCTTCTCTGCAACGTGAGTAGGTTTTTATTGAGGATCGGTCACGGTCTCTACGTATCATGTAAACTAAGGTACGTCGGCACAAGGAGTTCTTTGTTCACAACCTTCACGATCTCATGTGAAGACTCAGTGGTGTCCCTGCGGAACGATACGATTCAGGTATCACATTTCCACAGCATGCTGGCAATCGACACATACTCAAGACCCCTGACTTCAATGTCAGTCTATCATAAAAGCCATCTCCGCAGTACCTCCTCTTTATACTAAACATTACCCTTCCTGATTATCTACGGTCCCATTCCCTCCAACTTTGAGCAAAGCCAACTTGTACCCATATTTCGAAGCACACAGAAATATCATCGAAAACGCTACTGAAATATGTTCAACACTATGCGATCACTCGGTGCTCCTTCTATGCACCTGTACCCACATCCTTGGGGGTATCTTCAACTGGATGTTTTCTCGGATGAAGACCTTGTTGGTCTCTACAATGAGATCGATGAGAAGCGAATGGGCGGGTTCATATCCGTATTTCAACAACCAGGCGTGAAGCAGACTCAGTCGAGAATTATGTCTACCCTTAACCGGAGGAACGGAGGCTTCATGGGCATATCACGCATCAGTCTGCACCAGCAAAGCTTAGGCTCATTCCCGAGTCTGTGGTCAGGACCCTCAATCACACAGACAGCGCCAATGCCGAATGCTACCATCCAGACCATTCCAGCTCCACAGCAAAACATAACTTTTGTACCCCCTCCAGCCCCAGCTCCTTTACCGTCCCCGGCAGCGCTGCCAGACAAACATATGATTCAAGAATTTGACGCTTATGGCAACTGCCTTGGAGTACGCCCCGAGACGGAGAAGGAGAAGGACGACAGAGAATATGCGGCTTGGAAGGCGGAGCATGGCGCCAAGTAGGAGGCGTCAGGCTACGTTGGGCGAACAGGGAAAGCACCTAGTTTAGAAAGAGGGCCGGATGAGCATGACGAAGTCGGAATTTGTTGCGCATATGGAGATGTTGAGGAACTGGTAGCTTGATCAAATGAACACGAAATCGATTCAGAGAAAGCGTGTCTGATGTGACCTATAGAATGTCATGCTGTTGTGCGCGTTCAGGCTGCTGTGGATCAACACGCTATGGCGCTGTCCAGCGATGGGCACTTACTTGCGCTGACATCGCCAGAAACTTTTACCATACAGAGCCGCTGTAGTAGAGATACATGGTACTAGATTCATATCCAGACGTGCTTGTTGCTATGATTATGGACGACTGTGGTGATGAGCGAGTGGACCTCGGGTTGCTTAGTAATGATGACATCATTGGCTATTGATCCTTCCGCGTTCTCAATTATGGGAAGGTTGCAAGTTCCTACACATCACGCTGATCTCACTCTGCCTTTGCTATCAACGACTGTGAATCTTTCGGGTTGATCATGCTTCACCACATTTTTTCCAAGATTGGGCGTGGCCCAAGAAGCCTGGTGCGTTACAGTGTCCACGACGTTTGCGGTAAACACGTACGAGGATGATCGAATCTTCACAGGCCGACGCTTGACATGCGTAACTATTGACATGTGGTGGGTATTGGAAGTCGCCCTTGGGATTCCATATTAAGCATCACACGAAGAGCGCACCCGCACGCAATACAAAGCCGTCCTTTTCTATGCGCATGCCCTCCCCATCGTATCTCCTGCATTTCTATCTATCATCATCGTACTCACATCAGTATCATATTCCGAATTGGCTTTTCAGCTTGCGACATGTTTACCCTCCGTATTTCAGGCCGATTTCGCCGTTCTGTGCTGACTCGCCGGCACCCGATTTCGATTTTTGCGTTGAGTGCTTACCCTGACGAGGAACTGGTCATGGCTTTTCATATCCTACTGGAAGAGATAGAAGTCCTACGACTGGAAGGCTTCTCGTTAGTGGCTGACGATATGATGATCACCGCTCAAAACATCGTGGATTTGGTGTTCTCAAGTCATGGCGGATGGGCTTTCCTCCAGCTTGGACAGCACCAGCAGTCCTTCCTCCAGCAGATGCAACAGAATTACTCTTTCAACTTGCCCCAACCAAACTTCTTCATCAATCAGCAGATACCACCACCAGCGATGATTGGCCAGGCTCCCACCCAGAATGTTGTAGTGCACTCGCATATAGCTTCAGCTCCCACCCAGAACGTTGTAGTGCACTCGCATGGAGCCCCAGCGCCCGCTCAAATCCAAGGGTCCTCCGAACAAGACAAAAACGAGCTCTATCTCGACCGACTCAACAAAGACAACAACCGCAACGAGAAGATGAAGAACAGATACGAGGATGAACTAGCCGTGAAGGAGCGAGCCAGGTTGGAAGCTGAAGCGAAGAAGACGATTGAGGCAGCGGAAGAGAAGGCTCGTAAGTTCAAGGAGGCCCAGGAAAGATTCGAAAGGAACAGGATTGAAAATAATTTGAAAGAGGACACAACACTGCGCATTGACGAAGCGAAGAGCATACAAGACGAGCTGGATCGTAAGACGCGTGAGATGACGGAGAGGACAGAGCAGGAAAAGATTGATGCTGCACGAAGGTTTGCGCAAACACGTCAGGAAGCAGCCGCAAAAAGGGAGCAGCAGAGGCGAGAGGAGGAGAGGCGAGATCAGGAGAGGCGAGATCAGGAGAGGCGAGATCAGGAGAGACGGGATCAGGAGAGGCGGGATCAAGAGAGACGGGATCAGGAGAGACAGCGACAGCTGGATGCCTCCAGAAACCGAACAAATGACTTGGATAGTCAATCATACAACCAGCAGCGCGTGCTACCGGAAAGGGAAAGACCACGGCGGTCCTCCCCGATCCCACAAAATCAGCTCGTTTCTGACGACGACGATGACGACTCCGACAGCGACGAAGAAAAGCGGAAAGACCCGTACGAACTCATTGGTCTGCCCGACAGAGGGCGCACACCAGTCAAAGACATCGAGACTACCCAAACAGTGTTGAACAAGATCCATCAGAAGACACTCGATACTGCGATGTCAGACTCCAAGAGACAACATGCTGAGAAACGTATGGTTGAGATCAAGTGGGCAGCGGCCATTCTCTTGGATGAAATGAACAAGAGGGCTTATGATGAGGCTGGTGCTATATTTCCTCACGAACAGCAAGCGTGGAGAAAGAAGAGTAAGTGAACCTTCCAAAATTTATGATACATAGGCTAATCGACACGAGTGTAGATGGCATCAGTGGTGCTGGCGGTTGGAAGTAAATCTCTGGGTAGGGTTCTACAAGTTTTTTTCTTGCCTGAGATAGCCATAGCCATGTTCCGTTTGTAAATGAAGCATTTCATCTGTAACATTACTTTGTGAACACGAATGCGCATCATCAGTATTGACGAATGGTTTGCTTGAGAATTTAGACGAAGCTGGTTGTTGTCGCCAATACCACAGCAAATATGATCGTTCTCACGCGAAGGACCATGACAGCCAACGAAGCCAGGCTATATCTATCAAGCGGTAACTGGCGTAAAGATGTTGACAGTGTTCGCGTGGACAGCTCTATAGTTTGTAGCCAGCGAAATGGAAGAACTCTGCATCATTCCAAGCTCAGAACAAAGATAGACGACCCATGCTTTTGGCAATATAACTGTGCCTTGCTGCACAGCACTTCTATCCCCTTTTCTATTACTCTCGCCTAATTTTCATACATCAGAATGTATCATATCGACATGAACAGCCCGCCAACAGCAAGTATTCGAGCAGACCCCGAGAGCCCTGCGTTACCTTCCGCGGCACTGGGCGCAACTCGCGGGGCTCGACAGAATGCGTACGAAGCAGAGTCACTGCTAGATTTTGATCACGATAGGGTCATAGTTGCTTCCTGGGGTCAATACCAGACATTGAATCAGATGCGCGCCTCACCATACTACACTTACATCCGACTACCCATGTCCTCAGACACCATGTTTGCACCTCCTCTATTTCCAGATCCTTCACCAAGTCGAGAATGTACTATAGTAAGACTATGTCCAGCCAGCTTTGAGAGTCGCGATATACATACTGATCAAGAACAGCCGGAACAGTATGTTACCCTCCACGCTGTTCATCCTATACCAACGCGATACCTACGTAGCCTCGCGCAAGATCAGTTGGAGTTTCTGTTCGGCTACTGGACTGAGAAGAGGATCCAGCCTGATGGTGAGCTTGCTAGACGGATGTGTGAGACGGTGGAGGCTATTGGACAGATTATGCATGAGGGAGAAGATGAAGTCCTGTGATTGTTTGGGTTATGTTGCGCATGGTTAAGGGCCCGTGTTATTATGTACCGTGTATCCTTAATTTAAGATTCCCTTGATTAGTTCGCTGTGAGCTTCAACCGCCCCTTGGCGCGTTCCTTCTATTCCTCCATACCTTTCGTGGGACAAACTATATGCAGCGACGAAATAGAAAGGCCATGCCTTGGATATACGTATCGCCAGTGAATAAGATCAGATTTTGTCAAATTCGTCAAAATAGATTGGCACTGTTCCCTTGATAGAGCACTGGTATGACGAGTAGCATCAGCAAGGAACGTGACAAATATTGGTTTGGTTTGGTTTGGTGAAGTAAACAGTGCCAAGCTTTTGTTGTCAAAAGACAACGGACATCGAGAGTCCGTCGAGGTAGCGTTGGTTGACTTGATCCAGACCAGGAAAGAGACGTACAATGTCAGCAAAGCCAGCTACCTTTCGCGAACACTTGTATTACATGGTGAGTTGTTGCCAACGGCAAGTGGTAGCGGCATGCCTATAAAGTCAATGGGAAGTCAACTTTCTGCTCAGCACAACCAGCATCCTCAATACTTCTTTGCACCAAGACTCATTACCATACTGCGAAGCGCATCAAAACACTGACATCAATCTTAAGTCCAAACACCATTACTACAACATCTTACAATATGAGCAACGAGCCCACCACACCGATGCCGACTCCTGGCCCCGAGACTCTCGCGCAGCCCTCGACCGCACGTCCCCTAGTCGAACTCCCGACTCGCCCTTCCGCGCGTGGTGCATCTAGTGGAGTTGCCCCGGGCACCGCGCCTGGCATGATCGCGCCCACTCGCCCCATGCAACTGCGGAAATTCGTCTCTCAAGACTTCGAGGAAGTCGTCACTTTGTGGAGCGGCTATACCACCCGTGATCTCGTCGTCGAGTCTCCCTTTTACACCAAGACGACCATCATAGTCGATCCTCGCGCAAAGGCCCAGTTCCCCGAGAAGAGCGACATCACCGAGCGAATCGTGCACGCCGTACACCCGATTCCTCGCAAGCAGGTTCAGAACCTGGGTCCAGTTTGTCTGCACAATCTAGGCGCGGGATTAGATGAGGAGCGATGGGATGTCAACAGGTCTCCTGAGTTCAACGATCGTGTGCAGGAAACTCTGGCTCGTATTGACGACGCTTTGGAGTTCATTTTCCGTGTTCATTTGCCTGGTACTCGGATTTTTAGCGGAAGACAGCCTTCTGTGTTGTAAGCTTGAGTGAGGATAAAGGTGGAAGTTGGTGGGGGGAGACCAGCAAAAGTGCTTGCTGCTGCTGCACAACAGCTCGATTGGCGGTATCATGTACTTGATAACAGATAGCTCTAGTGCACAAGCTGGAACCAATGACATATGGCTCAATTGACCTCTCAAGGCCTGAGTTTCGTGAGTAATTAGCCCGGACTGCTGTGATTGTTCGCAATAAGTGTCTACCTAGTGCATGCCGCACGCGCCGTGTGTACGCCAGCGCTGGAAAATCGAAAGTACTGGGTACGATCGTGAGATCTGCTTTTTCAGTAGATGGATCGGAATTTGCGGAGAGGAGTACCGGCAAATGTGTCCGTGATGGTACATAGTCTCGACAAACCGAGCAGTCGCGTTCACGCGTCACAGCCGCGATCCTTCTGAGCCTAGGTCCGCCGCTAGCGCATGCCATTACATGGGCCACCACCCCAATCTTGTGCGCGAGTTGATGCGAAAACTATAAATGTGCATAGGTAGAAATCGGTATCTAAACCATCTCCCACCATAAATCCGAGACGCCTTATCCTTATTGCCTGTACCAAAACACCCATCGCTGATGCATAGCCCCAAAACCCAGCACCCATCCAAGTCCATCCCATAGGTACCATTCCACCCATATACGCCATTCACAAATTGCCGATAACAACCATGAATCTCAATTTGCCATCCGTCTTCTTGCTTGCAGCTGGGTTGGCACCAGCCAGGGTATCATCTCCGCCGTTATTGATCGTGATTTCGTCCAGCATCAAAGTGCTGCTCTTCCATCCCCAGCTCTGACTGAAATTGAAGCGGTCAGGCGCGCTTTCATAGATGCTGAGCATCCTTCCACCCTTGGAGGGGCTGTAGATCTTAAAGTAGGTTTTTATTGTGGGGCGGCCGTCGACATAGGGAGGAAGTGCAGGCATGACGGCTCGCGTTTTGCGCTGAACTCTAGAGGCGAGAGAGGGGTTGATGTAGGCGGCGGCGTCTGACTCGTCGTCGTCATCGGATGGGTCTGAGTCGTGTTCGGATGGCGAGTAGGGAGCGTTAGCGAAGGAGGGAGAGTCTATGGTATCGCCGTCTTGGGGTGGTGAAGAGGCCAGATTCTGGAAGCCCCATTGTGGGATACCGCGAGTGGGTAGACGACTACGATGGCGACCAAGACTGCCGCTAGAGAAGAGTGGGTTGCGCAGTCCCAGAGAGCCGAGAGCAGGGTCGGGATCTCCACCACTGCCAGAGGTATCCTCTTCAGCAGCAGGATCCATGAACGGAACTCGGGTGCTGCGCCGCCGATCACGTCGGTCACTACGCATGAGCATCTCGCGCTCTAGCTGGCCGATACGCTCATCAACCGAGCCGTTGTTCTGTTGGCTGAGACCACTGACATGTCCAGCCTCATCTACCTCTCGCTCCTTGGCACGGTGGAGATATACACCCAACTGGATATTCTTGGCAGAGCGAACTTTCTGAATGTAGATGTTCCACAGAGAGCCTGCGTAGGATACCGTCCTCGAATAGACGCGCTTCTTCTCTTTGAGAAATCGTGGATTAGGAAACTCAGCCGAGAAGCGGAATGGAGGAAATTCGGTGTAAGCGATTGGTTTTGGCTGACCAGCGTTGCCGCCACCAGCAGAGATTGGGCGTTGTGCAAAGTCCATGCGAGTATTTGGGTTCGTCAACGTCGACGGAGTAGATGCAAAGTCGGTGGCCCATTGCGCATCCTCTGGCTGTATTGTGGCTGAAAGACGTGAAGCATGGCGCTGGAAAGAGTTGGATGTCGTGACAACAGGATCCGCACCGTTTCCCAAGACAATGTTGCAGTCCGAGCTTGGGATCCAAAACTTCCGTGGCTTGCCATTGCCGTCCCAACTATCCGACTCGATGTCGCCTTCGTCGATAGGATCCGCCAACTCTTTTTGCTTTCCTTTGTTAGTGAGCTCGCTTCCAGTCTTCGTCGCCACATTCGCGTCTTCGGGGTCTGGGGTTGATTGACATAGACCCAGCTCCTGAGCAGACTCATCGGTGTTGAGCACCCTCTGGCGAAGAGCCAGTTGCTGCCATAGCGCATTGGAGATGACCCTTTCAGGCATCACTGGTAGGCCAAATACGTCGCGAGCGTTCCGGATAAACTCAAGCTGCTCGTATTCCATGTGAATGTAGTGGATGCCCTCGTCTAGCAACACGAGTATGCGCTCAATGTCGGGCAGCGTGTAGAGAGCAAGCCAGTCAGCTTGCGCGTCGGATGAGGAATGCGCCGTTGTCAGGGCATTCTGTCGATAAACACCGTCGAAGCGAACTGCCATGAGACGAAGGGAGTTGGGTGCTTGTGGGATGGGTCTCTGTCCTCGCTGGATAAGCCCAGCCTCGATGGCTGCTTGACGTAGCCGGCGGTCGAGAAGACGCTTGGAAAGTACCCAGCGGTCCCACTCGCTATCCACGAAGAACCCGTCAGACCCTACTAGCTCACGAACTATGTCGCCGGGCATATCGTCCCAGTATTTGAGAGGCATTTCCCAGCCGTTCCTGCTTAGCATCGCCTTGGCCGACTCAAGTATGCGGTCTCCAGATCGGCCATAGTAGTTGGAGGTGACTAAGCGGATGAGGTAGGCCAGCGTCTCCGGTGCCATCTGCCGCAGTATGGATTCGATCGCAGAGTCGATGAGGTCCTGCATCTCTAGCCAGCAGCCAGTCGCGAAGAGACCAATGGCTTCAGCATCTAGCTCTTTCGAGATATCGACACCATAGAGTTTGCGTATAGCCAGCTCGAACGAAGCCTGCGTAATGCTGGAATCGATCTCTTCCGGGTGTAGTTTGACTTCCTTGGACCGGCTTTCGAGCCATGGCTCAGAGAGGGCGGTCGTGAAGAAGGGTGCGCGATCGAGGATGAGGCGGTGCAGAGGATATCGCTGGCCAAAGGCGATGATGGTAATGTCCGAGTGTCGTCCTTCGAGCAGCCCGCGGGTGTAAAGGTGGTCAGGCAGAGGTATGGCTTCGCCTGAAACTGACAATGTTAGCCTGTACACACGAGAATCTCATAGTAAGACTCACCTCGCAAATACAATGGTCCCGTCGCGTTGTTGTAGGAAGGTGCCCTAGTTCCAGGCATGGCTGCGCTCTCGCTGAACAACCTACTAATGTCGGTGCGAACAGAGTGCTCTGTACGCATCAGGTCCAACGTCGTGCGCCTTTTGCCTTGTTCTTCCAACGGGGTGTTTGGATCATCGGCGCTCTTTTGGGCTTGGTCTATCCGGGTTTGCAGCTGAACTATGGGCGGTCGTTCCTCTTGACCGTGAGCTCTGGACGCACGCGATGTCATGCTGGAGTAGTTGGCCAGTGACGGCATCGAGCGCGAGTAGCTGAGAGACCTCGAGTGGCTCACGTGTGCCCTGGGACTGTCGGGGACGTCGGACGGCGCAGATGGTGGTATGGCGGGTACGTTGGGCGAGAAGAGGCTGACGTATGGGGTACTACTCGAGCCTGCGCCGCCCTCTGTACGCTCTCCCTCGCCCAACGGCCATGTTTCGTTGCGCTCTAATCCACCAATCTGCGGCTCATTCTCATGATCGAGGTTGTTGTTCCCGTGACCTGTGGGTGGTTGATGGGCGGGATCCATGCTATGCTATAAGCTGCTTTGGAAGTACATGGGGCGTGGTGGTCGACGACGGCTGGGTATGCGACCGGGGCGGGTGGGGTAACGCAGTGCACGCCGGGTCTAATAACACGGGATGGTCACGTACGCGATAGAGAGACGGTGAAAGTCATATAGGAGAAGGGAAGATAGCGGTCGCAAAATACGGTGGAGGCTGGGCGCATCACGCTGCCAGCACGGCAGACGCCAAATGGCGATCTTCACTAGGAGGGGTCCGGTGATGCAGTTGCGAACCTGCGGAGTGGGTCGTCGCTTCCGCCTGTCAACGGGCGTGGATATGCAGGGTTCGTTCTTGGCGCGCCGCCGCGCCGTCGAACCACCGAAGAGTCAAAGTCGATGATGTAGACACTTGCTGCCCTTGAAACTTCCTCCTTCCTCCCCAGATGTCGCTGTAATGGCTTCAATATTCCAGGCATTTCCGCAGCTACGGACTGCTGCTCCACGCCTTTCACGACGCCTCTTTGTATGCAGGCCATGCCTCAATTCGCCGATTCGAGCCGCCGTCTCCGCTTCACGATCTTCATCCCGACCCTCCGTCCTGCAATCGGTGAGGTGGAAATCCACCCAGCCTCTCCGCAGTACCGCGACCATCGAGGGACCGAATGCGGGAAGGGCGATACTCGCGGAAGCTGCGACCACGACTGAGAGCCAGTCGAGCAGCTTCCCCAAGACAACCTCCAAGAGCGTCGCATACTGGCTGCTGGGCAGTGCTGCGAGCGTTTTCGGTATAGTCGTGTTTGGTGGTCTGACTCGTCTCACAGAGTCTGGGTAGGCACCGACGTCACCTCTTCCACCGCACCTGCTAAGTTGAACAGGCTGAGCATCACGGAATGGCGCCCTGTCACCGGCTCCCTCTGGCCCATGAGCCAGGCCGAATGGGACAGCGAGTTCACCAAATACAAGGCATCACCTGAGTTTGCCCAGCTCAACTCGAGTATGGACATGGCCGACTTCAAGCAAATCTACTTTATGGAATGGGCTCATCGGCTCTGGGGCCGCGTCATTGGCATCACGATGCTCGTACCAACTGCATACTTCATCGCACGTCGCAGGGTAGCACCCTCAATGGCCTGGAAGCTCGTCGGTATCTGCGGCATGGTCGGCTTCCAGGGTGTGATCGGCTGGTGGATGGTCAAGAGTGGGCTCAAGGACGACCTCTTTGAGCCTGGTAGCCACCCCCGTGTTAGCCAGTACCGCCTGACTGCCCATCTGGGCGCTGCATTCACCGTCTATTGCTCAATGGTATACACTGGTCTTTCTATCCTCAAGGAGAACCGCATGCTGGCCGACCCAGTCAAGGCGGCAGAGACCATCAAGACTCTGCAGCACCCTGCACTCCGCATCTTCAGACGCTCTGTCTTCGGTCTTACTCTTCTGGTCTTCACTACTGCCATGTCAGGTGCCCTTGTCGCTGGTCTCGATGCCGGTCTCATCTACAACGAGTTCCCGTGGATGGGTATGGGTCTCACTCCACCCAGGAAAGAACTATTCGACCCCTTCTACAGCCACGTCCCAGACCAATCAGACCTGTGGTGGCGCAACATGCTCGAGAATCCGTCTCTCGTTCAGCTTGACCACCGCATGCTCGCAACAACTACCTTCACTGCCATCATGAGTCTCTTCGCATACACTCGCTTCGGCAAGGGTGTGCGGACTAAGCTTACCAAGGATGCCCACAAGGGCGTCCAAGGCATGGTCCATCTCGTCACTCTCCAGGTCACCCTCGGCATCAGCACGCTGATCTACATGGTCCCTACGTGGTTGGCTTCCGCACATCAAGCTGGAGCTCTTGCTTTGCTGACTGGAGCGGTCGTTCTCTGCAGCAGAATTACCATGCCACGTCGCGCTATCCTTCGCCAGATCATGAAGCCGCAGAGCGCGGGATCCCACACTGCTCCTCATATGAGGTCACGACTCGAGGCCGCCAAGGTTGCCGAGAAGTCATTGTAGTATACATCACCACCTTGTACGATATGTAGGTTCGCACATCATATAGACTATATCACCTTTCCTTGGTTTTACGTTCACTTTCTCATTCGCTTGTCTTTTGTCTCTTGACCGCAATGCATGCGGATGCTTGATATAGACATCAATCCATCGCATTGATCAAAGGTGAGTATGATGACTGATACCAAGTACTCGATGGTGTAGGAGCGCAGTCACATCGTCCCAGTTGGAATGCCAATGAGGACTAGTGCACCTTGTGCTCTGCCTTCTCCGTCGTGTGTCCGGCCTTATTACCGCTGGACACACTACCCGTCTCCACCATAGTCGCAGGATCGGTGCCAACCGCTTGTTCCCATCCCTCCTTTGCGATACGTCGGCTTCGCTTTACGACATCGCCTTCGTAAAATAGCCAGTCGACCTCTTCCAGCGTAAGATTAGCAGTCTCGGGATAGCAGAAATACTACACAACACGTTAGCGAATGGAGGTTCCAATATCTTTTCGAATACATACGATCAGCGGTATGAACGCAAAATTCAGTGCCATGAAGATAAGGTAACCCTTCCACGCCAAGCTATCGAGAAGCGTAGGCGTGACCATAACGACGAAGAAGTTCCAAATCCAGTTTGCTGAGATCCCGACAGCTGTCCCTTTCGCTCGTACATGTAGCGGTAGGATCTCGGGTACATAGACCCAAGGAATACAGTTCATTGTCATACCAAACGCCAGCATGTACTACAATTCGTCAGCTTCTAACTTCCCACGCAACGGGTAATTTTGCTTGCCGTAAAGAAGAAAGCGACACTAGCGGAAGCAGTGGCTTGTGATACGTCGCCTCCTTCGGACCGGAAACTCAAGAGGATGGCTATCATCATCATGGAGAATCCGAGCCCGAGAGAGCCCCACATCATGGGTTTCCGCCGACCGGTGCGGTCCAGTGTGAAGGTCGGGAACAGAGAGCCGATGGGGAACATTAGGTTGATAACGCCTCCCATAAGGAGAGCGAGATTTCTGTCGAGGCCGACGTTGTCTTCTAGGACGGAGGTGATGTAGTTATTAGATAAAACTAGAAGCTTCTAGTTAGAGAGTAGGTTTGTGTTATAGCAAATATAAACACTACTTCTTAGGTATATAAAGAGAGTAGGGCTTTACTCTACTCTATTATTTTATTTTACATTAATTTATTAAGTTTAACAGGTTATAAGCCTAGAAGTTTCTACTACACTAATTATACCTAACAGAAACTCTCTTAACAAGGTTACTACTAACCTTACTATTAAAGACGTGTTCTTATACAAGATTACTAAGCTTATTAGATAAACTAACTTTACTAAATAGAAATAAGATATTAAGATTATTACCTAATACCTTAACCTCTAGAATATTCTTAATAGTAATAACATAAATATTAATAAATCTAATATTCTTATATACCTACAAGCTATATATAAGAAAGTTAAACTTAATACTTAACTTACTCTAGATAAGTATAGAAACTTTATTATAGAAGCAGAGGTTAATAAGAATAACTCTAAGTTCTACTAGAATATTATAATTAAAGAAGCTAAGAAGTAATATAAGAGTGCTCTATATAACTATAATAAACGTAATAAGAAAACTAATTAAGTACTTATACTTCTTAGACTCTATATCTTAGACTCTATCTAATTAGTCTTAAATAAGTACACTAATTCTATAGACGTCTAGACATACCTTAAGAAATAATATTAACTTAGTAACTACTAAAATAAGTAAATTCTTTATAAGACTATTAAATTACTCTATCTAAAGAACTGTAAAGACTTTAATAACTTCTTTAGTTAGCTAGAAGAGAATATTATCTATCTTTAAGAACTAGAGAGTATATATAATATAAGCGCTCTTTAAGCTAAGATCTTCTATTCTCTTACTCTAGAGTTTAATAAAACTATTTAATTTATAAATATACTATATAATAGACAAGACGTTAAATAGCCTTACTTTAATAATATTAAATAATAACTCTAAGACGCTAAAATTAATATCTATTAAAATAAGAAAGATTAGAAGAAACAAAAGCCTAATAATAAGAAGAACAATAAAGATTATTATAATAAGAAGAATTAAGGCAAAAAATACTTTGTATAAGAATATAGAGAATATAATTACTCTTAAGATAAGTGCTTTATTAAGTATCTAGAACTTAAACTAGATTAGATAAAGCTAAAGAATAAAGCAAATAAATAAGAAAACTAGAATAAAATATTTAATAAACAAATTAGTCTTATGTTTTACTCTACTAAGATTACTAAGATTACAAAAGTCTAAAGCTTCTACACTAACTATTACTTATCTAACTAGCTAGATAACCTAGACTAAGTAAAAGCTTAATTTACTATAGATAAGGTTACTTATAATAGTACTAAGAATTATAGTAAAAATTAAAGTAGCTAATTAGAGCGCTTAGAGGTCTTAGATAACTGCAATAATAATAAACTAGTTACTATTAATTACTACTAAGGCTACTATATTAATAGTTACTTCTTAGACTAGCCTAACTATTATTAGAATTATAATTAATCTAGTATATAATCTACTCTCTATTCTTACTTCTTAACTAACTCTTAAAAGGTTAGTGTTAATATAGAGTATAGAAATAAGAGAGAGATAGTACTAAGAGATTATATACCTATAAAGATAAATATAGTTATAAGAGCTACACTTATACTTAAGAAAGATAACTTATTAATAAATAAATAGGTTATTAACTCTAGAGCTAGCATGCATCTATATAATAATTAAAACTAATTTATAGACTTAAATAATATTAAACTAAGATCTATATAAATTGCTAACACTAACGCTATATTAGAAATAGTTAGAATTAGTACAGTATACTTAGATATTAATCTAGATAACAGAACTTAGAACTATATTACTCTATCTAACGTTATATACTTACTAGATGCTATTTATAGTTTAGTATTAGTCTTATAGATTATAAAGCGAAAGATTAATAGATTAGTAAATAAATCTATCTTTTAATTCTAGTATACTAAAACTAATAAAACTATTATAATTACGCTAGAAAATAATAGTCTCTATTAACTAAAGCTTATTAAACTTATAGACACTACTACTCTATAAGATACTACTACGCCTTTGTATACATTTCTAGCGATTAATTAAAATAAAACTTTAGAAGACAATTCTATATATATAGATTTCTTATTTAATAATAAAGTTTAGAAATGTTATTAAAACCTAGAATACATAACTCTTAAGAATATACAAAAGTTACTTAAAATAGAAGTTAAGCTTACTATTACCTACGCATAGATTAAAGTAAGAATAAAATAACACTATTCTATCTGCGCTGCTATAAAGAACGTTATTAAGATACTTTAAGATCTAGTAAGCTATACTATAAGTAAACCTAGAGATCTTCTTTATATTAATGTCTAGAGTCTATATAGATTAACTAGTTATAATAGTACTTAAAGTATACTAAACATTATAGATAATGCAACTTAATACTAGTAGATAAAAAACCTAAAGACTGCAAAGACTAATAACGTTATTATATAATATATTAAAGAGCTAAAGATTACTAATAAAATTATTATTTAAAGAATACGCTGCGATAATAGAATTATTTTAAATAAATTTACTACCTTCTATAAAGAAGAGAGTATTTGTCTTAAGACTATTACTCTATATTAATATTATATAGAAGAAGTAATTAAACACGTAAATTAAACTATATAAGACTAAACTACTATTATTCTTAGAGATAGATAGCTAGGCGCTAATAAACCTATTATATAAACTATTCTTAGAATACTTAATACAAAAATATAAGAATTATTAGAAAATATAACTCTACTAGAAAAGCTATAGCCTAAAGTATATTACTATACTATGTATCTTAAGAATTATATACTAACTAGAGCCTTAAAATTAGATAAAACACTATACAAAGCACTTTATAGTAGAAAACTAGATATATCTATTCTATAACTATAGAGAGTAAGAGCTTTTGTTTTAATTCTATAGTTATAACGTATAGATACTATAACACATTAAATAAAGAAGCTTAACGTCTAAGTATAGATAGGTTACCTTATTAGTATTTAAGAAGTATTAAAAATAAAAATATAGAATTCTAATTCTAGAAAGATTTATCTTACTAATATTATAGATATTAAAAGTAGAGAAGTATCTTAAGATCTATAAGATATAATATATAGAAGATCTGCACTAGTATGTTCTTATAATACTAACGCTAATAATAATATAGAATAGTTAGATAGTAGAAGTAAGAATAAGAAGTCTAAACTACTATTCTAGAAACAAAATAGACTATCTATAGCACTTATACTATAAAAAGACACTAAGTATTAAGCTTATACTAAATAATGTAGAGTCTGTAATAGAGTTTCTTCTTTTAACAAAAAATATACTTACTATAAAAAGAAAAGATATAGATATATTTCTTAAGGTATACTAAAAATTCTAAAACTAAGTAGAGAACTTCTAAGAAGTAAACGCTATAAACCTTATTGCTAAAAGAACTATATATGTTATAGCATACCTTCTTTTATTAAATCTTATCTAATATATAAAGAATAAAATATTTCTTATATAGATAAACTAGTAGCTCTATTCTATAAACTAGAAGTTGTAAAAGAAAAGAAATACTTAGAATATATAGCTACAAGACTTACGTGTAATAGAGAATCTTCTTATTTAATATATATAAAAAGAAATAAGAAGTGTATATCTAAGTATATTAAAAAGGCGCTAAAATAGAAATAATATATATATTACAGCTATTATACGCTTATCTATAACTTAGACTAACTCTATATATATTATATAAAGAAAGGCTATAAATAGTATACTTATCTAAATAATAATAATATCTCTACTATAAAGTACTATTATCTAGACTTAATAGACATAATAATATAGTAATACAAAGATAGTAATAGTAGACCTACTTGCAACTTATATAAAATATAGAATAAAAGTTATTCTTATAATTTATAAAACTATAATAGAGAACTACCTTATAATTACTATAATAAACCTATAGTATATAGTATAATAGGTAGTTAATCTTACACTTAACGTAGTTGTTATTTCTATAATCTTAAGAAGAGAGTTAGATAAGTACTACTTAATAGTTACTATAAGAATATACAACGTGTTTCTAATAATTATATTATTAGTATAGAGGTAAAATTACTAAGAATAGAGTTAAAATACAACAAGACACTTACGCGTAAGAAGAAGTAACTTAACGTTAGTAATAAAGAAGAGAAGCTTTTAGAGTTTTCTAACACTAATAATAATAAAGAGAATCTAGAGTCTTTTATTAATAATAATAAAGAGAAGAATATAAGGTTTCTTATTAATAATAGTAGTAAAGAAGAGAAGGTTTTAGAATTCTCTAATAGTAAAGATAAAGAGAAGGTTTTAGAGTCTAAATTATCTAATAATAAAGAAGAAAATAATTTAGATTATAAACTAAGTAATAAAGAAATAAAGAATATAGACTCTAATAGTAGTAATAATAATAATAGTAGTAATAATAACAATAGTAGCGACAATAGCGATAATAGAGAAGAGAATACTAAGAATTATAGTAAAAATTAAGATAGCTAATTATATTACTTAGAGGCCTTAGATAATTAGAATAACTCTTAAGAATACTAAATAATAATACTAATAATCTATAACAACATAGAAGTTTTAGAAGACCTATCTAAAGTTATAAGCCTTAAAGTTACTATGTAATTCTCTAAATAGCTCTTATAGAAAAAGGCTATAGATAAAGAATATAACTTACTCTAAAAGTATAAAGTATAGATCTATATTAAATATTAACAAAACTAAAAACTACTTATAGAAAAATAGGTACTAAAACGTAAACTTAACTCTAATAGTATAATTAATATATACAAAGCTTAATACGTAGTATAAGATTTTTAATAATATTATAGTTTAGACTATAATAAAATATTTACTACTATTCTAAAGATATTATCTTATTACCTACTATTTGTATTAGCTACTTAATATAGATAGCATATCTATTAAATAGATATTAAAATAGCTTTTCTATATAAAGATGTTAAAGAAGATATCTATATAGAATAATCTAAATACTTTATTAAAGAAGACACTATTCTAAAACTATAAAAAGCACTATATAGTCTAAAGTAAGCTTCTTAATAATAGTATTAAAAGCTTATAGACTATTTAGTCTCTATAGAATAGAAAGTATCTATATATAATCTCTTATTATACTTTTATACTAATAAAAAGTTAATTATAGAAATCTACGTAGATAATATTCTACTTATAGAAGATTCTTTAGACAATATTAGCGTCTAGAAAAGAACTTTATTAGACTGCTTTGCTTTAATAGACATAGGTTTATACTAGTATTATCTTAGTATTAAAGTATATTAAATAGATAATAGAATTTATCTTTACTAATAAGAATACATTAGATAACTACTAGAAAGATACTAACTAGAAAATATTAGCACTACTTTAACACTATACTTTGCTAATCTATTAGAAATTAAAAAGAACACTAATTAGGTATTAAAGAATTTTATTAAGAGATACTAGTCTATAGTAGAAGCACTACTATACTTATTAATTATTATATAACCTAATATAGCTTTTATAGTAGAAGTAGTATTACGCTATTACTTAAACCTATTATAGAATTACATAGACATAGTAATTTAGATCTTCTAATATCTAAAGAGTATAATAATAATAGAATTATTCTATAATGCTTATAACAAAACCTAGATAATTAGATACACTAATAGTAACTAGGTAATATACAAAAATACATAATACTCTACTATAGGCTAGATTATTATGTTTAGTATATCTCTAATTATATATACTTTAAGAAGATAAAAGATTACAGCTTAGTTAACTTAGAAAGTAGAGTATATTATAGTAGTAGATCTATTAAATAAAGTTATATAGATACAGAATATTACGCAAGAAATTCTAATAAGTCTAGATATTTAAGAGAATATTAGACAAAAGAAAACTAAGATGCTTATTAATAATAATAGCGCTTATATTTTTGCTAATAACTCTAAATATTATTAAAGAGCAAAGTATATTAAGATATAATACTATATACTTAGAGATTATATATAGAAAGAAAAACAACTACTAGAGAGAGTAAGTAGTAAAGAGAATATAGTAGACGTATTTATAAAGGTATTTATAAAGAAGAGGTTCTTATTACTTTAAGATATATTAGGTATAAAGTTAATAGAGTAACAGCCTCTAGTTAGTAGAAGTATTAGATAAAACTAGAAGCTTCTAGTTAGAGAGTAGGTTTATATTATAGTAAATATAAACACTACTTCTTAGGTATATAAGAGGGGTAGAGCTTTACTCTACTCTATTATCTTATTCTACATTAATTTATTAAGTTTAACAGTAGTAGACGACCTATAGCATTGGCGTACGAAGTTAGCGCACCGACCTCGTGAAGTTTGTCTATGTATACTCACCAAGTTTATACCGCCCATCTGGTTCATGAATTGCGCACCGTATGCAAGCAACACACGACGTCCAGTCTGCACACGATCTTTCTTGAGTAGTTGCGACCACTTATACTCTCCATGCTCTCGCTCAACTTGTAGAGCCTCAAGCACCTCTCTGTTCTCCTTCTCAATCTTTGGGTCATCAGGCGTACCGTCGTATACATCGCAAAGAATTTGAAGCGCCTCTTCATGTCGGCCATGCGCATACAAGTACCGGGGCGACTCAGGGAGGCCGAAAACAAGCACGATGACGATAATCGCGAAGATTACTTGGCATGCAATGGGTAAACGCCAGGCGATCGATCCTTCTGTGAAAGACATCCCATAGTCGAACCAATACGCCAGCTCGATCCCCACACCAACGAAAAGCGGTTCCGACGCGACGAGGCGACCGCGCTTGTTCGCCTCGCAGAGTTCAGATTGGTACATAGGCACAGTCGATGTCTCAATCCCAGTGCCAATTCCCGTCAGAAAACGCGCGACCATCATATGCGGCACCGAGTACGCACTCGCTTGAAGCGCGCCGCCGACCTATAATCATTAGCCACAATCTCACCAGTACATATCTGCCCTCTTACTATAATCCAAACCATAGCAATCCACATAGCCAGCCTCCGTCCCGTCTTCTCGCAGAACATAAAGCTGAGAATACATCCGGTAAAACAACCAAGATTGTATATCGACACGATGATGCCTTCGAGGCCGGGCGAGGGGTGGTCGAAAGTGTTCAGGAAGTCTTCGTTGCCGACGATGCCGCTGAAGACGCCTTGGTCATAGCCGAAGAGAACGAAGGCGAGCTGGCAGGCGATTGTTATGGCGGCGCGGAGTTTGAAGCCGCGACCGTACCAGTTGAAATGGGGTGTGTGAAACATCGTGGGCGGGGTCTTGCTACGTCCACTGGAATTGAGTGGTGGGATGCCACAGGCGCGATGGAGGTGATGGGTATGCAAAGGAGACTGGAGTACCTTGTGCACCGGGCCCATGCATCTATACCTACATCTTCATACCTCACCGCTCGCTACCCGGATCATATCACCCGAATAGACGCAGCATGCCAGATCTGACCCCGACGTCACAAAAGATGGTCAGTCGGCAAAATCGCCGTTATCATAAGCTGCCTGCGCGCATAATTGACGGAGTAATTGCGGGGCAAGGGTTATTCAAGAGGCTCTGGCGAATGATTAAGACGCAATGGTACCGTTGGAAGCCTTGCCGAGCTATTGGTGGCGTTGTATGGTCGCGTAGAAATGCGCGTCTGGGGTAGGATGGGATGATCTGCAGGTGCGGAGGTGGAGAAGGGGGGATGACGTCGCGAGGAAGGCACGGTTTGGGGAAGCCGGTGATGATGCAGCAGAGGCGGCTGGCATGAGCATGTAAATCGGGGTACAACAAGAGCTTATTTAATCGAAGCGCCACATTTCTATACATGTGTCGCGATCATTGCTGCAGAGACTATAGTTATGAATGCTGAAGTGCTGCGAAGTCCAGGTGGCTGGTGTACTTATCTCCGCGCTATCTCCGGCGCGATCCTGCTAAATCTCAGCCGTCACTCCATCCTCTCTTCTATCTCTATTCATCAATCTACTATTGTCGATTGCAATGTTTTCTGCGAGAACGACGAGATATCTATTGACATTTACTAATACGACTGGAGCATACAAGCGGCACTTCTACAGGGTTAACACCAACTTAGACTGCGGATCGTAACAATGGGTACACCTGTGTAGCGAACGCTGTTGAGATATGTCGTTAGACATGGGCCAAACATGATGTTCGCCAACTCGGTCTTTACCATTCTATGCTACCTGGTCAAACAACCTCAACAAGCGCATATAGATTCATATTGATACAAGGAAATTGCTCGATGAACAAACAATGGGGGAACTTCATAAAGTGAAACCTCTTCTTCCGCATTTCACGCTTCTGCCTACGGAGGAGAAAGGTCCTCTGGTGACTTCCTCTAACTTTGCACCTGCATTTTATCAACCAGCTTCCAACCAGATACACAGCCTAGCTTCAGATCAGAAGTACACCAACGATGGCGCCTCCAACAGGTACAACGACTAAGTTGCCCACTTCTAACCAAGGTCATCTACAGTCTTTGATGGCCAAGGTCCGTAAAGAACTTCGACAACCAACCCAGATAGAGACCTCATATGCAAACAATCTTACCCAAGCTGTCGAGAAGGAAGCTTGGAAAGAGTCTCGGGAAGTTCGCGACAGCATTCTGGGCCTCGCTCAAGAAGCTCGGAGGATGTTTGGCCTTCGACCGTTCGACATGTCATTAAACGTGGAGAATGAAGCTGATGGCAAAGAAATGGTTCTGCGAAACGGCGGGAAGCGATCAGCTTCCACGGCACCAGCACCTAATGCATCAAAACGACAACAGCGCGAGCCTATTCGACCATCGCCACCACCACCGTCTGGGAAAATAGATCAGAAATCTGAGGCTCTAGATCAATCCGGTCGTGTCCGTCACATTAAAGAGGAAAACACCGTCACTAACTCCCAGAATGGTCCACACGGCCACGGCCATTCTCAGTCGATCGAAACCCCATCTGCCACCAGCTTTCTCACGAACAGCGCACCAATCTACAACCAAAACATTAACAGCGGGTCTGGTCAGCAGAATATCAACGTCTATGGTGTATTCGAACCTCCGCCACCCTCAGCTACCGGCGCCGCGCCAACCGAGTACGAGATCCCTACCGAGCCAGAGCATCGTCTAAACCGAGACGCTGGACAGCAAAAGTTCTCGATCAATGATACCGTTACCAATAAGACGGCCGGCGACGGTAATCCCGGGGGTCACAACCAAACGTTGAAGGGCCCACATGGCAACACGCACATGCGCGTGACGGCGCCGGTCTACAACCAAAACGTCAACACCGGGAGTGGACAGCAAAACATCGACGTCATCGGAAAGATGGACTTTGAGAAAAAGGATGGCAAAGAGCGACCGCGTCAAGGCCCTCTAGTCGCAGTCGCGCAGTCTGCAAACCCACAGCCACAGCGGCGCGACGATCAGGGACCAGGTAACCCACACTACGGTCACAGTCCATATTACCGGCCGACTTCGCCTCAAGGCCTTGCAGTTGCAACCGGGCAGAACGCAATTCCACTACCACAGCGACGCGCCAATGAAGCACCTCATAGTCCATTCTATCGGCCAGCTTCGTCTCACTATCGACCAACCTCGCCTCAGTATGGATCGCCTGAGTATCGACCAACTTCACCTCAGTATAGTTCAAATTCGCCTCGCCGTCGATCTCGTTCACCTCGTCGCCGCGTCGCCCCACATAGTGACAGTGGCGCTATGGGTGAGTACCGGGATCGTTCGTACAGGAGGGGTGATGGTCTTCCATATGAGGATGCTCCGTATGATTCAGAAGATGATTGGTCGAGACCAGATGGTGTGGATCGTTCTGGTTCAAAAATTCCGCGTCGCGACCGCTGAGATGAGTAATATGATAGCTGATGACGATGAGTCTAGAGGGATATATCGCGGTCAGGCATTTTCATGATCTGTATCTTCAACTGGTAAATATGTTTAGGCCATCTCCATGAGACTATACTAAGATGTATCACCAAGATGACCAAGCTCTTGCACTAATCCGTCAAACATCTCTGTTCTACATGTACGTGATGACAATGGTCTGATTTCTCCTGCAACTCCGGATCAGCTTCATGATCAGACTAGTTTCCAGCGTTCCTAATTGCGTCCTTCATCTTCCCTTGGATGTCGCCTTGGATCTGCCTCATGGTTCGCTTCTCGAATTTCTCCTTCATTTCCTTCATCACCCTCGCGGATGACGTGTCTAGGCGAATCATGTGGTTCTGCGATCGGCACCCCTCTTTCTTCATCGCTGGGTTGGTCTTCATCATCAAATTCGACACTCTCAGTGCTTGTGGTTTCGATAGTCGACATTGAGTCGCCTTCCTCACTAGGGTGATCAGTATGGTCAGAGCTATCAGATTTAGGGCGAACAAGTTTGGGGACTTTGTCTTTAGAAGGTACAGGAGAGGGGCCACGGTTGGCGCCCCCTTGGTCATTAGAAGACATTTTTAGTGTAGCTCTGTTGCTGGAACTAACGAGCTGGGCTAGCTTGTGAGCTGAAGCTTTGTATTACGCATCTCACTGTAGCAAACCTTCTCATTATCATGGGAACTCAGAAGGGTGACTAGGACTCGTGATGATATGACGAGGGTATTGGAGAAAGGATCACCTGTACGATTTTGGTCATTTCGTAGGAGCAGAAATTGGGAAGCTTATACTGGCTTTAATGATGACTAGATCTTGGCCTGTATATACTGGAAGATATCAGAAGTTTTGTGTGTTGTGTAGCGAACGCGCTTTGGCTGCTACCTTACGGCTGTGCTCGTAAGCTGAAGAGCGGGGGGACTTGAGGTAAGGCCTTCATCTAGACAAGCAGTATGGATTGTCGTTAAACCAGTGGGTTGGCATGGGTTCTATCCTGATTGAACATCTTCCACAATGGAATCTGGTCCTATGAGAGATACACAACGACCGCTCACCTAGCACTGGGTGTATGCGGCAGTTTTGCCTTCATGAAGAGCGTGACTGCTTACGCCTAAGGCCAGAGATGAGCAGAAGCGGTTAAAAGGCGGGTAAATTGGGCCACAGCCAGAGCGTCGCTCACCGAAGGTCACTCCGATATGCATGAACAGCTTTACAGCTTCTCCCGTTCTCCAGGTAGTGAGTTGGCGAATGGGAGTGTTGGTTCCCTGTGTCGCGCATACCGCGGCCATTCTGTTCAACTGCATATGCATCGTGCCAAATCCGGACCCAGCTACCACTCAGTCGGGACAGAAACATGTGAGGGATAGTTTGAGGGTTGCTCGCTCGCATCAAGCAGCCCACATCCCGCGGAGAACGTAACATAAATGCAAAGCTCTACCACCGTAATGGAGAAGTGACTCCATCCGCTCAAGTCTCTGGGCTCAACGGGAACGGTAAGCATGGATGATGACTGGGAAATCAGCAGATCAAAGGACCAGAGTGATGTTCTTGGTAGAACACCCGGTCTCGACACGAGGCCAAGGCCCTATTTCACCCTAACAACGGGCCGATGCTCGGTCGACGATCATCAAGCGCGAAGAATCTTCTATGCCAATACGCCGGCTCCGAGGCCAGGCCTTGGCCCCACGCGGGTGCTATCAGATGGATTAAAACTGGGCGATTGGTACCACGACTAATCAATCTGATAATCGTTGCTTTATCTGATCCACCAACGTACACAACCGAAGATGGGTGCCTTAGGATGTGAGGAATTTGTGGTTCCAGAATTGTATGGCTGCTTGGATGCTAATGCAAGTGCGCAGGGCTCAGGGCCAGCGACTCTGGCGATGCGAAGAAAGTTTTGGAGAGGAAGCTCGTTGTGAAGCTTGGTATGAGCATCTTTATCCCCATGGCGCAACCATGCTAACTTTCATGTAACTAGACATCTTCATCATGGTCAGTACTGTCGTAGAACTCGACTACTCATGATATCTGACTGTCTTGACTAGGTGTTCTGCTGTGCAGCCTACTTCTTCAACTACCTGGATCGCCAGGCTTTCGCTAATGCCTATGTTGCTGGTCTCCGCGAAGACATCGGCCTCAAAGGCAATGAGTATAGCATCTTGCTGTCGATTTTCACTGCGGGGTCCGTTCAGTGTGCCGGTGTGTCATGGCACTCTAGCTGACAGCTTCGCAGTCTCGTTGTCGGCCAGATACCCCATGGTCTCATCATCCAGAAAGTTCGCCCTAGCATATGGCTTCCGTTCACTCTTATCCTCTGGTCCCTTTTGACCATGTGTTCAGCTGGGTGCAAGACGTATTCGCAGCTTTGTGCAGTCCGCTTCTTCCAGGGTTTGATCGAGGCCAGTTTGTATAGTGGTAGCGTGTATGTGATGGGTTCATGGTAGTAAGTCGATCGAGTTCCTTTTCATGGGAAGATGCTCACGATGCCTGCAGCAAGCCTTCCGAGATAGCCAAACGGGCTGCCATCTTTACTGCGGTCGGGCAGGTCGGGAGTATGTGCGCTGGTCTCATGATGACGGCAATGCACCAGACGATGGAAGGCAAAGGCGGCTTGAAAGGCTGGCAATGGGTGTTCATCATTGGTACGTGAGCGGTTCCGAGGGCCGTCACGCGCGCGTTGCTGATACATGTGGTTCAGACGGTCTCATGGGAATTCCAGTTGGTCTCTTCGGATTCGTAAGTTACGTCGGCGCTTGTACCCGAGCCTGAGGACTGATCGTAACCCTAGTTCACATTCCCGGATCTTCCAGAGTCGACCAGAGTCTCCTACATCACTCAGGCGGAAAGACAACTCGCAATGACTCGTCTACCACCTAAGACAGCAGACACCCACAACATCGAGTTCAAGAGCCTTGCGAAGCGTGTTCTCCTAACGCCTACTATGTGAGTAAACACCTGGCGTGTTAGTCAAAACCAGGAAGTCATACTGACTCCTCCGCAGATACATCCTCACAACTTTCTCAGTCGTCTGCGCCATGCTCGAAGCCTTCGCCTTCCAGGGCATGTTCCTCCTCTGGCTCAAGCACAACAAGTCTCGCTTCTCCCAAACCGCTATCAACACGTACCCTCTCGGGATTCAAGCTGTTGCGATCGTCTCCCAGATTTTGGGCGGAGCCTTTATCGACCATACAGGTCATCGTCTGCCTATGATCATCTTTAGTGGAGCGATGCAGCTCATCACCGCATCGCTTCTGCTCGTGCGAAACCTTCCAGATGCGGGAATCTTCACAGCGCATTACCTCAGTGGCACGAGTTTCATCGTGAATCCAATCATGTACGGGTGGGCCACAACCATCTGCCAGCGAACGGGCGACGATGCGGTGAGGGGTGTGACCGTGTATACAATGGCCATGGGCGGCCTGATTTTGTATACATGGTGGGGTATCGTCATGTACCCAGCGACTGATGTACCATACTGGAAGAAGGGAAGCATCACCATGATCGTGGTGGTCTTTGCTTTCATTGGATGGGCGTTCGTGGTCAGATGGGTGAGTATCATTGGTGAATAAGGGATTTGGCGTGTGCTAACGATTCGTGTAGCTTGATAGGAAGACGGCGATGGCTGCTAACCGTGAGCCAGCTGAGTCTGGAGAGCATGAGGTGCCGGAAGTTGTTGATGAGAAGACGAAGTCTGGGTAGTGGGCTTTTTCATGGCCCCTCAGAAAGCACTGCCCCTTCGGTTCGCGCACATGAATGTTGTCAACAAACTCCTTGACGAAAAGATACGTGGGCGGTAATGGCTGCAGACCGCGGTCGCTGATGCGCGACGTCTTGCTGAAGGGTTGGTTGGTGCTGTGGGCGATACGCATCACGAAGGGATTCAGGGTCTCGTATGTCATCATTACGTCATCGTCATCTCCGCGTTCCGTCGCAGAAAGAATGCACTCAATGCTCCTAATTCTACACTACCCATCACCCTGTTCGCTTCCTTACTGCTATCTTTAACCACTTTGTTCATCTAATCTACGTATGGAAGTCTCCCGATCGCCGCCGGTATGACCAGTGAATCTGTACTTACATCCGTTCACCAACCTTCCGTGCCCACTCAAGATGCAGCTGTTGTAAAGCAGTATCTGACGTGTCTGGTCGCAAATCTCGGCTTCGAAGTACATGTCTGTCGATTCTTCGACGTCGGCTACCCGTAGCCATTGGAACATCCTCGGAGCGCAGTGATCTACTCGCCTCATCCGTAGCAACCGTAAAGGGCTGACCCGGTTCTTCTCCAGGATTTTGGCGATCCTCGTCACCCGGATTCATATACACATCTTCAAGCCATTCGTCGATCCAGCGCCGCTTACGGGAGGATATCCTCTTTCCAAAAGTTTGTGGCTCGATTGCCTCGGTCTGACCCGGAGGGCCCAGCTCCGGTTTGTATGGCCTTTTTCGAACCTCGCGATCATGCCGATTTGCATCAGAGAGAGCGCACTCCGCCTGTGCATGGCCTCTGTCAGCGTCCTGCATCTTCGCAGAAATCTTACGGCATTTCTCCAGCCATATGGGGCCAAATTCTTCTTCTAACTGATACGACCTTACACTTGCGTTGCCACGTTTCCCTCTCTGGTGAAACATGTAAGTCTTCAATTCCTGGTCGTACTGCTCACGAACATTGTTAAACTCCCGCTCAACGCGTATTGCCTCGTCCGCCGTTTGGTAGAGCACATCCTGTAATGCCAGCAGGTGGTCGTTGCGAGGATAGTCCTCCCATGCATTATTCCAAGTACTCTCTGGCTCTTCTTCTCCCAGAGCTCCAAATACTTCACTACCTTTGTCCACAATTGGCGCGGGTTTCCACTCCCCGGGTATCTCATCGTTCCAATTATTCTCGGACCAATTCAAGCTAGAACCGTCCACGGGTTCTTTTGCGCTTAGGATTTGGACCCGCGGATTCTTGTCGGCGTCGTCGATTCCAGGCAGAACGCCTATCTTTACGAGCAGTTCGTCCAGCAAGACCCATAGCGTATGCTCTGCGTCTCTCATGCTTGTTTCTACTGCTTCATGTCGAGCGTAGACATCATTCTGCTGTTCTTCAAGCTTTACTTTCTGTAAAACGTTTGCTTGGGTACGTAGGATGACTTCTGAGCGACGCTTCATGGCCCACTCAAAGGTGTCTTCGTCATACTCACCGTAGTTGCTTGAAGTCACCCTATCTAGTTCTTTCGCCTCTACCCCCAATTTATTATCGTCGTGCTGCATTTTGGTATACTCTGCTTCAATCGTATCAAGCTCGCGGTCACGCCACGCGCACGATGCATTGAATTTACGACGGGCCGACCCAGCTTTTACGATGGCATTGAACATCTCGTACGTCGGCACGATGCCTGCACACTCATCGAAGCCATTACCAATCAGTAGCAAGCCACTTTCCTCATAGAAGTTCTCCCTTCTTATGGCATCTGGCCACCACATGACCGGGTGGAACCGGCCAGGTTTTGGATGTCTCAAGTCCAGATCTTGTCGCAGGGTGGGAGACTGTGAGATCGCTCCGTGTAATAGATGGTCGGTTTGCGATTTTGACTGATCAGGCGAAGTGCCCGGTGAACGTCCGACTGGCCTACTACCTATCTCGGCTGGGGCTACGTACTGCGGATGTATCTGCGGTACGAGCTTGAGGAACTGCTCACCTGCCCCAGCTCGGCAGTCCCTATCGTATTTTCTTTCACTGGCCAAAGGGTGAATCTCGGGAGAAAGCCAAAGCCAGTTCGACGCAGGTCTGGCCTTTTTCCGCCCAGCTGTGGCCGGAGAAAAGGGTGCAGAGCCCTCCGTGAGACGAAGAAACTTGTATGGTCGTCCCGTCGGATGAATGGCGCTCTGGAGACCAACATCGTCGACGATGTCTTGAAAGCATCTTTTCCTATGGAACTTTCCGGTGTTAGCCATGGAATTTGACACTGGACGAGTAATCGGTCGTGACTGCCGGGTATCTACGAATCGGTTCTTGAGTGCATGACAGCGCAAGTATCGTTGTTTGGCATTACTTTGAGGACTGCAGCGAGGATGAGTCTTCTAACGTTGAAGTTGCACCAATAACAAAGACATGGAAGTCAATGGCATAGGCTTGCCTTTGTCATATTACCGTCTTTGTTACTCGGTGATCTTACATAAGCAGAATCAGTACACACCACATCGCGTCGACAGCTTCGGTCGCTGTGAATTGGATGCGCGTGAATGTTATGAATCCTTCTCAATTTGGACAGCGAAAGCAGGTGAAATGGTCAAATCCGCTGCGCTAAACTCGGAGAGGTGCCTTGCGCCCGCTCTGTCATATATTAATGGCCACTACTTGATGAATCAAGACCCCTATTATTACCGATATAACCACAACCTCCTCAACCCAGCCACAATACGTAACTAGCTATGACAGACAGAAACCAGTCGGGTGATCGGAGGCATAGAGCGGACGGCACGCAACCCAACGATCGCAATGCACGTGGAAATAGTCGGGAACCAAGGGGCACCCACCATGATGATCAGGGCAGAAGGCCTCGAAATCGATCCCTGTCACCCCAAGCTCGAGGACATGATACAACTCCTGGGAATCGACGACCCACCCAACATGCAGGTCTGCAGCGGAACCGTTCGACAGGCAACATGTATATCGGAGATGGCATGACCAATGTATACAATGGCCAAAATCCAAACCGCATACCTCTTGGTGCTCGGAGCACCAGCAACTCTACCTCGGTCCCTTTGACTCCTGTCATGTCTACACAGCCTA
Organism: Alternaria metachromatica; assembly: GCF_023757995.1. Taxonomy (NCBI): domain Eukaryota; kingdom Fungi; phylum Ascomycota; class Dothideomycetes; order Pleosporales; family Pleosporaceae; genus Alternaria; species Alternaria metachromatica. The sequence goes on from NW_026055503.1 coordinate 834,732, forward strand.
CTGCAACTGCAGGCAATGGTGCTGGTATCAACTATGCAGCTAGAACCGCAGCCAGCGGAACAAAGTACGAGAACTCAAATAGAAGCGGGAGTGGCCGACCGCCCTCGCAACGAGCTCGGCCGAATACTCCTTCCCGTAACGGTGCCATCCAACCCCCAATTCTGGACGGACATGGGCGTATCAGTCAACGCATCCAGAGCAAACCAGGACTAGTCTTGCCAGAGAGCGAGAAACTCAAACCCGGAGACATTGTCAGTTTCTGGATGATCAAGCATTGTCTCCTCGACGCTTACCAGCGACGCAAACACCACCCGGACGGAACCTGGGAGTTTGCTGATACTGATAAGTGCGTACTTCAGTTTCAGCCAAACGATTACATACGTAATAGATACGGGCAGGACTGGCCACACGGCTTCTCCCTGGAATCTCGAGATGGCCTTGTAGTTGGTGTATCATACGACGATAGCATCGCAACCGTCGACATCTTGCCTTTTTTCTCCTATTCCGGCAAAGGAGCCTGGCAAGACGACGGAGAAACCATCCCCAAATCCCCAGAATTCTGTGCTTCGCACCTCTCCATAATGACCCGAATCCGACTCGATCGTCGAATGCGATACGAAGCAAGGATCAAGCAACAGCGGGCGATGAACCCGAACTCTGATGTGAAGATGTCAATGAATACACCCACTCCTAACAGTCATCCATGGGCACCTTTCGACTGCATTGCGGTGGTCAACCAAAATGATTCATACGACCCCAAGCGCAACACTCTGGTCAGATTCTCGATGGTTCTCACCATGAACGTAGATGCACGGGTACGAAAGCATTCCTCCCTAGAGCCAGAGAGCAAGATCCGCACCCTAGATATCTACCGTAAGTGGCTGTATCTCAGGATGATTAGTCCCGAAGAGCGCTCTACAGGCGATTATGGCCCGTATACTTGGCTTAGAGGAATGGATCCAAGCTATACTGGGTCCTTGACGACCCCAGAGATCGGCGCCACCAACGCTGCGCCTCAGCAGACGCCGATAGTGCCTCAGCAGAATGGTAACTTACCACGTCATACCGGTCCAGCTGTGGTTGCTACACCTCCGCAGACGCCAACAGTGCCCCATCACAACGGAGTTCTGCCACATCCTACTGGTACTACCAACCCTACACCCCAGCAGGGGCCGGGAGCGCCTCATCAGAACGGAGCCCTGCCACCCCCACCTGGTCTAGGTGTAGTCACTCCACCCTGGATGAAGCGCAAGTTCGACGATACAGAGGGAAACACCTCTGTGAACGCTGAACAGCAGGCCGCAATGGGAGATGCTATCGCAACAACAGGAACCGACAGCTTTGGTACGCAAGCCGCTGACTCATCCACGTCACTGGAGCCAGCATCAAAGCGACAAAAGACTGAGGCCAACGCTGATGAAGCTGATACTGATGTTGGGGTAACACCTGGCAACCCCGCCCCCCTCCCCCAAATGAGAGCATGCGACTCGAGAAAATGATCGCCGATTGAACTGCAAATATTGCGGTTATGAAGATACGATATGGCTATGCTTGTTGGCACGACCTTATCAGTACAGCGACATCGAGCGGCCTTCACTGCAGATGTCTGGATAGATTATGATACCCCTTCCTCTTTATACTTTGTACCCTTATTTTTGCTTAAAGGTCACTTTACCAGTTCCTCCTCTTTCCTGTTATGTCCATACTTTCACGTTGGTAGTCTTCTTATTCATGTTTATGTTTGTCGTCTGTTCGTATCGTTCTGCTGCCGGAATCGTCTTCGTTACTCATCTTGCGCTTGAGGATAGGCTTAACACGAAGCTGACATATTGAACTACCATTGTAAAAGACAAAGGCGCGATACGTTGGGTCGATGAGGTTGTTCGGTGTTTCAGATGACGCGGAGAGAGGGAGAGGGGAAAGGCTGGATTTCTGGGCGAGAAGGGGTAGATGTCGGTCTGATTATACTCGGTGCGAGTTGTAGGGGTAAATAGTGGGGAGTGGGGAGGGGATAGGTATCAGATCATGTGCGTGGTGAATGACTTGGGATCGATGAAGTGTGCTCGGTGTAAGAGTGGCAAGAACAGGGATACCTGTGAGGAACAACTGTCAACATATTAATTCGTGCTCGAGTCCGTAAATGTGTAATTGATACGTATGCGTTACATAAAAGCAGCGTGAAAAGAATCTTCGTAGTACTCGCGATAGTCATGACCCATTATGTTCACCCCTGCGCCGAACGAACCCAGAAGACTCCAAAGCAAGCAAGCAAGCGGCCAACGACGGGATCTTGATATGCCCATGTAATGTCGTCTAGATGGTATAAACGTGAGGAAGCAAAGCAACGCTAAATGCTGATGTACGATGATGAAGGATGATGAGGACGAAGGAAACGCCAAACGCTATGATAGAGGAGATTTGGTTGGAAGCCGTGGGGATTAGACGGCGACAGTGTGGGCGCGGAACAACATCTTGAGGCCGGAAGGCTCTTTCTCCTTCTTCTTGGTCTTGCTGCTTTCTTTGCTGCTCTCCTTGCCGGATTTGCTGGAGGCGACTTTGCTGGAAGCGACTTTACTTGAGGCAACCTTGCTGGAGGGACGTTTTGAGTCGGAGGTCTTGCTGGTCTTGACGCTGACTTCGGACTTGGGTGCGCGGTGCTTGTGCTCTTTGTGTTTTGATTCGCTGCTGTGCTTCTTGGATCGGGTGCTGCGGCGGGACTTGAGATCGTCTTCGTCAAGTACGCCGGCGGCGCAAAGGGTGCGGGAGGCTTCGGGCGTGATGAACTCGCCGTCGACACTGGTGCCGGAGCTGTTGGCCTCGACGTCTGCGATGCCGCGACGCCACAGCTCTACGCGGCTGAGCTCCTGGGGCTCGAGCTCGTCGAGCTGGTTGTTGGAGTCTTCGATGGGCATGGTAGCGGCACGCATGGGCATCGCCATTTGCGGCTCAGGTAGGGGTGCGTCGACTTCCTTCTGGACTTGCATCTTCTTGATGATTTTGTATCCACCGAGTGCGACAATGGTAACGCCGACAGCGACACCTCCAGCGATCATGAACTGGGGGCTGAGGAGCAGAGCTGCAACGGCAGGGAAGCTGCCCTTGAGCGTCATGAGGACACCAGGTCCCATCTTGCCGACGATGGCGCTGATCTCGGCGAGCGTGAGTGATACGGCGGCAAGCGCTTCGGGGTTTTTCTGCAGGTTCTCAATCATGGCCGTGGCCGTGTGTTGTAAGCAGTTGGCCTCGTCCAGGAGCAACTCGATCTTGGAAGCCTTCTCTTTCAGCTCGACGTCGTTGTACTTCTTGTCGGGCAGGGGCGGGGGCACATCGCCGTAGCAAAGGTCCATGTCGACTGACTTGGATCGCGACTTGCTGCTCTGCGACGAGCGCTGGACGGCCTGATCGGAATTCCTCCTCGCAATCTCCTTGTTGTGTGCGTCGCCGGCGAGGTCGGCTTCGAAGCGGTGTTTGCTGCTTCGCGGGCTGTCGTTGGCATAGAAGCTGTCGCTGTAGCCGCGCTCCATCACGGGCCGGTCATGGGCCTTGGTGCGATGGGTGTGGGCTTTGGACGCCTTGGAGCGATGCGAGACCTGGGAGCGGGCATCGTCGTCATCCAGGCGGATGGCCTTGACGCCCTTGGCGAGCTCCTTCTCCTTCACGGCGGCATCGCGCTCCGCCTTGATCTCCGCCTTGCGCTCGCGGTAGGCGGCCTTGGCCTCCTTGAAGACGTTGACAATGTGCTTGCTCTGGGCGGGGCGTCAGTACGAGTACGGGGCTTATCGGGGGGCTAGCGAGCTTATCGGGCACTCACACTGCTCACGACCTTCCCACTCTTGTTAATAACAGTAATAGTCTCTCCGAGTCCGACGGCCATGGTGACGTAGTAGGGCGTTGTGTTCCTGCAGCAGCTGCACAGCGCGCGGCAAGAGGGGTTTTGTGTGACCTTGAGGCTGGTTGCGGTGAGAATGGTACTTGTGTCCTGGGCCTAAAAGGCGGCGGTGAGCATGTATCAGTCAGTGCTCGCGGAAACGGCAGCTGGCGCAACTCCACAAGGTCCCACCTGGATCACCAAGTCGTCGCGGCCAGGCTGCGACTATAAGGAATTTCAGAGTCACTCCTGACGGCGCTATTGTCGGAACACTACACGCGGAATGAGGCGATTTCTACCGACCGCGACACGCAGCCATGATGGTGGTGGAGCGCGGGGTGCGACCAGAGTGGCCGAAGCGACCTGCAGCAAAGCCATTCACGAGACTGCCCGCATACTTCGCATCGCTTGTCTGTGACGTCTCGCCCTGGTTCGTGGGCTGCGGCGTGAAGACTCAACCAGTGCAGTCCGGGCATAGTCGCAGCGCGTGTCGCCATGTAACTGGAGGCGCTTCCCTGGCGCCGGCTATGCGGGCAGCGAGACGCTGCAGCACTGAGGCCCCGGCTTCGCCTGCCATTGGTGCGGATGGCTGTCTTGCTTTATTACTGCAGCCATCGTGAACGTGTCGTGACAGCGACTGGACAACTAAATTTCGGCAGCCTCAGTTCTCACGCGTGCTGATGCAACGATGCAGGCCCTGGCAGCCATAACCCGACTGTTGCTGCCCAAACCCCAACATGGAGCCGTCTGGTATCGAGATTGTCAATCATTGTCCAGTTGGCATGATCGGCTCTAGGTTCAGCCTCTGGTAGCCTTCAGCTGGGAAGGTTGCCCTTACCGCGCCAGCCGTGGCGGTGCTGCTGTGGCGTCTGTGGCGGTGCGCTCTATCGTCGCGGCCGAGACTTCAAAAGACTGTCCACGTCGAGCTGAGCAGGTTGGAAATCTGAGAAGATTACGCAAGCTGCGTCATATCGAGGCTGTCGGAGGTTTGACAGTCTTGGTCATCGCCAGCGTGTGGCTGTAGTTTGGTTGGGGTCCCACGCTCCTTTTTCTCAACCCACTTTTCCCACGTTTTCAACGCAGACAGGAAGGCACTCCCTGGTGGTGCTGGTGAGGCATTATCGACGATTCATTGCCCGCAGTCGATCAAGGCTACTGGTCCCATTTACTCTCTACACAGGCATCTCTGCTCGCCGATTTCCCATCCTGTCCAATCTTCGGCCGCGCTTCGCAATCCTCAAACTTGGCGGCAGAGTGTTCCAGAATGCACACCGACGATCTTCACTCTATCTCTTCGACCTGCATGCGGCAGCCTCCAGCCTCCCGCGCCCTGATATGCATGTTCCCGTGAGGCTGTCCTAAGTCTCCTTAGCAGCTGGAGCGACTCGAGGCGGGCCACACCAACCGCGTCATTTACAATTGGTAGCTCAACGTCGGAAGCCGCTCTCTACGCTGCGACCACGTATTCGGGCCTGCGAACGGTGAACTATCTATTATTTAGAGCTCGCAGACTAGGGAGCGACTGCATGATTGACAGCGCGCCGCCAAGTTGTACGACACGTGCATACGTGACTGCACGCTGGTGCACATATGTTGGCACCACTCTGCGCTTGCTGTGAGATATGCTGATATGGGAATCGAGAAAAAGGAAGCAGCGATGCTATTCCGTGATCTCAGCTTACTGTGAAGCACACTCCCACTTTGAGATATGGCGTCATTGCAGCGAGATCGCTCGCCATGTAGGGGCGGTGAGCTCGTTACTGAGTGCGAGCAGCAAAGCTCGAGCTCCCCTGAGAGGTCACCTAGCGACGACGAGACGTCTTCAGATATTACGCTGAACGAGGTAGATGAAGCCGATCAACGGCTGCCTCTTTCGAGCACGGTAAGGGAGGCACCGCTATCGCACAGCGCGGGACTTTCTTCTTCTGCCATCTTTCCGTTCCATCTCCTCGCAGGCTGTAGCTCAGCAGAAAGAAGGACCATGTGCATCTTGTCAGCGTCGCTTACATCGCAGGAAGTGAAGACAGCTCCAGGTGTAGGACTAAGAGGTACGTCTAGTCGAGTTGCTGCGTCCATCGGTGATGCATCAGGGCCCCGCAGCCGGCGCTTTTGGCCCTGGACCCTGAATGTGCCGTCATCGCTCCCACCAAGTCGCGAAACCTTTACACGCGACCATGCACTCACTCCAGAGACACAACACCAAGCCGGGCTGACCATGCCAGTAGCAGCGCCTCCGCATAATGACGGCATCCTGGAGACGCAGGGCGCAGAGAAGTCTGGTCTAGATGGCAATCGAACGCCAGCCCTCGCGCATCGGATGAAGCACGACAAATCGATCCTCGCATTAGCAGTGTCATCACAGTACATCTTCGCTGGAACACAGGGCGGGGAGATCCTAGTACGTGTCCAAGCGCGCTCCAGAGGCGCCAGGCTTATGACGTGCAGGTCTTCAGCCTCGATACCTACGAGCGACGCAGCGTCATACACGCGCACAAGGGCAGCGTACTCGGCTTGTGTCTGTCGCATGACCGCAAGTGGCTGTTCTCGAGTGCAGCAGATCCGATTGTCAATGTGAGAGAGTCTGGAACGTCCATCGTCGGTGTATGCTGAGTTGTTAGGTCTGGTGCACGTCGACCTTCAGACACCTCTACGCGCTCTGGTCGCCATACGATATCGGAGACATCTTCTGCGTCGCATACTCCTCCCAACATCGTACCGTCTACCTCGGAGCCCAGAACACAAGCATACAAGTAGGAAACAAGACTGAACTGAAATGCATGGGCTGACAGTAGCAGTGGTACGATTTGAAAGAGAAAGACACTAGACCGGCCCCGAGTCTGTCATCGCATCCTGCAGAGCGAAAGAACAAATTCTTCGACTCCCTAGGACCGGGCGGCGCGCAAACCCCGAAGCCCAGCGGGGCAGATACGAGACCACGCGACGCAGTAGGCGGGCAAGAACTGCAAATCGACAGCCATGACATCTGCCAATTCGCCCACTACGGATACGTACATTGCATGCTCCTGGGCAGCGGCATCATACCGGAGGCGCCGTCCGAGGAGATTCTGGTCTCGGGTGGAGGAGACGGGCGTATCTTGCTGTGGCGCATAGATCCCGCACAGCGTGGTGCCATCACAAGCCTCTACACATTGGAAGATGGGAGGGAGGAAGGTGAATCCATACTTTCACTCGCCAGAGAGGGCTCTTTCCTGTACAGTGGGCGCTTCGACGGCGAGGTCAACGTGTGGGATCTTGAAACCCGACAACTAGTGCGAAGTTTGAAAGCGACTACCGGTGATGTTCATACCCTAACATTGGGTGCCGGCGTTCTGTACGCTGGTGGTAAAACTGGTGTAATGCAGGTGAGTCTCCTTTATTGCTTTGTAAGAACCATGACTAACATAGATAGAAATTCAACGAGCATTACGAATCCATCACGACCTTCAAGGCACACGACGGCCTAATTCTCGCTTCCGCGTTTACCAGATACAACGATAAGCCAACCCTCGTTACCGGCGGCAATGACAATACTGTGGTTATCTGGGAGGTCAGAGATTGTGCGGAGCCCAACGCCGTCTCACGCAGAAGCAACAACGGTTTGTACACATCCGAAACTTTGATTTGCTCAACTAATGCATTGTGTAGATCTCATGGTGGAGTCATTGAGACAGTTCGTGTCTTTTCGGACCGTATCGTCGCTGCCCAAATATCGCGCTGACTGTCGTAGAGGGGCGTCTTACTTGCGTTCCGTCTTCCAGAATTTTGGCGCTGTTACCGAGATGATCAACACAAGCGAGTACAACCCCATTGTGTTTGCAAAATTTCGCGGCAACCCGGCTACAGCGGCCTCACGGAAGAAAATTCTGTTCTACGGACACTACGATGTTATCCCTGCAGAAAATGAACACCGCAAGTGGAAACACAATCCCTTCGAGCTGACGGGAGAGGGAGGCTATTTATATGGTCGCGGGACGTCTGACAACAAAGGGCCGATTATGGCTGCCATCTACGCGGCTCATGAGCTTGCAAACGAACAGCGCCTGGATTCCGACATCATCTTCCTCATAGAAGGTGAAGAGGAGAGTGGCTCTCGCGGTTTTGAAAGAGCTGTGCAAGCCAGGAAAGATCTCATTGGTGATGTTGACTGGATCCTCCTGGCCAACAGCTATTGGCTCGACGACCACGTGCCTTGCCTTACTTACGGACTTCGAGGAGTCATACATGCTACTGTACAGATTGAGAGTAAGCATCCTGACTTGCACAGTGGTGTGGATGGAAGTGCTTTGCTAGACGAACCGCTCAAAGACCTTGTTATGTTGCTATCACGATTGACTGCACGACACGGCAAGGTTCAGATCCCAGGTTTCTACGACCCTATCCTACCTTTGACAGAGGATGAGGAGGGGCTCTATACCGAGATTACCGAAACACTTTTACGTGGTAACCCAGATCTTGGCGATGCAGGAGAGCTAGCACAGTCATTGATGCGCAGATGGCGAGAGGCTTCGCTCACCATCCATCGCTTCCAGACCTCTGGTCCTGATAACTCAACTATCATCCCTCGTCTTGCTAAAGCTGCCTTATCGATACGACTGGTACCGAATCAAGAAGCTGGCGACGTAGCAGAGAGTCTGAAGTCCTTCATGCAATCCGAGTTTGAAGATCTTGACTCAAAGAACCAGCTCAAGGTAACAATTGACCACCAAGCCGAGCCGTGGCTTGGCGATTTCAACAACGAGATCTTCCAGACGCTTGAGCGTGCCATCATGTCAGTATGGGGTCCAACGCTTGGGCAGAGAAGAGAGAGCATGTCTGTAGTTCAGCCGCCCGACTACTTCTCGCCATTATCACGAGCAGCGGCCGAGCCTTCAGCACCTACTACCAAAGACAAGCCTGCGCCAGCGACATCTAACACCCTGGCCAACTCATCCGATCCGGCTCTCGCAGGGCCTGTCCCATCATCTGGCAACTCGACGCCGGACCACACTCGAAGCGAAGCAGCGTCTCGTAAGCCTCTGTACATCCGGGAAGGTGGCTCTATCCCCAGTATAAGATTCTTGGAGAAAGAGTTCAATGCACCTGCTGCGCATCTGCCGTGCGGCCAAGCAAGTGACAGCGCGCATTTGGACAACGAGCGCCTGAGGTTAGTCAACCTGTACAATAGCAAGAAGATCTTCAAGGAAGTCTTCCGGGAGCTGCCGAAGAAATGATGGCTTCGATTGCATTATATAGTCGAGAAGTAAGGGACGTATTGGAGTTTTGAAGGGTTATGTTAGGTGTACCGTGTAAACATCCATACTCTCGAGTATGGTATACTATGGCCGCGTCTCTGCAGCGGCATACCCCGTATGCATCATATGAACCATGTATACACACTTCCAAATTGTCTACTGCGATACCCTAAACACCACTGCGTACGTCCCATTCAACCAATCATGCAACGTCAAAGCTCCAAGACCCTCGGCTTACCCCAATCGCATACCCCGCTGCAGCTACCCACTAGCCGAACTATTCGGATACGAATTTATGCGGACAAAAAATCATTAGCCCCGCAGAGGGTAATAATTTTTTGTCTAATTAGGAATAACAGCTAACAGCCTTAGCAACACAACTAGCTAGCGGCAACACAACTACCTAGTAGTAACACCGCAACATATTAACACCGCAATACATTAACACCGCAATATATTAACACTACAACATATTAACACTATAAATGTTATATCTATCTACAAATTTCTCGCAAAGTAGCTATTAAAGTAATTTAGATATCTAATATATCTTACGCTAAGTGTATATATAAGGTAGGCTAATACTATAATAAAGTAAACTTTACTACTACTACTACTACTACTATCTCTCTTATACTCTAATATTATATATTACTTTTCTTTAAGTCTTTTATTAATAACTATTAGCTAGTAATACTATAGTCTTATTCTCTTATTTTATAACTACGCGCTTCTACTATACTTATTATATTATATCTATTTTATACTTTACTAAGACTAATAAATTTATATATATTTAGGCTTAGAGTGTATAAAAGATAATAAAAAAAAAATAGTAAAAAGCTATTAGATAAGTAGCGTTAAAGTATAATTATTACTTAGACTATAGCTATAATAGTATATATATAAGCCTTTATAGATAAGAATAGTAACTAGAGATATATAAATAGAAATAACTATATAAGCTACTATAGTCTTAGAATTACTAACTACTTAAAGAGTAATTATCTTAACTATAACTTAGTGTATTAGCCTATAGTTATAATTACTTTTTAGATAAATATAGAAAGAAGCTATACTATTCTATTACACTTTAAGAGAAAATAATATAAATATCTATTTAGTCTATTTTTAGAATTACTTACACTTACTACTTCTTAGTAATAAAAGTAGTCTTTTCTTAGTTATTAGTACTAGACTTACTAGCGCTAAGAGTCTTATAGATAGTATCTTATATATAGGTAGTCTAGATTTAGATAAAGAGAGAGTATAGCACTTAACTAGCGTATATAACTATAACTTATTAGTTTTAGAAATTAATATAATATTAATAATAATATATTTATAGTAAACTTAGAACTAGTATATTATAAATAGTATATATATATAGTATACTTAAAGTCTCTTATTTAATAAAGTTATTCTTACTATATATCTAATAGAGTACTAGTATAACTACTTATAAAAGAACTTAGATAATACTAAAGCGTATGTCTTTATAAACTAGTGTATTACGCTACTACTACTATAGTAGATAATACTATATAAGAGAGAGTAAGAGTATACCTAGTAGTATTAGTCTTACGCCTACTAGTTATTATTTATTAAGAGTAGTATTTCTAGAAGTAATACTAGTATTACTATTCTTAATAGCTTTAGTCTTACACTTACGCAGTATTATAATCTTTCTAGATATCTAGATATAATCTTAGCGTCTATTACTCTTCTTATTCTTAGCTTTATACTTATATAGTATTATATTATAGAGATAAAAAGATAGCTAGAGCTATATAGTACGTATATAGAAGATAGAATAGAAGAGAGTTAAACTTATTATATATATAATAATAATAGTAAAAAAAAGATAGATACGCGTATAGAGCCTTAGAACTAAACCTTATTATTAGAAAGTAATATAGTTACTATTAGTAACGTAAGCTAGAAACTTAATAATTCTTTATAGACTTATAAAGATTAAATATTATTATCTCTAGCTATTACACTATAAGTCTAGATAATAGAAATTAGCGTAGTTATATAGATTATATAGCTAAGGTATTCTTTATCTCTTTTCTTATAGTAGTAGATAATTATAGATAAAATTTAGAGCTACTAGAAAGAGAAAGTGTAAAAATCTAGAAATTCTATAGTAAGTTTAAAGCTACTAGAGAGAGAAGGCGCTAGAATTAGTATAGTAAGTTTATATAAGCTAGATTTATATAAGAGTAAACTTATATAGTAAACTTAAAGCTCTTAAATAGTAAACTAGAGAGTATAAGCTAGAAATTATAATTAAATATAGCTAAAAACTTAATAATTTTATATATTATAAGAAGTAAAAAAGCTATATTATTAGATAAGTAAGGTATATAGAGTAGAGAAAGAGGTTATATAGACTTATTTATATATATATTTATAAGTATATAGAAACGTATATATATATTAGAGTAAAGTGTTAAGTAAATAGAAAGAAATATATAGCTACTAAAGGTAGATAGGTTAAGATAAAAGATTTTAATAGAGATTTAAAGTTAAGCTACTAAAACGTATTATATATACCTATAAACTAGCTATCTTCTAATAAAAGATTTTATACACTATACTATTTTATATTTTAAACTCTACTATATGTATAAATTATAAATATACCTCTAAAGAGGCTTTCTAAAAATAGTAATAGTAGTAAATATTTTATAAAGTGTATAAAAGACTATACCTTCTATACTAATTCTATAAGTTAGTCTACTATAGTAGCTACTATAGAAGCTAATTTATATACTAATTAGCTTTAAAGTCTATAATATAATAAGCGCTAAGTTTACGTCTTAATAACTAATATATATAAAATATAACACGCTACTTTTATATTAAGTTTTTACCTCTCTACGCTTAAATCTATTAACTCTAACTCTATATATATCTACTTTATACTAGCTACTACGTAAGTATATAGTAAGTTTAGATAAAAGCGTCTTACTAATATCTATACCTACGTCTATATACTTCTCTTATACTTCTACGTAGAGATAGCTAGCGTAAGTAGTAAATATAGTATAAATAGCTACTACTTATACTACGTATACTTATTAGTCTATATATAGCTAACTTATTACTTTTATACTTACTAATCTATAGTAGTTAAAGCCTATATTACTTTAGGTACTAGCCTTAGGCTAAAGATACTTAGACGCCTATATATAATAGTGTAGTACTTACTTAGTCTTTTATACTACTTAGCTTACTATTTATAAAACTAGAAGTATTAAAGCTAAGTTTTACCTAGACCTAGATAATACTATATATATTACTAATTAATCTATAATAATAATAGAAGATAAGTAAAAGAGAAAAGATAAGTAGAAGAAGAAAAATAAGTAGAAGAAAGAAGATAAGTAAAAGAAAGAAAATAAGTAGAAGAAAGAAGATATAGAATATAATAAACTAGATACTAAAAATATATAGCTTATAGTAGATAGTAAATTCTTAAACTAGATATTAGGTATATAGCTAGAGGCTTATAATAACTAGCGTACTATTAACTTTAAAGCTAATAGTAATCTTACTTTATTATTATCTATAGAGTTTATAAGTACGTATTATATACTTTAGCTACTACTATAGTTAATATAGACGTCTATATTTTAATTTATATAGCTACTAGGTAATATAGACTTTAGATCTAATATAGATCTAGATAGTGCGTAATAGTAGTATATATAATATAGATACTTTATAGTTTATATATATAGAATATAGACTAAAAGAAATAAAACTTATTATATTAATACTATATCTAAGCATTCTAGGCCTATTATCTATTAGTTCTAGTAGTTAGCTCTAGTAGTTAGCTCTAGTAGTTAGCTCTAGTAGTTAGCTCTAGTAGTTAGCTCTAGTAGTTAGCTCTAGTACTAGACTAACTAGTTAGCTCTCTAAAAAGTCTCTATTCTATCTTCTAAAGAGATAAAAAATAGCTAATACTTATAAATAGCCTACGCTCTAGAAATAATAATAGTACTAAAGGTAATATAATTTAGTAATAATATAAAATTCTATAAGACTTATATAGAAAAGAACTAGAGCTACTCTCTACTTCTATATCTCTACTATATTAAAGGCTTACTAATAGAAAGTCTATCTCTAGTAATTAGATACTTTATATACCTACTTATTATATATCTCTCTAATATACTTATAACTCTCTTAGCCTTATTAGCTAGCTCTTAGCTTATTTTAGTATTACTATTACTTAATAAGTAGCTAAATAGGCTAACTATATTATAGTCTTACTTATTATCTTTTTCTAGTACTTAGTATATAACTTAGATATATTAGCTATAGTTTCTATATATATCTTAACGTGTATAGAAGTATAGTGCTTACGCTTACTCTTATCTTAAATAACTTTACCTTTTTATTCTTTATATTATAAAGAGTAACTTAGAACTTTATATTACTATTAACTATAACTCTCTTATAGCTATAATATAATCTTTATAAACTATATTTTACTTTTCTAGTCTAACTTAATAACTTAGAGTAATAGGTAAGTCTCTACTATACTTCTATATCTTTCTTAGTGTAAGTGTTTATAAAGTTACCTTTCTCTTCTTATTTAGTATATTACTACTCTAGCTATTAGATAAAGCTAAGAGTATCTTTAATCTATTAGTAAAGAATTTATTATAGATATAAATATATATAGTTTCTTTTAGAAATATATAGAGATTATATCTCTACTTACTCTAGATATTTATTATAATAATAGCTAATTAGAATATTTTATTATTATATATAATATTAAGTCTATTCTTATCTTTAATTTTATAGTAGATTTCTAATTTATTAATATATACTAATATATCTTAGCCTTTATTATAGATAGCTTTAAACTTACTAAGTTTTAGCTTTAGTAACTAGAAAGATATATCTTCTAGGTTTATGTCTATTAGTGTAGGCTTAGTATCTATATTATATCTATTTATTAAGGTTTAGAAACTAAAATCTCTAAGTTAAGTACTAGTAGTAGAATTAGTGTTATTATTTTAGTACTATAGAGTTATAGTCTAGTATTAGAACTAGTAATATCTATTAAATTTAGAATATAAATAGTCTTTCTTAAGTATAAGTTAAACGTTAGTATAAGCGTTTATAAGAGAGTTATAGTCTAATCTAATAGCTATATTAGATTACTTTAGAAGACTATTAGTCTACTACTTTTACGTATATCTAAATAAACTAAGAAGTATTTATCTACTCTAAGTAATAGGTATATATATCTTAGATATAAGTATATTATATATTATTATATCTTTTATAGCCTAATCTAGGTTAAGAGCTTCTTTATATCTAGTTAGATTAGTATAGAGTAGGTTATATTTATAAAGAAGTCTAATTACGTAGTTATAGAGTTTGTAAAACTCTTCTTATACTATATTAAATCTACGTAGAAAGGTTATAACTATAAAAGTTAAAGTAGATAGAATACTCTTCTTTATTATATTTTAGTAAAAGCTATTATCTAGTAGAGCAGCGCTAGAGTAGAGAATCTAGTAGCTAGAGTTACACTAGTTATATAGAGATAGACTTAGTATAGACTTTACTAGAGAGCTTTACCTAGAACACTATTAGTAGAATATTTAAAATATTAGTTTATATACTTATAGATTCTTAAAGTTAGATATTTTAATACTAAAAGGTTAATAGAATATAGCGCTACAGCGTTATATCTACTTATAAATATTATTACTAGTAAAGTTATAGAGATATATTTAAGCTCTAGATAGTGCTAGAATTAGTTTAGTTACTAGTATATTAGAATAGCGTTTTTTTATACTAGTAGCACTTAGTCTATAAAGTAATAGTATTAGAATCTATCTAGTAGTTAAGATGTTATATTTAAAGAAGAGTAACGTAAAGAGTTAAAGAGTAGTTTAGAAAGAATGTAGAAAGTAGTATAGATTATATATATTATTAACTTCTAAGTTAAATTTAACTATTATAAGATTATTATAGTAAGTAGAGATAAAGAATAGTTTAAGAAATTATACAGCGTGTTATATAAATTAGATAAGAGAAGAAATATAAGTTAGAGGTAAAGAAAATAGAATAGAAAGTAGCTAAAGTTAGTATCTACTTAGAATTTATTAATTACTTTAGTAATTAGTTTAAAGTTAACTCGCTTAGATAAAATTGCATTAATACTAGGTAGCTAAGCGCTTTCTTAGTAATATTATCTAAGTATAATAATACTTATAAGCGTAACTATTAATATTATTATTAGTAGTAATATAAGCTAGGTAGAATAATATAGATACTAGTAAGGTAGAGAATATAGTAGAAGACTAGAGTAAGATAAAGCTAATAGAAAGGTAGTTCTACTTATAAGCTAATTAAATTAGTAAATAATAGATAGTATAGACTAGTTAGAGACAGCGCTATCTAGTAGCTATAGCTATTTATAGTAACTATTCTATTAGTATTCTATAATTCTATAATTAAGTAATACTAGATTTCTATAGAGCTAGTAGAGTATATATCTATATCTTTATCTAATAGTCTAAGCCTTATAGACCTACTCTACTATAAGAATAATTAGTTCTAGCTTTTTTATAATAAAGTATATCTTATTACTATTCTTAATTACGTAGCTATTATAGAAGAAGATAAAGCTAATTATAAAAATAGAAAGTCTTATAAGACTTATAAAGAAGGTATATAAAATAGAACTAATTTTCTCTATAGCTACTATTAGCTAAGAACTCTAAAGTAGCTCTAGAGTCTATTTAAATATACTAACTATATTCTTAAAGAGTATCTATATAGTTTTATATACTATAAGTACCTATTATCTATAAGTCTCTTTATTACTAACTTACTAGAATAGAAGCTACTATTTATAGTATACTTTCTAATCTAGATAGTAGCTATATAGAAGATTTTAGAGAAAGATAGATAGTATAAAAGTAGAATAGATAAATATAGAATTATATAAACGCAAACCTCTACTAGATAATCTAAGTAGAGCTACTACTTATAAGAGAGCTCTTTAAGTTTCTATACTAGTAGAGTCTACGCTTATATAGGCTAGCGTAATCTAGAGAAGTTTAAAAGAATCTAGAGTAGTCTATAGCTAAGTAGTTATAATAAAGTTTTTCTTCTTTCTAGAAGTATATTTTATATAAGATAAAAGATTAAAAAAATTTAGAAGATTATATAAGCGCTAAGCTCTAGCTAAAATATAGTCTATATATTAATATTAGAGAATCTCTTTTTAGGCTACCTACCTAAACTTCTTACTTCTACTTATTATTTAGTAAGTATTTCTAAATTCTTTATATATTAAGATTAGTCTAGACTACTCTAGATTAGGTAGATTTAGGTTAGCTTAGCGTAGCCTAGCTCTACCTTTCTTCTTCTTTTACTAATAAGAATAGAAGCCTCTTAATTAATCTAATCTAGTATAATCTAGTACTATTTTACGCTATCTATACTTTTCTTATACTATCTAAAGTTTCTTAGTAATAACTAGTAGTATCTAAAACTAATCTAGCCTAGTATTTCTTAATCTAGTCTAATCTATACTAATCTAGCTATAATATAAGACCTTTAGGCCTAGAGTCTTAAGGCTACTTATACTACTACTAAGTTTAACTCTAATAGCTATATTTAGTATAGTAATACTCTATATACTACTATTAAGAATAGTTAGCTATTTTCTCTAGTGTCTTACTATTATCTAAAGAATAAGAACTATAAGATATAGGTTAGTATCTCTCTCTAGAGCTATCTAGACTATTCTATACTAACCTAGACTTTATAGAGTAAAATAGTAGTTATACTAGCTTATAAGATTAATAAAGAGAAGACTAAAACTCTTCTACGCTACTATAACTATAATTTAGTTAGCTAAGATTACTTTTAGGTATATAGTACTACTCTAGTATAATCTAAGCTAATCTAGGCCTGTCTAGCTTTCTAAGTACTCTATCTCTAAGATTCTAGTAATCTAAGATAAAATTTATATAATATATTCTAGAGTAGCCTTAAATACTTTAGTTTATAATATTTTAAGTATCTCTAAGAATAATAAAGTAGCTCTAAAGAAGCTAGTTAAGGTCTAAGCTACTAAGTTTACAATATAAGTAATCTAGGCCTATCTATACCTATCTATACTAATCTAGATAGAAATACTATTTAGTATATTAATAATAAGTAGACTCTACTTTACTCTAGTAAGTATATCTTCTTTAATACTAGAGTTCTTAGTATTACTTAGAAGTCTAAGCCTAGCTATAGAGGTAATAGCGCTTCTAAGACTCTATCTAAGTAAGTAAGTATATCTTTATTTATTCTAGTCTAGACCTATCTAACCTAGTCTAGAAGAAGAAGGTTATAGATACTTTAGAAAAGAAAGTTAAGCGCCTAGAAGCTAAAGTTAAGAATCTTATAAAGTTACTATTTATAATTAAGAGTAAGCTATTTAAAGCTACTAGAGATAGCTTTAGAGATAATTATTCTACTTTATCTTAAAGTAGTCTAGTCTAGCCTAGATTTATCTAGAGCTATCTCTAGGTTTTCTTAGATTATTTTATCTTAGTTTAAAGTTATCTAGTTATAAGTTTTAGCGTTTAATATACTCTAGTATAAATTAGTTTAGATTAGGCTCTTTAGAGCCTTCTCTAGTTCTAATTTACTTTATCTTACTCTTTATATAGCCTTTAGGCATTATTTAGCTCTAATAAGTCTAGACTAGTATAGGTTAGCTTTAGCTTTAAGAATATAATTATTAATTTCTATATACTTATAATTAAGATTTAAGTAATTTTAGAAATTTTTATACTTAAAAAATTTATTAGTAATTTATAATTTAATTATATCTTATAGCCTACCTCTTTAGAATTCTAAACTAAGTTAATCTAGGTCTATCTAGCTCTTTCTAGGCCTACTTTAGCGTATTTACTTTTTATTAGAGTATTTTTAGAACTTCTTAAACGCTTTTATTACACTAAAAGAGATTTTCTCTAAAAGTAACTACTAATTATTAGAGTCTAGGTAATCTATCTACTTAACTAAGTATATCTAGAAGTTCTTTACTCTTTACTTCTTAAGTATTCTATCTACTTTATATATATTATTATCTACCTATAAAGTAATATAATAAGGTAGATTCTAGTCTTTTTAGACTAGATTAGTGTTAGAGGCGTCTTCTAGTAAGCTAATATAGAAGACTAGGTATATTCTACTATCTTTAGAGAAGTTTAGTTAGTAAGCTTACTTTCTAATTTATTTTATTACCTTAAGTAGGCTCTATTACTTATAGTCTAGTTTCTTTTTTAGTTTTATTATCTAGATATTACGCGTATTTAGTATAACCTAATTACTAACTTTAAACTTCTTAGGCTTATAAGCTTTATTATATATCTTTTATTAGTATTCTTAGACTTTTACTAAGTTCTATTATATAGTTTTATACACTTTCTTATATAGTTTCTAGTTTTATAGAGCGCGCTTAGATAGCTTAGTTAGATCTAAGCTAGTTAACTCTAGTATAGATAGAATTATATAGCTATATACTAGTTTAAAGAAAGTAACACTAGTTAAGTTATACTTAGAGTTATTATACGCAAATTCTGCGTTAGCTAGTAGAGTTACTTAGTTATTCTACTTATAGTTTATATAGGCTTTAAAGTACTACTCTAGAACTTAGTTTATATACTTTATCTAGCTATTAGTCTAGAGATAAAAAGCTATTAATAGTAGTTATCTAGTTTCTAGGTATTAAGTAAAAGTGCTCTAGTATACTAATATAAATAGTACTTCTTTATTAGTAACTACTAACTTTAGTAGGCTATAAAGGTATATAATCTTCTAATAGAAAGTTTTAGCTAGTTCTAGTATATCTAGATTACCTTTAGATAGTATAAAGTATACTATTTTAGAGAAGTAGTATATAACTATAAGTATACTATTATACTTTTATCTTTCTAGAGTACTTAGAGATAACTTAGTAATAAAGTCTATTATAATATTCTTCTAGATATTAGCTAGTATAGGTAGTAACTATAGTTCTCTATATCTAGTATACTTAGTAGATTTTATTCTTACGCAGGTTATATAGAACTAGTAGTAGTTCTTAACTATCTATTAAACGCCTAGCTACTAGAATTCTCTTAATATAAGATCTAAGGTTTAGGTAAATCTAAAGTAACTAGCTAGAGAGTTATTATAGTAAGCTTATAGAACTTTAACGTAGGCTACTTCTAGAATATAAAGTCTTCTCTTATATAAAAGTATATTATTTAGTCTTATACTCTAATAGCCTACCTACTATAGTTAAGCGTTATCTAGTATTAATAGTACTTTTCTAGTAAGGCCTACGTACTTATTACTAAGTATACCTTCTCTAATAGCGTTACGTATTAGATATAGTAGCTTAGCTTAGTTAGTAGATAATAATAGTTAACTTAGAGCTATAGCTTTAGTTATACCTATAACTACTTTAATCTAGAGTTCTTTTACTTTTTCTAAAGTAACTATACACTTTTTAGAGCTATCTTTATTAGTTAACTATAGCTTATACTAAAGCTCTACTAGTAATTTTTTATTACTACTAGCTAACTCTACTACGCTCTTACCTAATTTATAATCTAGGTATCTAAATAGCCTATTAGTAAAGTTAGTTTACCTAGGTTAGTAGACTATAGTAAAGTAGAAAGCTACTAGCTACTTTACCTATCTAGCTTATTTATATAATAGTATCTTAGTAGATATAAACTTTTATAGATTATAGTAGTCTATATAGAAAGTAATATTATAGGCTACGCTTTTAAGGTAATACCTCTAGTATTTAAAAGCTTTAACTACTATAAGAAGCTCTCTATTATATATATTATAATTACGCTTAGTAGAGATTATCTTATATAAATAATACGTAATTAGATACTATAGATTCTTACTATTAGGTTCTAGCTTAGATTAGTTTAGAATCTTAGAGATTATAAAGTCTAAGACGTTAGTTTCTACTCTATAAAGTAGGCTAGAGTTAAAATAGACTAGTATAGAGTCTATAGTAAATCTTTCTTTAAGAATCTTAAAGGCTTTAATAGTATTAGGTTCTAGCTTAATTAGGCGTAATTCTTTCTATTATTAGTAGTAGCTACTCTTACTTACCTTAGGTAGCCTTTAGATAATCTAGTGTAGAGAAGCTACTATTCTAGAGAACTCTTTAATAAAGCGCTAGTAGTAGTTAGTAAAGCTTAGAAAGATCTAGATATTTCTAACTAAAGTAGGTATAGACTAGAATTAAATAGTATTAATATAATTAGTCTCTATTTCTATCTTTTAGAAAGTAACTATAAAGCCTAAGTAATCTACTCTCTAGATATAGAACTTACACTTAGAAAGTTTTACGTATAGTCTATACTAGATAAGTTTAGATAGTACTTCTTAGACCTAGCTAATATACTTTTTCTTATTCTAGAAGTAGATAAGAATATTATTAAAGTAGATAATATAGTAGATATCTAGTAGGTCTAATAGAATTAAGTTAATATAATTCTAAAATACTATAAAGATATTAGTAAGGCTAAATAGTATTATAGTATATTTAAAGTAGCTATACCTAGTATAGAAGGCTATTTTTTATTTATTACTTTTCTTAATATAAATATAGTAGTAAGCGTCTCTTAGATCTAGTTTAGTATAAATTAATATAGATCTAAGTTAGTTAAGAAATTCTTCTATAAGTAGTAGTAGATAGTAGTTCTTTATAGTAATAGTGTTAAGGCTATAGTAGTCTATATATAGTTAGAGTAAGCTATTCTTCTTCTTTATAAATAGAATTAGCGCTTCTACCTTAGAAGTAGACTATCTAATCTATTCTCTAGTAAGGTTCTTATTAATATATTTATATAATATCTTAGCTTTAGTTACTAATAAGCTATAGAGTAGCTTATAGAGTAGGTTTTTCTCTTTCTCTAGATTAATAGATATCTTATAAAGTTTATATTTAGTAAGAATAGTAGTATCTTCTTTAGAAAAGGCTTTAGCCTAGACACTATAGTACTAATAAAGTAGAGTACTATTATTAGAACTTACCTAGCTTACTACTAGTAGAAATCTATTATTATTTTTATTAAGAAGTGTAGCTATAAACTACTTAGAGGTTTCTAAAGTAATCTTATAGTATCTAGCCTACTTTATAAATTATATAGACTTTAAGATAAAGTTTAGAGTAGACTACTACTATTCTAGCTATAGTATATCTAGAATTATATTAAAACTCTTAAGATCTTCAAGGTAGAACTCTTTTTACTCTTCTTAGGTAGTATTATAGCTATTAGTTATAGTGTACTTTACGTCTACTTAACCTAATATAGCTAGTTCTTAGCTATTAAGGCTATAGAACTAGGTTATACTATTATAATATAGAATATATCTAGCCTTATTAGCTATAGTCTAGCTAATAAAGTTAGCCTTAGTGCTACTATTAAGAAGCGCCTAAATATAGATAGGTCTAGACTTATATAAAACTATACTTTCTATAGTAATTAGAGATAAGCTTACTATCTCTAGTCTAGTTTTACGTTTACTACTTATAGTAGTAATAAGACCTTTAAAGTATATAATAAGTTTCTTAAGCTATAGAGTTAGATAGTCTAAGAGTACGCTTTTCTCTTCTAGATACTAGTAGAGTTAGAATATTCTCTCTTATAGTGTTCTTTATAGTAGTAGTTATAGTATTTAATCTAGCTAACGTTTCTTATACTTATCTAGGCTACTAGAGTTATTATAAGTTCTCTCTTAAGTAGCACGCGTAGTCTTATTTCTTAGCTAGATAGACTACGCTAGTTAGCGTTATACTATATCTACTTAAAGAGTAACTAGTCTTTTTTAGTATTATCTATACCTATCTAGACTTATCTAACTTAAAGTATAAACTCTAGAGCTCTATATTACTAGTTAGCCTTAGCTTTTAGCGCTACTAGGCTATACTACTTCTACTTAATATTATTTAGTTATTTACGTATTTTTAAATTAAGAGTAGAGTAGAAGTTATAGATATAGTCTTTATTAGTATTATTAAAAGTAGTCTAAGTATTAAGCTCTTTCTACTATATTTTAAGATAGTTAAGAAGCTTAGTAGAGGTATAATAGTGCTACCTTATATTCTTAATCTTTTTTTTAGCTATCTACTTACGTTTAAAAAGAGAACTAAAAGATTTAAGTATAGCTAACTTTAGAGTAGTCTAGATTAGAACTAGTACCTCTAGATTAACTATAATAGCTCTAGCTATTCTTTCTTAGTAGTTAAGTTAGTAGTCTCTAAGCTATCTAATTATAAAATTAACTTATATAACTAGATTAGCTAGAGTAGAGTTACCTTTAAAGAAGTATTTATAGACTTTAGTCTAGCTATTAAGTTATACTCTATTTTTACTTTTAAAGTAAGTTAGAGAATTAAACTTTAAAAGTAGAATTTTAAAAGACCTAGTCTAGTATAAGTTACTCTTAGCTAGCGTAGTTAGAGCTAGTATTAGTATAGATAGAGATAGAGTGTAAAAGTTACTACTAGTAATTATAGTCTTAAGAGCTTTACGTTAGACGTATAAAGTAGTAATCTTTATGTACTATTCTACTTCTAATAGAAGCTATTTCTTTTATTTAAGTTTTTACTAGAGAGTTAGTAGTATTAGCTTTTTAATAAGTACCTCTTTCTTAACTAGAAGTATCTTCTTAGTAGGTATTAGAGCTTATAGCTTCTTTTTAGTAGTAGTTATAGCTAATAGAGTATTAGCTAGCCTAAGCTAGGCCTAGAACACTATATTTTCTACTACACTACGTACTTATAACTAAACTATATTTATAGTATTACTAATAGTTATAGATAGAGATTTATATTATAAAAGTAAAATAGGTTAATATAGAATTATATAAACGTAAACCTCTACTAGATAATCTAAGTAAAGCTACTACTTATAAAAGAGCTCTTTAAATTTCTATACTAGTAAAGCCTATACTTATATAGACTAGCGTAATCTAAAGAAGTCTAGAGAAATCTAGAGTAGTTTATAGCTAGGTAGTTATAATAGATAGATTTTAAAAGCCTAGTAAAGTGCGCGTTAGAGTACGTATAGTAAAGTATAAGATTATAGTCTCTAGGCTATAGAGCTAAGTAAGCTTTATTAATATATATATAAAGTATTAAGTTAATTACTCTATACTAACTATTTTAAAGTAACTACTCTACCTACTTACTATCTATTCTATAGTCTACTCTAGATATTCTCTAATAACGCTATAATACGCTAGACTTCTACTTCTTAACTAGATATTTCTTATAATTCTATTCTATATATAAATTCTAGATCTCTCTAATAAGAAAGTAAAGTAACTATAGTAGATAAGTATTATATAGAAGAGAGAGAAGTAGAAATAGTAAATAGTGTTAGTAGTGCTAGCTTATAAAAATATAGTAGTAGCTTTTAAGACTCTACTCTTTATATAGAAATAACTACTACTCTCTTTCTAGTTATAATAAAAGATAGAGAAAGTAAATTAGGTCTTCTTACTATAGTAGTATATCTAGCTATAGATATAATAACTAGAGTACTAGAAATAGAAAGTTCTAATAAGGTAATAACTACGCTAGGCTCTAAGAGCTAGCTAGGTATTAGATCTAAGAATAGTAATAGGTGTATAATAGAGAAGCTTAGCAGACATATACTAGAGAAGATAGTAGTAGTAAGTAGTAATAATAAAGTAGCTCGCAGTAAGCACTTTCTATAGCTAGGTAGTAATAAAGTAATAAGTACTAGTACTAGCTTATTATATTCTAAGCCTCTAGTATTATCTAAGACTTTTACTACGCGTTAGGTTCTACAACTAGTTACGCTACTAGATTCTAGTAGCTCTTAGATTATATAGATTATAGAAGTCTATAGATCTATACTAATAATACTAATAGTAAATAAGTAAATATATTAGTAAGAATATATAACTCTATAAATAAAAGAGATAGATTAGAAACTAGTAGGTAAGAGATAATATTAGAATACTGCGTATCTTACTACTATAGGTATACTTAGACAACGTAGAAATATAAGCTTTTCTATTTATTACCTCTTTTCTCTCTTATCTACTACTATATTATCTAGCTCTATTATTACTTAGTGTCTACTACTATTACGTTAAATAGATTAAGTATATAAGAATTAAATAATAAGATACCTAAGTATATATAGTTTTACTAATAAGAATAGAGTAAGTGTTAACTATTTAGAATAAATAAAGTATAAGTAATATAGTAAGTATCTAGAGTAATAAGAATATACTTATTTATTATCTTTTACTAGAGATTACCTTTATAGCTTTTAAGTATTTTAAATTCTCTAATATATATTATATAAGATTAGTATTATAATAAATATAAAATAGCGTAAGCTTTAGTTTTAGCGCTCTCTTTTACTATCTATATATCTTATTTACTTATAGTAGACTTAAGAAGCTAGAGACTATTTACGTAGATAAAGATATATAAAAAAGTATCTTACTTATCTAATTTATACTACTAACGTCTATACTTATCTATAAGTTTAAAGCTATAGTTTCTAGTTATAGTTAGAGCACTACTATATAATATACGCTAGAGAATATTAAAGTAGTAGAAAAGATAGCTATAGTAGGTACTAGGCCTATAGAGAGCCTTATCTCTAAGCTATATACATTAATATCTATCTACACTATAATATAGAATAGTAAGGTAGTTTTTATATTAGTCTTATACTTTTAGTAAACTCTTTAGCTAGAGAAGCTATAGTTATATAAAAGAGGTATACTCGCTAACTATATCTATATAGTAAGTATAGTCTATAGTATTAGCTTACTCTTATCTTTAGCTACTACTATCTTTATAGCTTTAGTGTATATAAAAGTCTAACTAAAGATATTCTATATAATCTATAATAGCTACTACGCTTATTCTTATAGTATCTCTCTTTTTAATCTATATCTTTATATACCTAAAATAAGAAAGTATTTTTACTTACTAGATATTTCTATTACTACGCCTATTTCTAGTATATATACTAGAAGAGTATTATATTACTTATAGTCTAATCTAGTAGTAGATATTATTATAAGCTTAGTATACTCTATAGTAAAGATTACTATATATTTTATAAATATTAGCTATCTTACTCTTTGCTTTACCTAGCTATAGCTTAGCTCTATTCTACTTAATTTTATATTATAAGTATCTATTAGCTATCTTTAATTATTATATCTATATAATACCTAGGTAGAGCTATACTATATTTTAGATTTTCTATATATAAATATAGGCCTATATAAGCTAAATCTTATTAGTATTAAGATATATATCTAGAGAGAGCTACGCAATCTTTACTCTTATATTATAATATCTAAGTAGATAATAGAGTTTAGGCTATAGAATATATAAGTTAAAGATCTAAGCAGCGTATATAGACTACTAGTCTAGTATATTTTATACCTACTTATCTAGTAGTCTAAGACGCTTATATTAAACTATAAAGTAGACTAGAGTAGAGAAGATCTAGTAGTAGTAGAGCTAAGTATAGAGCTAGTATAGAAACTTATAGTATTACTCTAAGTATAGAAGAGAATAGCTATATAGCAGATAATCTATAGAAAGATAGAAAAGAATATATTATTAAGTAATCTAGTAGATCTATAATACTATATAGCTAGTATATATATATATATATATTAATATTAAGATATAAGAATATATAGAAAGAAGATATTATTAGAAAGATCTAAACTAGTATATATAGCTAAGCCTATAACTACTAGCTCTAGGTACTTAAGCTACTACTCTACAAGAGTATATTAAATATAACCTAAAAACCTAGGTATATAGTAGTAATAGTAGATACTATATAGATCTATTCTTTAGGCCTAATCTTACGTATTATAAAGCTTAGCCTCTAGAGATTAGAGAAAGATTACAACGCTTTAAATATATCTAGAGTCTATTCTTAAAAATATCTACTAAACTAGTATATAAGATTAATATACTATACTTAGCTAATATCTTTATTCTACTTCTATAAGTAAATCTAATTATCTATAAACTTAACTTCTATAAACTCTACTTAGTAGTTAACTCTAAATTACTTCTACTCTTCTACTCTATATTTAGATTATATACCTTATAAGATATAGAGTAGTAGATATAGTCTATATAGACTATATTCTACTTATAGTAATATAATAGTAAAGTAGTCTTACTTAAATTACGCTACTTCTTTATAGAGGTAATCTACGTACTTAATAAAGATATACTATTACTTCTACTTATAGCTAAGAATATATCTTTAGTACTTTTTACTAAAGCTATAGACCTAGCTATAGATATATATTCTAATCTTAGCTAGCAAGCTATATAATAATCTAAAGCTACTAATAATATTAGCTAGATTACTATTTAACTCTCTACTAGTAGAGTTACTAGTAGTCTTACTTCTATTATCTAGAAGTTTTATACTTACTTATTCTCTAGGCGTAGAAGGTAAGAAAGGCGTTATATATTAATTAGCTTTCTTCTTTTTCTAATAGTAAGCGTGTTATTACTTTATAAATTTATAAGCTATAATACACTAGTATAGAGATAGATAATATTAGAGTTAAAAGCTAAATATAATAATATTAGTAGCGTAGAATAGTATTAGATAGAGTTTACTATAATAATAGGTACTATTACTAACTATACAGCTGCATAGAGACTTAGTTATTAAGTTAATAAATATTTTAGAGAGTTATTATTATTATTAAAAAATATAGCTCTATCTAGGTAATATTAATAGATTATATACGCTCTACTATTTAACGCACTAGAGTAACTTTAAAATTAATCTTACTATAACTTTATTATTTTTTTTATCTTAATCTCTACTTATACTATATCTTTTTAATATATAAGTTAAGAATATTATAGAGAGTATATTATAGTAGACGCGTAGTTATTTCTAAGTTTTATAACTTACCTAGTAGTCTAAATACTACTATAGTAGCTCTAGTAGTACTATAATATACGCGTATCTAATAGCTATAGTATTAGTAGACGTAACTCTCTACACTATTCTATCTTACTACTTATAGTTACGTTACTACTCTTACTTAATAGATCTTTAGGCGTAACTTCTATAACTAGTAACTAGATAGAGCTCTATAGCTATAATAGTAATACTTTAAATTCTTAAATACACTCTACTAAATAGGTTCTTAATATCTTTACCTTAGTAATTATTCTTAAGATATACTAATATAATATAGTAGATATTAATTTAGATAATTAAGACTTTAGACTAGTACCTACTCTATAATTTAAATATACTAGTAAGTAAAGCCTATAATTAATACTTAAAACTACTACTAATAATTAGATATTATTAAAGAGAATAGTAAAGCGCCTCTAACTTATATATAGAAGTATAGTAATAAAGAGAGCTATATAGATATAGTATAATTAACTACTAGTGTTTTAGAGAGATAGTCTAGAAGTAACTAAGTACGTTGTTTACACTTTTAAAAAGGCGCTATAGCCTACTAATATTATTATTTAGTACTAATAAGAAGCTACCTATACTATAAGATATAGAAAGATTTATTATAACTATTATTAGCTATATAAAGCTACTTAGAGAAAAGGCTATTAGTATAGAAACTATATAGAAAGTAGTCTACTATATTATTAACGCGTTAACCTTTTATTATTAAGACTTTAAAACTATCTTTTATAATAGAAAGAGACTTAATTCTCTAATCTAAACTATAGTATTAGATAGAAAATTAATAAATAATCTAAAGTAAGAGTAGTATTAGGTAGAGACATAAATAGTTATAAGAATAGTATAGGCTCTCTACTAGAACGCCTTATTTAATAGAACTAAAAGCTAGAATATTACTCTTATCTAGGTATAATCTCTACTACTATATATAGCTCTAGCCTATTATATTAGTAATATCTTATCTAGCTCTCTAGACTACTACACTTTTCTATTTCTTACTTATAGTAATATTATAATAAAGCTAAGTAGTAGATATAAGATAAACTATTTAATAATATCTATTTAAATCTATAACGTAAAGAGCTATAAGTAAGTACCTACTAAAGCTAAAACTACTTAGTTTAGACTCTCTAATTACTAACTTTACTATTATTTAGAAACTAACTATTAAAGAATATAACTAAAGTCTTAAACGCTGTTAATTCTCTATAAAGTAGAGTCTTTTAGCTAATAAATATAAAATAGAAGTATAAAAGCTAATTAGTTAAGCTTATAAAATCTAATTAGCTATTTAAGATAAGGTAATTAAAAGCTATTACGTAAGAAACTTTAAAACTTTAGAACTCTACGTAACCTTACTACTCTACGTTAGGCTAATAATAATAATAATAATTATAATATAACGTAGTTATAATACTATATAAATATTCTTATACGTAATACTAAGTAATCTTATAGTTAATAATATAATATAATAAAGTTATAATATTAAGTAGCTCTTTATAGAAGCCTTTAGAAAAGAAATACTATATAATAAAGTTATAATAGTTAGCTAGTATAGTAAAAAGAGCCTTTTATAAGAAAGAGCCTTCTACAGAAACCTCTAGAGAAGCCTAGCTAGTAGGCTAATGTTCTTTCTCTTAACTAAGATAATAACTATAGTAAGAATAGTATTCTTTTATATACTAATAACTTTAAGACCTTACTATTAAGTAGTCTACTATACGTTATAGTATAATATACTTAAGCCTTAGTTTAAAAAGCCTAGAAGACTAGTTATACCTTGTAATTACTACTATGCTACTTAATATAATAACTCTTAGTATAACGTAGTTAAGCTTACTAGTAATATCTTACTTATTAGTCTAACTATTAATATAGTAGTAGGTAGGTACTAGAAACTAAAGATAGAGAACAGCGCTAGTAATATTCTACTAGTAATACCTCTAACTTATCTATAAATAAAGCTTTACTATCTATACTTAACTATAAGCCTAGAACTATTACTAATAAGTATAAGATAAGCTAGCGCTAACTTAGAAACTAGTAAAGATAAACTTACTCTATTAGCCTACCTAAACTATAAAATAAGCGCTAGTCTACCTTTTTTAATATCTTACTAGTAACGCTTAAGTTATTTATTAGTCTAACTATTAATATAGAGGTAGGTAGGTACTAGAAACTTAAAACTAATATTAAGATAAAAGAATAGCGTTCTTAAGCTCTAAGAAGATAGTAGTAATAAAGTTACTTATACTTCTACTTAATACTCTAATAGCCTTATAGAGCCTCTTAGAAGAGCTTCTAGAGAAGCTTTTAGTAGAGCTACTAGAGAAGCCTAGCTAGTAGGCTAATATACCTCTTTAATATATAAGTAAATTATATTCTTCTTAAGATAAAGTAACTAATACTAAAGTAAGACTCTTTACTTTCTACTATTCTTAATTACTATCTATTATTCTCTCTTATATCTACTTACTATAGTACTTATATAATATAGAAGAAAATAAGTAGTTATCTATATAGTAGTAAGATAAGTTAGTAAGACTAGTATATCTTTAGTATTACGCTAGTGTAGTATAGAGTCTAATTATTTAATAAAGATTTCTCTATATAGCTACTTAAGACCTTATAGTAACTCTATACGTCTAACCTTATAACTATATATTACCTTCTATACTAGTTAAAGAAGATATTAGATTACTTAGAAGCTATTAACTACACTACTATAATAACTACTTATTATAATAGTACTTCTATAAACGTTAATAGTATAGGTTTTATATTACCTACTAGTACTAACTTTAGCCTTAAGTTACTAGGTAAGAGTAATAGTAGTATATTTTTATATATAGATAACTTTAAAACTCTATCTTTAAGAGTAATAGTAGTACGTCTTTATATATAAATAACTTTAAACTACTACTAGTAAGAGTAACTCTAGTAAAAGTAATAGTAGCACGTCTTTATATATAGATAACTTTAAAACTCTACCTTTAAGTAGTCTAACTAGCTATACTTATATTCTTAATTATTACGCCTCTACTCTCTTACTAGTAATATCTTACTAGTAATATACTAGTGTATAAGGTGTTCTTATATAAATTAAATCTTTAATAACCTAAGAATTACTTAGAGAGAGAATGTCTTTTAATAAGAAGCTCTTTAAAATTATCTTATTATCTACTATCTTATCTTTTACTTATACTTTTTAGTATTAGACTCTTATATAATACTTTAGATAATAGAATCTTCTTATAATAGAACTCTTTTTTACTAAACTAATATCTATATACTTTCTTACCTATACTAATTACCTTATATTCTTATAGTAATATATCTTTATACTTTCTAATACCTATATAAATAGTAAAGCTATTAGAGCTAGAGACAATTAACAATTAGAGATAATTAAGTATATTATAATTTTTTTCTATAAAAGAAAGTTAGAATAAAATCTCTAGCTATATACCTAAGAGCTAAGCAATTACGTGTCTACAATTAGCTAATTATAACTACTCTCTAACTTTAACACACTCTCTAGAGTAGTAAGAGCATTAATCTACTCTACTAAAATTAATTCTATTAAATCTACTGTAATTAGTATACTCTAGCAGAGTCTAGACTTAAGAATCTAGAGCGTAGTAGTAGGTTACAGCCTAATTAAGCGTTTAATTATACTTAACACTAATAGTAGTAAGCTCTTACTTGTTTAAATAAGGCCTAATAGCCTAGAAATTAACTCTATTAGTTTAGAAATTACCTTATAATAGCCTAGAATCTAGCTAATAGCTATAGAAATCTAGGCATCTAACTAGTAAGAGACAATTCTAATAGTAAGATCTAGGCTTCTAGTCTCTTCTAAGTAAGGTTTGCAGCGTAATTAAAAGCTTAACAAGCTACGCTAGCTACCTACGTAGGTACGCGCTTAGGCTAAAATTAGAGACTTTATAATAATAAGTCCTCTAATTCTTTTCTTCTCTACTATAATTATCTACTTCTATATTATTAAGATATTTAAGCTAATAAGCTAACAAGCTGCCTATCTAATTAACTCTTCTACTTAAGATTCTTAGCTCTTAAGCCTTAGCGCTCTTAAGTTCTACGCTTAATTCTCTACTCTACTTAATACACTACTCTACTTACTTCTCTACTTTACTTACTTTTCTATTTCTTTTATTACTATAGTAAGTTCTTACTTTTATACCTAAATTAATAGCTAACTATTATAATTTAGTCTAATAACCTAACTTCTAACTCTACCTCTAGCTATAAGCGCTAGCGCTTTAGCTTCTACTATAATAGCGTTCTACGCTCTAATTATAATATCTCTAGTAGTAGTAATTATAATACGTAAGCTAGCACTTAGTATAACAGCGCTTAGCGTAATAGCGCTCTACTTAATAATACTCTATAATTAAGTACTTAACTTTTCTACTGCGCTTAACTTAAAGAAGCTACTACTTAAGTTCTACCTTTCTCTTCTAGAATACTAGTAGTCTATAGCCTATTCTTTAGTAGCTTTACATAAGATAATTAGACTCTTAATACTTAACTATTCTAGAGCTTTATAAATTTTAATAATTAACTAGGTTAGAGCTTTATAGCGCCTAGCAATTAACTAGGTTAGAGTATTATAATAACTAGAAGCTTTAGCAGCAATAACCTCTATAAGAATTATAAGTAATTAGAGTTATATATTAAGCGTACCTACTTAGATTATAAGAGCTTTTAGTTTAATAACCTTAATAATAAGAATGTCTAAGAGACTATTAAGTCTATTTTTAAAGATAGCATCTTTATTACTAATAATACTTTCTAGACTTAAGATTTAGGCCTTTAGTAATCTAACTACGTTAAGAAATAAGGCGCTTAAGATTAAGAGGAGTAGGCGTTTCTAAGTAAAGGTTATAGTTATAGTTACTCTTTTAAGAACTCTAAGAGTAAGACTTCTATAACTAAGACTTTTCTAAATTATCTATATCTAACGTACACTAGTTGTCTACGCAAGTAAGTTAGAGTATTACCTAACTATAATACTTCTTAATATCTCTAGTATAAGCGCTATATTTGTTAGTAACTTCTTAATTCTATTCTAGAGCCTAATTACTTTAAGTAGCTCTACTAGGTTATGTATTATTTATTCTACTACTCTTATAGCTACTATCTAGCTAATTAAAACCTTTAAGATTACTATATAGATATAGCAGATTACTATAGTACTAAAGTAAGTTTATAATTCTCTTTTCTTTAACTCTTTTAATTCTTTACTAACTTAATAATAGCGCTAGAATACTAAGAACGCTTAGAAGTATTATAAGTAGCTCTATTAAGATCTCTACGCTTATAAGAAGTAGAAGAAAGAAGCTAAAAGTAGTTCTAAGATACTAGCTAAATTATTAGGTAGAACTTCTAAGTTCTTAGGTAAGAAGAGCTTAAAGAGTGCTCTACCTATAACTTCTTAAAACTCTAATTAATATAGTGCTTATAGTAAGTTTATAATACTAAGTAAGAGAATAAGAGAGATTAATATAGGTAGTAGCTAAATACCTCTACCTACTCTTTCTACTTAGAGTTATCTACTTATAGCTTTTAATCTATTATTATAACACTTAGAATATTACTATTAAAGCTTATTCTAGTAGCTACTACTACTAACTTTCTAGCTATAAGCTTCTTAATTTAAGAATTAGCTACTATAAAATTAGTAGTAGAATTAGTATAGTTATTATTAGTTTTAGTAGCGCAACTCTTAGTCTTAGTAGTATAATTATTAGTCTTAGCCGCGTAATAATTATTCTTAGTATTATAATTTTTATAATTCTTAGCTACGTAGTTACTAGTCTAATAGCTTTATATCTAGTATTATAAGTAATAGGTCTTATTACTATGCTTAGCGTTAGCTAGCTAAGGCTAAGCACTAGAAGGCGTTACTACGTGCTAAGCATAATTAGATATAGCTTAAGATTTGTATACAGAACTAGACTGCTAAGACTACTTATCTAAGAGCTTAGGTTAAGAATTTTAAGAATAGCTAAAATAATAAGCTAGCCTTTAATAAGTATAACTATAAGAGTTATAATTAAAGAGATTAGTGCTATAGTAGTTAGTAAGTTAGTAGCTATATAGGTTAGTCTAGTAGAAAAGTTTAGTAATTTCTCTACTTTGTGCTTACGTTAATTATTAGTAATTACTTCTCTATAACTAGGCGCTAGTTATAGTAACTAAGATCTAGCTTAGGTATAATTAACCTTTATAGTAGTAGTCTAAATAAAGATCTCTCTACTCTATCTACTTCTTAAGAATTAAATGTTATAAATCTTATAAGTTAAGTAGCTATTTAAACTTCTTAAACTACTATTAGATAAGTAATTTAGTTAATCTATTTATAGGCATAATTATAGTCTCTAAATACTTAACCTTAAATAATTCTTTAGTATATTTCTACTGCAGCTATATATTCTAGATATTAACATGCCTAAGCTAAGTGTTAATATACTTATTCTTTCTAATAACTAGCCTAATTATCTACTAATTATTACACTAGATAGTCTAGAGTTCTCTAAGATTAAGCGCTAGCTTTTTAAGAAAGCACTTAAGCGCTATAGCTTTCTTAGTAGTATACTTAAGAGTAAGTAGCTCTACTTCTATAGTAGAGGTAGTAACTATACTTTACTTTATAGCTTTCTAGAAGATTACGCCTTTATATAATATAGTAATATAGCTATAAGATAATTAGTAAGTCTCTAGATTATTAGTAAAGAATGCGTTTCTAGTAATTATTAGATTAGGCCTATTATAGTTACTATACTAGATTATATTATAGTAAGTATAATAAAGATATATAATTACTTACTCTATAGTCTTCTTATACTTATTACTTAGATTTATAAGAAAGTGTAAGAGCTTTAAGATAGTATACGCTACGTCTAGTTAGAGCATAATTACTATATAAAGCATAGAGCTAACTATTTTCTAGTATCTTTTAATTTTAGGCTTAGTTACTTTTCTAGTATTCTTAATTAGCTTCTCTAATAGTAGAGACGTTAGAGAAAAAGATCTATCTCTAAGCTTAAACTTCTTAAGTATCTTATCTATATACGTATTATAAATAAGTGTAATTATCTTTAGATATTAGTCTCTTATTATATAAATACTAAAAAACTACTCTATATCTCTCTAATCTTAGATCTTATACTTATTAGAGATCTTAGCCTATATAGCTATTATGCGTTACTCTACACTCTTATAATAAAGTAATAGAATATTATTAACATAGAAGAGAATAAGAATCTTACATTCTTAATTAAAGAAGAAGTAGAGCTCTTCTTAAGAAGCTATTATACTAATAACTCTTAGTGTTTCTAAGAACTTCTTATACTATAATAGTAGAGAGTCTTGTAATCTATAGAGCGCGTAGTTAAGCTATACGCATAATTCTAGCTTTCTAAAGCTATCTAGTATCTTATAGATTACTAGGTTCTCTACTATAATCTTTACGTTAAGAAACGCTTTTATAATATTAAACTATTTAATCTCTAGATTACTTTAGATAGTAATTACTATTACAGCGTAGAAAAACTTTATAGTAAGTATTACTATATAAGTAAAGTTAATTAAGTTCTTTTTCTAGAGATTACTATAAACTATAATTTAAGCTTTATATTTAAGAAGATAGCTATTCTAATTATACTTATAAGTCTACACCTATTTTAATAGAAGTAGCTAATCTTAGGCTTTTAACCTATAGATTTCTATCTAGATTCTCTTCTTACTTAGCTAATTAATCTCTCTTTTAGAAGCATCTTTAAAGAGCGTATATATTAGATACTAGATTAGTTATTTCTATAACTTAGGTAGCTCTTAGAGATTATTATAGTGTTAGTAAGTAGCTTTTAGCTTATGCTTACTAAGCGCAGTAGCTATAATAATAGAGTTTATAGTCTTATAGCTAGCTTAATTATTCTAGTTTTTTTAAAGACTAGAAAGGTAGGTCTTATAAAAGTTAATCTAGGCTTACTTATTAACTAAGCCTATAATTACTATATTTACGCTACCTACGCTATTACTTTCTAGTTAATTACTAGGCTAAGTAGGCTACTTACTCTTACTCTTAGAGCGTCTTAATAGTTAATAGACATTTATAGAAAGAAAGCGCTTAGACTCTTTATTTATAACTCTTCTACTATAGCGCGTTCTAGAGAATTTAGCTACTAGCTAATTCTATAGCTACGTTAATTATTAAAAGGTAGCTACTAATTTAGGTAGCCTACCTCTTAGTCTCTTTAGCGCTTACTCTAGTTAAGCTAGTCTTTTATCTATTTCTATAGAACTAGAGTCTATTATAATAGGCTTAATAAATAAAGTTAGATCTTCTAATTCTTGTATAGAAAGCTCTCTACCTCTAGGCTCTAATAGATTAGCTCTTTTAGGCGTGTGCACTACTCTTTAACTATTAGAAACTCTATAATTACTTTAATTACCTATCTCTAAAATCTTACGCTTAGGCGTAAGTTCTAGAGTAGTAAGCCTAGTAGAAAGCTACTAATTATTAGAAATTTCTAATAAAATACTAGCCTTATGCTCTATCTCTATTAAATTAATAGAGCTTTAATTATATTTAATAGGTAGGCTAACTTTATTACTTTAATTATAGCCTACGTTATCTCTAAGATCTTGCTTAGTAGTTAATAGCTCTACTATACTTACTATTTAATTAATAGAAAGAATATTAAACTTCTCTATAGAATTAATAAGCTTACTATTATTAAGTATTTTAACCTACTTAAGTGCTTAATCTTTAGTTAGCTTTTCTTTACGTTTGCCTTAATAGAACTTCTACTTATTAAAGGTAATGTTATAAGTTATAATTACCTAATTAATTACTAGTACTTATATATAATATATATTAGAAGCTTAATAGCTAATAAGATATTCTATATAGCTATAAAGCTTAACTTTAAAGTCTTAATAGTACTTTCTAGCTACGTAATTACTATTAAGTAGATACGCTTAATAGCTATAAGCATAGATTCTACTCTAATCTAGGTAAAGATTAGTAGCCTAGTACCTAATCTTAGGTAGCTAATAATATTAGAAATACTTTCTAAACTATTTATATAATATCTAATCTAGAGATTAATAGCTATAAAGCTATAATAAACTTATTCTATAGAGTTAAGCTGCTGTATTTATAATTACTAGCTAGAGCCTAGCTAGAAGATTAGCGCTTATGCGTATCTTAATTAACTTAGTAATAAGCTTTTAGCTAGCTCTCTCCGCTAAGCTATTAGGCTTATAGATATATAGTAGAGGCGTTATAATTATAATTCTCTTCTCTTTAGCCTATTTCTTATATCTTAAGTACTCTCTCTAAGGTAGTATTATAGTATTATTATTCTAATAGATTTCTACAATCTTCTACTAATAGCAGCGCTTAACTACAGCTATAAAGCTTATAATAACTTCTATTATAGAGTCTAGCGTCTTATTCTTTAGGTTATAATTATATAGCTTGTCTAAATAATTCTTTTTTATAATTAAAGTCTATTTATTAAGCGTATAGCTTATAGAGAAGTTAAATAAGTTCTATAATACTCTAAAGAAGAGACATAGTAATAGCTTATAAGAATAATAAGAGATTCTTTAAGATATATACGTAGTAGCGCAATTATTATATTTACTACGCTATATACCTATAATCTTTATATTTTAGGTAGCTTTAATAAGAGCCTTAAGCGCTTACTTACCTAGGTAGCTAGATCTTTAGTGCTAAAGATTAGTGTTACTAGTACGTAATTATAGAACTTATAAGTAGGTAATAGTATTTATAATAATAGAATTAGAAGAATAGATAGAAGAGTTATATTTAATAAACAAGAGGTTAAATCTATACTTAAGAGTTATAAGAATAATAGACGCCTCTAGCGTGCCTATTCTAATTATATAATTATAGCTTATATACTATATACTACTATTTCTAAGAAGCTTCTCTAAGATAATATTAGTATAGAAACTAGAGATAATCTTAACACTAGTAAGCGTAAGATCTATCTTTCTAAGTTCTTTAGAGGTGCTAAGAATAAGATAAAGTATATAATTACTAATACTAATTACTAGAAGAATCTAGCTACTAGCCTTAACTATTTCTCTGTTAGTCTTAATAAAGAAATTAGGCTTAATTAACGCTTTATTATTAACTAAGTAGACTATAGCTCTACTATTAAGAATTATACTAGCTAAGAGCGCGTAAAGCTTAAAGCCTATACTAAAGATTAGAAGCCTAAACTTAGTAATTAGCTTCTTTAGGCAAATAATTATTAAGACTATATTACCTAGATACTTAGAAGCTAGAGCGCTTATCTTCTAGCTAGATTACTTAACTTTCTTATATAGGCTACTTTACTTCTCTTTATAATAGCGCTTCTAGATCTTTTACTTATCTTAAGCTAAGAGTTCTATTAGTAGAATACCTAGTAGCCTAGATCTAGTAATTATAGTCTATAATCTATAACATAAAATAGGCTTCTACTTATATTTTGCATTAAGTTTGTAGAGGTAAGGCTTAGGTAGTAAGCTTAACTACTTCTTACCTAACTTAGTAGAAGTAGAGAGTTAACCTATAACAGCGTTAAAGATTATATTAGCTTTTCTCTTTCTAGTAGTAATTAATATCTTCTAGAGAATAACGCTAAACACTTTACTAAGATTACTAAGGCTTAACGTATTCTTTCTAAGAGCTATAGCAAATAATTAATTATATTACTACTAGCAGGCCTACTTAGAATTAAACTTTTTAATTATAGTAAAAAAGTTAGTAATTATAAAAGGTTCTTTAACCTCTAAGAGCTTAAAGATTTTTACTTTCTAGTAGAGTATTAACTAGTTATTAAACTACTTTTTAGTAGTTTCTCTCTAGATCTTCTTAAGATAAGCGTAATACTTTGCGTAAACTATATATTACGTAGTCTAATTAGTAGAAGTAAGTATAGTCTTAAGAGTCTTTATAAGAGACTAGACTATTCTTCTATTATTACTTATAGTTATAAGTAATAGGTGCTTAGGCGTAATAGTGCGCATAATCTAGCTCTTAATATTATTAATCTTCTTACTCTTTCTTAACTACTACTTAGACTTATAGTTCTAGATAGCTATAAGCGTAGTACTATTCTTAGTCTTATAATTATAATTTTATAAGAGAGTATTATACTTATAGGTAGCTTTATTATACTTATTCTTTTAATTCTTAGTTAGCTCTATAGAGAGAGAAGCTAGAGCTATAGGCTCTAGAACTAGAAGGTTAGAGAACTTAGGCTTCTAAGTATCTATATATTTAATATCTAGAAGATTAGAATTAATTTTTTTCTAGATACTCTTCTTATTATAGTGCTGCTTAAGAAGTGTAAACTAAGTATTCTAGTTAGATTACTTCTTAAGAAGTATACCTATAGCTATAATAGCTATATTGTAATTACTTATATCTATAGAGTTAGAGCGTAGAATTAATACAGAGATATAGAGAGGTAGTAAAGAGGTAAGTAGTAATTAAGTAATTACGTAGAAGAAGTTCTAATCGCAGAACGTTTAGAGAGAGTAGAGTAGAATTAAAATTAATTAATCTATCTTCTAGTAAGCTTTAATATATAGTAGAAATTAGTTCTATAATTAAGTAGCTAGGCTTATAACTATTAAAGCTAGAAACAATTAATAATTAGAGATAATTAAGTATATTATAATTTTTTTCTATAAAAGAAAGTTAGAATAAAATCTCTAGCTATATACCTAAGAGCTAAGCAATTACGTGTCTATAATTAGCTAATTACAACTACTCTCTAACTTTAACAAAAGCCTATAGAGATATATTCTACTACGTAGTATAAGAAGTAGTTAGTATATATTAATATAACGCATATAGTAATAATAACTATAATAGATATAATAAGTATAGACTTAGCTCTTTTCTTTAGGTTAGCTAGAACTATAATAGTAGTTATATTTAGGCTAACTACGTTCTTACTACTAAGTAATATTAGATAAGATAATTGCGTAGATAAGGTAACTACTTAGAAATACTAGAAAATAGTAATTTAACTAATACCTAGAATAGTAATATTAGAAGTATAATAAAATGCTAAGCTAATAAGGTTAGTATAACACTATAGTAGTATATTTAGAACGTACACTAGTGTAGAACTAGAGTTTAATAGAACTACTAACTTAATAGAGTATTATAGTAAGTAAAACGCTAAGCTATACTAACTATAAAGGTATTTAGAAAGTATCTTCTACTATTAGATAAAGAGTATTAAACATTATTAAGTATTTAAAACTTATCTTTTAATTATATAATCTCTATAGTATAATATCTATTTAGTATTTAAGCTATTAAGTAAAGAAGTATTAGCTTCTTTATAAGTTATTTAGAACTATAATAACTACTAAAAGAATAGAAGAAGCGTAAGGCGTTAAGAGATCTAGTAATTCTCTCTTCTAAGTATTTATCTACTACTTCTTTAACTACTTTAACACTAAAGATACTAATCTCTAAAACTATCTCTAAAGTAGAGAGTATATTATTATTTATAATAGTAACTAATAGTATAGTCTCTATAGTTTACTCTAAATACGCTACTCTAGTTTTTACTAGTAATAATATTACTAAGTTTCTTAAAGACTATAACTAATAAGCTAATAATAAAGGCCTCTCTAATAAGATAAGAGTTTCTATTCTTCTAGATTATATTAGCGATAAGAATTACTCTATTACTTATATTATTAAGCTCTTTACTAGTTATAAGAAAAAAAACTAAGCTAAGCTTAAGGTAAATATAAAGAAATACTAAGTAGATAAGAATACTACTATTAAGATAGATAAGCGCTTATACTTATAGGCTTTTATCTATAAGTATATAAATAATCTACCTAGTCTTACTAAGTATTACACTTACTTCTACGTAATAGCTAAAGCTTATATTACTAATAAGTAAGTTTTATAGAAGAAACTTAGCTTTCTTTTCTACTATAGACTTCTAAAGTATAATAAGTAGATAGTTACTTTTATAATACCTAACGCTTCTAAAGGTAATAATTAGACTAAGTACTATATAGATAAGATTTATACCTTTCTTAAGAATTACTATAGAAAGAATAATACTATTAATAATATATATACCTAGAAATGTAGTAGTATAGATACTAAGATAAAATATATTATACTTACTAATAAGCGCGCTATCTTTAACCTAGAAAAGGTAAAGAATATTATTACTAATCTTAAGAAGTAGTAAGAGAAGCAAGAATCTCTAATTTCTTCTAGCGTAGATTCTAAGGTAGAACACTTTATAAAGACACTAAATAGATTAAAGCTTAATATAGATATAGTTTATTTTTTTATAGTCTACTTATTAGTTACTTCTATCTTTAAAAACTTTTATAATACTTTATACTTTATAGACTATATAACTAAGAAAGAGCTCTTTATTAAAAGAAATAATAGTTCTTTTATTACCTAAGTATCTAGAAATATAGCTTCTAAAAGTAGAACTATTTAGTATAGAAAGACTAAGTATACTAATACTTACTATATATATAATAAGAAGAGTTATAAGATTACTAATTATAAACTCTATAATAACCTCTATAACCTAGGTTAGATTAGCTATTACTAGAATAGTAAGTATAAGTAAGAAACGTACTATTTTAGCCTACTCTATAATTACCTTAACTAAATCTCTAGTACTTCTCTATTAATCTATAAGCTTAAATAGCTTAGATTTAAAATTAAAAAGTATTTTAACGTTACTAATAATATAATAGAATAGCCTACGTCTAGTATTCTTTCTAAGAAGTTTAAGAAAAACTCTTACTCTAAGTATATTCTTAAGTAATTAAACTTAGCTAATATAATTACTTACTTAGACTATTACGTTAGTTATAAGAACGCTTAATAGTAGTTTATCTAGTTTTAGAAAGGTGTTAAGTACTCTAAAAAGGTCTAGCTACTTAATAATATTAATTCTAATAGTATTATTATTAGTAGTAAGAATACTACGTTTCTCTATAGCGCTAAAGGTAATACTATTAAATACCTAAATAAGAGTATTCTTAGTAACTCTAATTAAGTCTATAATAGCTATATTAAGAAGAGAGGTAGACTCTCTAAGTAATTATAGAGCTCTTAGCTATTACCTAAAAAGAATACTATTAGATAGATTTCTAACTTATAAGTGTTAGATACTACTATAATACTAGAAAATAGTTAGTTAGAATAGCTATTTCTTCTATAAGCTTCTAATACGCTATTTATAGTTATTTACCTACTTACTAATATCTATATTAATAATAGTATATTAGCTAATTCTAGATATTTATTATAAAGCTATAAGAAGAAGGTAGTTAAGTTCTTAGACGCTCTTTCTAACCTAGAACTTAAGAAGCTTATTAAAGAATAACCTAATTATATTATAATAGTACTTCTAAGTTAGAAAGTGTAAGAAGTAATAGTTTCTAACCTAATTAGTTAGAATAATATTACTAATTAATTACGTAATCTTTTAAAGAAGAATAGTATTAAAGTAGATAGTATTAAAATAGTAAATAGCTTTAAGGCTAGCTACGCTATAGATTTTAGGTAGGCCTTATTTTTACCTAAAATTTATACACTCTTCTACGCGTTTATACTCTACTATTATAACTTCTATAAATATCTATTATAACCTCTACTAACTATATAGTTATATTAATATAATACTAATACCTTTTATAATACTATTAATATATACTACTTAAATACGTAAATCTAATATAAAGTTACTAGTTATAGTAACTTATAGAGTAATACTCTTAACTATATACCTACTAAAGTAGTATATAGAGTATAGAGACGCGCTAGATATACGTTTATCTAGATAGACTTACTAGAGGCTTAGATTTATATTTATAGTAATTTTATTAAATACCTTATTAATATAGGCGTGTAGATAAAT
Source organism: Alternaria metachromatica (assembly GCF_023757995.1). Taxonomy (NCBI): domain Eukaryota; kingdom Fungi; phylum Ascomycota; class Dothideomycetes; order Pleosporales; family Pleosporaceae; genus Alternaria; species Alternaria metachromatica. The sequence continues at coordinate 876,865 of NW_026055503.1, forward strand.
ATTCTTTACTTTAGTATAGCGCGCGCGTTAAAGATACTATATAAATACTAGATATAGAAGCTTAGTAATCTACTATAAAGTATTATCTCTACTAATAGTAGCTATAAACTATTTATTAGTACTATATTTAACGTCTCTATATATATTAGTACTATAGTTATTTACACTATCTTCTATATTATTATAAACCTTATATACTTAGCTATACTTAGAGAACTATAGTATATAGCGTTATATATTAGAATATAATATAATATATTTAGTAAAGTATAATATTATATTTAGTCTAAAAATAGAACTAAGTTAGTTTTCTTTATTATCTTAGACTCTAAGTCTATATACTTATTCTCTACTATAGACTATAAATAAAAGAATAAGAATAATAATACTATAGAATATATATAAGTTAGCACTATAACTAACTCTACTTTAGAGCTACCTTAAAATTCTTCTATAGTTTAGTACCTACACTAAGAAGCGTAGTGTAACCTAATATATAGTTTTAGGTAATATAATATACTATTTCTAGTAAGTATCTAATAAATATAAAGAAGATAGATATACTTTCTTTTTAATAATAGTGTAGAGGCACCTTAGGTTAATAAGAATACTAAGCTAATTATTTAGTATAAATAGAAGCTTACTAAGTACACTATTATATATAAGATTAACTATAAGAAGATACTTAATTACGCGTATAAAACTTATTAGTAACTAGAGGTTACTACTTTATATAAGACTATAGATAAGAAGGTTTAACTTATTAATATTCTTTAAGTAGATAAGCTAATAGAGTTTAGATAGAAAGACTAGAAGAAATAAGCTATTTAGCGTTAATAACTTTATCTATCTATTTATAAACTAGACCTAGAACTATATAATAATATTTTTAAACTATAATACGCTATATTTCTATAAGAAACTTATCTTATACTTAAGAGACTAGCTAACTTTTATATTAGATTATAAATTACGTAAGAAGAGAGAAATCTCTTTATCTAGATACTCTATAATAGAGAAATAGCCTTATTATAGAAATTTACTAAATCTAGTAGAATATACTCTAACGTATATCTACTATATAAGATCTATATAGTTAAATATAAAGCTTAGTAAGTATAAGGCTTTACTATTTCTAAGAAGCTTAAGTAGATTATAGTTAATATAGCTAATACTTACCTTAATAGAGGTATTTAGAAACGCTATAATAGTTAGTATTATAATCTATAGCACTTAGTTTCTAAGAAGAATAAAGAAGCTTAATAGATCTCTAATATATAAAAGATTAATACTATTAGTATACGTAATATAAACCTACTACTAATAGTAGATAAGTTCTCTAAACACTTTACTAGATATCTTATTAACTCTTTTATAGATCTCTATTCTAGTTATAATTAGATTACTCTTTACACTATAAGCTAGAATATAATAGCTTTTTAGATACTAGTTAGTCTTCTTTATTTATATACTATAGTTATAAAAGTAACTAACTTAGTTATAGTATTTTAGCGCGTTATAATAAAGATTCTTAAAAACTATTAGCTAAACACTATAGTGTTTATTAATAATATTACTTATAGAGGTTCTAAGATAGACTATAGTAGTAAGATAGCTATACTTAGTGTTTGTCGCTACATCTATAAATATATTCTCTAACTTAACTATATTCTTATAGATATTAAGCGCGTAGAAGAAATAGTCTCTAGTAAGAAGTACTACTTTTTTATAAAACGCCTAGAGATTATTAGCTATAAGATTAGCTCTAAAAAACACTATTTTAATAGTAAGAAAGTTTAGAAGCTTTTAGACTAGCTATCTTACTATAATATATATAATGTTTACTTATTTCTTAGACTATATATCTACTACTATATCTAGATAAAAGAATTTACTACTATTACTAAGCCTCTCTTCTATTTTCTTTGCAGAAATATAAAGTATAGGTAGAGCCTAGATTAGAATTAAGTAATATATACACTTAAGTATACTATATACTTAGTACTAGCGCTAGTAAGCTTTAACTACTCTAATACTTTAAAGTATAAAGTCTTTCTTATAACTAACACTAGTTAGAATAGAGAAGAAGCTTATCTTAAATAGCTATAGACTAATAGTAGACGCTACTCTATCTAATTTAAAAGTATACTCTAGTTAGTAAAAGAACGTCTTTAGTATTCTACTAAGTTAGAATATAAAGTAGTGCTATAAACTTTAAAGAAGTTTTGTATATACCTATATAGTATATACTTTACTATTAAAACTAATATAGTAATACTTATTACTTAGCTTAATTACTTTTCTACTAATAACTTAGAATTAGTTATAAATTAGTAAATCTCTACTATTCTTCTTTAGAACTTTAACATTATCTACGTCTCTAGAAAGAAAAATATTATTATAGATACTCTCTTTTACTACTCTAAACCTAATAATTAGATTCTACTAAAAGAGCTTAAGAATAATCTTAAGAAGTTTATTAACTATATAATTAAAAGTATAGAAGAAGAGCTACTACCTATTAGAGCGTCTTAGGTACTTAAGTATAAGTATACTAAATAATCTAAATAGATTATCTAGTTTTTTATTAATCTTAAGGTTTCTAAGAGTATAACACTAAAAGAGCTTTATATATAGAAGAAAAGAGCTCTAAACTTCTTTATACGTAATTACGCGCTCTTTTATAAAACTTTAAGAAATATAGCTATATACTATATTATTAATAATACTAATATTTACTTATAAACTATATAGTTAATGTATAAGACTATTAGCTATTATAGAACTAATACTATATACTCTTTACTCTTCTAATATTACTAGTAGTCTAATATATATAAAGACGTTTAAAGAAGAATTTAGTGTTATTCTAAATACTAGCTTTACTTCTCTAAGAGAAGAGTTAATATATTAACTAATACGTATAGCTTTATAATCTAGAAGTTAGTTATAATTAATATAGTTTATATGCCTTACTACTAAAGTAAGAAGTATTTTATTATTGCTAGAGAATACTTAAGTAGATAGCTAGAGGCTAGAGCGCTTTTTAATAATAAGTCTAGCACTATTACTAAGTTTATTTATAAAAATATTATTTATTAATAAAGTATAATATATAAGCTCTTAGTTAATAGTAGGCTAGACTTTACTAAGGTAGTAAAGTATCTTACAGCTAACTATAAGATTAAGCGTATCTAGTTATTCTTATATAACTTATAGGCTATAGGTAAGATTAAGAGTAGATATAAGTCTATTATTAATACTTTTGCTAAGCTATTAGGCCTATAGATAAATAACTTACTTATAGTTCTTCTTACTAACTATATTTCTACTTAGTCTTAGATAGGCTATTTACTATACTAGTTAATTACTAGTTAAAATCTAGTCTTTTTATTAGAATTAGAGCTTCTAATATAGTAGACTCTTCTATTCTAAGAAGTAAAGAATTACGTATAACTTCTAGTAATACGCGTAATATAACTAGATCTCTAGAACTAATTTACTAAGAATACTATTACTTATACTAATTAATTATAATAAGCTAAGAAGAATTATTAGAATAACACTAAGAAGATACACTATAAGAAGCTTTAACTTAGTAATCTAGTTCTTTTATAGAACTTTATATAAAAGATTAATATATCTAGAAATAAAAAGCTAGACGCTAAGTAGGTAGGTTTATATTACATTTAACGTCTATAGCTAGAGAAAGATACTTACTAGATTAAGAATCTTAATAGAATACTACTTTTATATACTATTTCTAGTAAGAGGCTAAAGCTCTTTAACTAATAAATACTAGAAGATATTACTAAGTAATATTAAGGCTAGATAAAGCTCTATAACCTAGATAACTAAAAGAATACTAATATCTCTACTAACGTGCTAGCTAGCTCTATTAATAATAATAAGAAAGATAGCTAAAATACTTCTTTCTAACTATAACTTAAGAAAGATAAAGTAAGTAATACTCTAAAACTTATTAGCTAGCTAAGCATTCTTCTAAGGCTTATTAGTTAGCTAAGTATAGTTATTACTAAGCGCTTTATAAAAGAAGAATAGAGAGTATTTAGACTAGACTTTATTTCTTTCTCTAATTCTAATATATTATTAGTATTAGATAGAGAAAGAGCTTAGGCTATAGAATAGCCTTTACTTAAGAAAGAGAAGAGAAAGCCTACTATAGGCTTTCTTATCTAGAAGCCTTTTTAATAATATATAGTCTACTATTACTAAGTATTTAAAGTATACTTCTTTAGTTTCTTTTTATTTCTTTCTCTTCTATTACGTTAACTATACTATAAAGAATCTTAATATTATAAATATATATAGACTATATTAGTCTTATAGAGAAGTATTCTATAAGTTCTACTAAAACTAAAGAGATAGCGTTCTCTTTACTTTTAACTTTAATTTATTCTAGCTTCTTTTCTACTATACTTATACTTTAATAGTAATAATAAGTTTTTACTTATTATACTCTTTTTCTAGTATCTAACTTCTCTTAATAGTCTTAAACTATACTAGATAAACGTATTATAAACTATAAGATAAGTAGTAATAAAGATAGTGTAGTACTTATAGCAGCGTTTAGCTAGAAGCTACTACTATAGTCTAAGGTAAACGCTACTCTAAGTACTCTCTACTACCTCTAACTTCTCTACTATAATATTAATACTAGATAATATAGATAAAAAGTTTACTATATATATTAATACCTCTTTTTATAAGCGCTAGATAGTATATATTTAAATACTCTTAGTAGAGTATAAGTACTATAAACCTTAAGATAAAGTAGAGAAGATAGCTACTACTATTCTTACTATCTTACTATATTTTATCTTATATTAAATTCTCTACTACTAGTTAACTAGACTATAGAGTTATATAACTACTAAAGCGTTGCTTCTACCTAGTAATAACTACCTAAACTTAGTTAGTTTACTATTCTAAGCTTCTTAAGCTACTTAAATTAGAGCTTAGAATAGTAATTTCTAGTTATATTAGCCTACCTATAGTTAGGTCTCTAGAAAGTAACTACTACTAGATAGATAAGAACGTATCTATTCTACTACTATTTTAATATACTTAGAACGTCTAGAGAATATAGTAGCTATAATTCTATATATAATAACTAGCTGTAACTCTATACGTAACTACCTAGAAACTACTATAATAACTATAACTATCTTATCTTTAGTAACTAATACTCTATTACTTTTATATACTCTTAGAAGTAATAAAAAAGAGAGCTATAAGTATTATAGCTCTCTTCTAACTTTAATATTAGAAATACTAGTACTAATTATAATAAGTATTACTTTTTTAACTATTCTATCTAGCTTTAAACTCTCTTTAAACTATATTTATATAGTTATTATAGTCTTTTAGCTATAATTCTAATAATTATAGACTATAATAGTTCTAATATATAGATTTTAGGTAGGTTAGAATTTTATCTAAAATCTAGTTATTACTACTATAATAATACTACGCTATCTATTTACTAATACTATTATACGCGTAAGAACACTACTAGATATAATAGCTAATTACGTAATTAATTACCTTACCTTTACTATAATTTTACTTTCTAACTTTATCTATTAATATTATAATATTATAATACTATAATAGATAGATATCTCTTAATTATATATATATATACTTCTTTATAGCTATTACTTCTTTTTTTCTTTTCTAACCTTCTTAATCTTTTCTTCTTACCTCTATATACTATAGTTACTTCTTAGAAGTAGGCTATATTTTCTTTCTCTCTTTATTAACTTAACCTTTTTTATTTTCTATATTAGTAATTATAACTATAACTCTAACTACTACGCCTAGTGTAAAGAAGTATAATAAGCCTATAAGCTACCTAAACCTTCTTTATAACTTCTAGTTACTATTAACTCTATATATAAGAGCGCGCGCTTAGTCTACTATATCTATAGCTAATTCTATAAATATTAAAGTTAGAGAGTAGTTATAATTAGCTAATTACAGACACGTAATCGCTTAGCTCTTAGATATATAGCTAGAGATTTTATCTTAACTTTCTTTTATAGAAAAAAATTATAATATACTTAATTATCTCTAATTGTTAATTGTCTCTAGCTCTAATAGTTATAAGCCTAGCTACTTAATTATAGAACTAATTTCTACTACGCATTAAAGCTTACTAGAAGATAGATTAATTAATCTTAATTCTACTCTACTTTCTCTAAACGTTCTGTAATTAGAACTTCTTCTACGTAATTACTTAATTACTGCCTACCTCTTTACTACCTCTCTATATCTTTATATTAATTCTACACTCTAACTCTATAAATATAAGTAATTATAATATAGCTATTATAGCTATAGGTGTACTTCTTAAAAAGCAATCTAACTAGAATACCTAGTTTACGCTTCTTAAGCAGCACTATAATAAGAAAAGTATCTAGAAAGAGATTAATTCTAATCTTCTAGATATTAAATATATAGATACTTAGAAGCCTAAGTTCTTTAACTTTCTAGTTTTAGAGTCTATAGCTTTAGCTTCTTTCTCTGTAGAGCTAACTAAGAATTAAAAAAATAAGCATAATAAAGCTATCTATAAGTATAATGCTCTTTTATAAGATTATAATTATAAGACTAAGAATAGTACTACGCTTATAGCTATCTAGAACTATAAGTCTAAGTAGTAGTTAAGAAAGAGTAAGAAGATTAATAATATTAAGAGCTAGATTATGCGCACTATTACGCCTAAGTACTTATTACTTATAACTATAAGTAATAATAAAAGAATAGTCTAGTCTCTTATAAAGACTTTTAAAACTATACTTACTTTTACTAATTAGACTACGTAATATATAGTTTACGTAAAGTATTACACTTATCTTAAGAAGACCTAGAAAGAAACTACTAAAAAGTAGTTTAATAACTAGTTAATACTCTACTAGAAGGTAAAGATTTTTAAGCTTTTAAAGATTAAAGAACTTCTTATAATTACTAACTTTCTTACTATAATTAAGAAGTTTAATTCTAAGTAGGCCTACTAGTAGTAATATAATTAATTATTTGCTATAGCCTTTAGAAAGAATACGTTAAGCCTTAGTAATCTTAGTAAGGTGTTTAGCGTTATTCTCTAGAAGATGTTAATTACTACTAAAAAGAGAAAAGCTAATATAATCTTTAACGCTGTTATAAGTTAACTCTCTACTTCTACTAAGTTAGGTAAGAAGTAGTTAAGCTTACTACCTAAGTCTTACCTCTATAAACCTAACGCAAAATATAAGTAAAAGCCTATCTTATATTATAGATTATAGACTATAATTACTAGATCTAGGCTACTAGGTATTTTACTAATAGAACTCTTAGCTTAAGATAAGTAAAAGATCTAAAAGCGCTATTATAAAGAGAAGTAGAGTAGCCTACGTAAGAAGGTTAAGTAATCTAGCTAGAAGATAAGCGCTCTAGCTTCTAAGTATCTAGATAATATAGTCTTAATAATTATTTATCTAAAGAAGCTAATTACTAAGTTTAGGCCTCTAATCTTTAGTATAGGCTTTAAGCTTTATACGCTCTTAGCTAGTATAATTCTTAATAGTAGAGCTATAGTCTACTTAGTTAATAATAAAGTATTAATTAAGCCTAATTTCTTTATTAAGACTAATAGAGAAATAGTTAAGGCTAGTAGCTAAATTCTTCTAGTAATTAGCATTAGTAATTACGTACTTTGTCTTATTCTTAGCACCTCTAAAGAACCTAGAAAAGTAGATTTTACGCTTACTAGCGTTAAGATTATCTTTAGTTTCTACACTAATATTATCTTAGAGAAGCTTCTTAGAAATAGTAGTATATAGTATATAAGCTATAATTACATAATTAGAATAGGCACGCTAAAAGCGTCTATTATTCTTATAACTCTTAAGTATAGATTTAACCTCTTATTTATTAAATATAACTCTTCTATTTATTCTTCTAATTCTATTATTATAAATACTATTACCTACTTATAAGTTCTATAATTACGCACTAGCAACGCTAATCTTTAGTACTAAAGATCTAGCTACCTAGGTAAGTAAGCGCTTAAGGCTCTTATTAAAGCTACCTAGAACGTAGAGATTATAAGTATATAGCGTAGTAAATGTAATAATTACGCTACTACGTATATATCTTAAAGAATCTCTTATTATTCTTATAAGCTATTACTACGTCTTTTCTTTAGAGTATTATAGAACTTATTTAACTTCTCTATAAGCTATACACTTAATAAATAGGCTCTAATTATAAAGAAGAATTATTTAGATAAGCTATATAATTATAACCTAAAGAATAAGACGCTAGACTCTATAATAAAAGTTATTATAAGCTTTATAGCTGTAGTTAAGCGCTGCTATTAGTAGAAGATTATAGAAATCTATTAAGATAATAATACTACAACACTATCTTAGAGAGAGCACTTAAGATATAAGAAATAGGCTAAAGAGAAGAGAATTATAATTATAACGCCTCTGCTATATACCTATAAGCCTAATAGCTTAGCAGAGAGAGCTAGCTAAGAGCTTATTACTAAGTTAATTAAGATGCGTATAAGCGCTAATCTTCTAGCTAGGCTCTAGCTAGTAATTATAAATGTAGTAGCTTAACTCTATAGAATAAGTCTATTACAGCTTTATAGCTATTAATCTCTAGATTAAGTATTACATAAATAGTTTAGAAAGTATTTCTAATATTATTAGCTATCTAAGATTAGACACTAGACTACTAATCTTTGCCTAGATTAGAGTAGACTCTATACTTATAGCTATTAAGCGTATCTACTTAATAGTAATTGCGTAGCTAGAAAGCACTATTAAGACTTTAAAGTTAAGCCTTATAGCTATATAAAATATCTTATTAGCTATTAAGCTTCTAATATATATTATATATAAGTACTAGTAATTAATTAGGTAATTACAACTTGCAACATTACTTTTAATAAGTAGAAGTTCTATTAAGATAAACGTAAAGAGAAGCTAACTAGAGATTAAGCACTTAAGTAGGTTAAAATACTTAATAATAGTAAGCTTATTAATTCTATAAAGAAGTTTAATATTCTTTCTATTAATTAAATAGTAAGTATAGTAGAGCTGTTAACTACTAAGTAAGATCTTAGAGGTAATATAGGCTATAATTAAAGTAATAAAGTTAGCCTACCTATTAAACATAATTAAGGCTCTATTAATTTAATAGCAATAGAGTATAAGGCTAGTATTCTATTAGAAATTTCTAATAATTAGCAGCTTTCTACTAGGCTTACTACTCTAGAACCTACGCCTAAGCGTAAGATTTTAGAGATAGGTAATTAAAGTAATTATAGAGTTCTTAATAGTTAAAGAGTAGTACATACGCCTAAGAGAGCTAACTTATTAGAGCCTAGAGGTAGAGAGCCTTCTATACAAGAATTAGAAGATCTAACTCTATCTATTAAGCTTATTGTAATAAACTTTAGTTCTATAGAAATAGATAAAAGACTAGCTTAACTAGAGTAAGCGCTAAAGAGACTAAGAAGTAGGCTATCTAAATTAGTAGCTACCTCTTAATAATTAACGTAGCTATAGAATTAGCTAGTAGCTAAATTCTCTAAAACGCGCTATAGTAGAAGAGTTATAAGTAAAGAGCCTAAGCGCTTTTTTTCTATAAATGTCTATTAACTATTAAGACGCTCTAAGAGTAAGAGTAAGTAGTCTACTTAGTTTAGTAATTAACTAAGAGGTAATAGCGTAGATAGCGTAAATATAGTAATTATAGGCTTAGTTAATAAGTAAGCCTAGATTAACTTTTATAAGACCTACCTCTCTAGTCTTTAAAAAGACTAGAATAATTAAGCTAGCTATAAAACTATAAACTCTATTATTATAGCTACTGCGCTTAGTAAGCACAAGCTAAAGGCTACTTACTAACACTATAATAATCTCTAAGAGCTACCTAGGTTATAGAAATAACTAATCTAGTATCTAATGCGTACGCTCTTTAAAGATGCCTCTAAAAGAAAGATTAATTAGCTAAGTAAAAAAAAAACCTAGATAGAAATCTATAAGTTAAAAGCCTAAGATTAGCTACTTCTATTAAAATAGGTGTAGACTTATAAGTATAATTAGAATAGCTATCTTTTTAAATATAAAGCTTAAATTATAGTTTATAGTAATCTCTAGAAGAAGAACTTAATTAACTCTACTTATATAGTAATACTTACTGCAAAGTTCTTTCGCGCTATAATAGTAATTACTACCTAGAGTAATCTAGAGATTAAATAGTTTAATATTATAGAAGTGTTTCTTAACACAAAGATTATAGTAGAGAATCTAGTAATCTATAAGATACTAGATAGCTTTAGAAAGCTAGAATTATGCGTATAGCTTAACTACGCGCTCTATAAATTATAAGACTTTCTACTATTATAGTATAAGAAGTTCTTAAGAATACTAAGAGCTATTAGTATAATAGCTTCTTAAGAAAAGCTTTACCTTTTCTTTAATTAAGAACGTAAGATTCTTATTCTTTTCTACGTTAATAATATTCTATTACTCTATTATAAGAGTGTAGAGTAACGCGTAATAGCTATATAAGCTAAGATCTCTAACAAGTATAAGATCTAAGATTAAGAAGATGTAGAGTAGTTTCTTAGTATTTGTGTAATAAGAGACTAATATCTAAAGATAATTATACTTATTTATAATACGTATATAGATAAGATACTTAAGAAGTTTAAGCTTAGAAATAGATCTTTCTCTCTAACGCTTCTACTATTAGAGAAGCTAATTAAGAATACTAGAGAAGTAACTAAGCCTAAGATTAAGAGATACTAGAAAATAGTTAGCTCTATGCTTTATATAGTAATTATACTCTAACTAGATATAGCGTATACTACCTTAAAGCTCTTACACTTTCTTATAAATCTAAGTAATAAGTATAAAAAGGCTGTAGAGTAAGTAATTATATATCTTTATTACACTTACTATAATATAATCTAGTATAGCAACTATAATAGGCCTAATCTAATAATTACTAGAAACGTATTCTTTGCTAATAATCTAGAGACTTACTAATTATCTTATAGCTATATTACTATATTATATAAAGGCGTAATCTTATAGAAAGCTATAAAGTAAAGTATAGTTACTACCTCTACTATAGAAGTAGAGCTACTTACTCTTAAGTATACTACTAAGAAAGCTATAGCGCTTAGGCGCTTTTTTAAGAAGCTAGCGCTTAATCTTAGAGAACTCTAGACTATCTAGTGTAATAATTAGTAGATAATTAGGCTAGTTATTAGAAAGAATAAGTGTATTAATACTTAGCTTAGGTATATTAATATCTAGAATATGTAGCTATAGTAGAAATATACTAAAAGATTATTTAAGGTTAAGTATTTAGAGACTATAATTATATCTATAGATAGATTAACTAAATTACTTACCTAATAGTAGTTTAAGAAGTTTAAATAGCTACTTAACTTATAAGATTTATAATATTTAATTCTTAAGAAGTAGATAGAGTAGAAAGATCTTTATTTAGACTACTACTATAAAAGTTAATTATATCTAAGCTAGATCTTAGTTACTATAACTAGCGCCTAGTTATAGAGAAGTAATTACTAATAATTAACGTAAGCATAAAGTAGAGAAATTACTAAACTTTTCTACTAGACTAACCTACATAGCTACTAACTTACTAACTACTATAGCGCTAATCTCTCTAATTATAACTCTTATAGTTACGCTTATTAAAAACTAGCTTATTATTTTAGCTATTCTTAAAATTCTTAACCTAAGCTCTTAGATAAGTAGTCTTAGTAGCCTAGTTCTATATATAAATCTTAAGCTATATCTAATTATGCTTAGTACGTAGTAACACTTTTTAGTGCTTAGCCTTAGCTAGCTAACGCTAAGTATAGTAATAGAACTTATTACTTATAATACTAGATATAGAGCTATTAGACTAGTAACTATATAGCTAAGAATTATAAAAATTATAATACTAAGAATAATTATTACGCAGCTAAGACTAATAATTACACTACTAAGACTAAAAGTTACACTACTAAGACTAATAATAACTATACTAATTCTACTACTAATTCTATAGTAGCTAATTTCTAAATTAAGAAGCCTGCAGCTAGAAAGTTAGTAGTAGTAGCTACTAGAATAAGCTCTAATAGTAATATTCTAAGTATTATAATAATAAATTAAAGGCTATAAGTAGATAACTCTAAGTAGAAAAAGTAGATAGAAGTATCTAGCTACTACCTATGTTAATTCCTCTTATTCTCTTACTTAGTATTATAGACTTACTATAAGCACTACATTAATTAGAGTCTTAAGAAGTTATAGGTAGAGTACTCTTTAAGCTCTTCTTATCTAAGAACTTAGAAGTTCTATCTAATAATTTAGCTAGTGTCTTAGAACTACTCTTAGCTTCTTTCTTCTACTTCTTATAAGCGCAGAGATCTTAATAGAGCTACTTATAATACTTTTAAGCGTTCTTAGTGTTTTAGCGCTATTATTAAGTTAGTAAAAAGTTAAAAAAGTTAAAGAAAAGAGAATTATAAACTTACTTTAGCACTATAGTAATCTACTATATCTATATAGTAATCTTAAAGGTCTTAATTAGCTAGATAGTAGCTATAAGAGTAGTAGAATAAATAATATATAACCTAGTAGAGCCGCTTAAAGTAATTAGGCTCTAGAATAGAATTAAGAAGTTACTAATAAATATAGCGCTTATACTAAAGATATTAAGAAGCGTTATAGTTAGGCAATACTCTAACTCGCTTATATAAACAACTAGTATATATTAAGTATAGATAATCTAGAAGAGTCTTAGTTATAGAAGCCTTACTCTTAGAGTTCTTAGAAAAGTAACTATAACTATAACCTTTGCTTAGAGACGTCTACTTCTCTTAATCTTAAGCGCCTTATTTTTTAATATAGTTAGATTACTAAAGGCCTAAATCTTAAGTCTAGAAAGTATTATTAGTAATAAAGATGCTACTTTTAGAAATAGGCTTAATAGTTTCTTAGACATTCTTATTATTAAGGTTATTAAACTAAAAGCTTTTATAACCTAAGTAGGTACGCTTAATATATAACTCTAATTACTTATAATTCTTATAGAGGTTATTACTACTAAAGCTTCTAGTTATTATAATACTCTAATCTAGTTAATTACTAGGCGCTATAAAGCTCTAACCTAGTTAATTATTAGAATTTATAAAGCTCTAGAATAGTTAAGTGTTAGAAGTCTAATTACCTTATATAAAGCTACTAAAGAATAGACTATAGGCTGCTAGCATTCTAAAAGAAGAAGGTAGAACTTAAGTAGCAGCCTCTTTAAGTTAAGCGTAGTAAGAAGGTTAAGCGCTTAATTATAGAGCGTTATTAAGTAGAGCGCTATTACGCTAAGCGCTATTACGCTAAGTGCTAGCTTACATATTATAATTACTACTACTAGAGGTGTTATAATTAGAGTATAGAATACTATTATAGTAGAAGCTAGAGCGCTAGCGCTTATAGCTAGAGGTAGAGTTAGAAGTTAAGTTATTAGACTAAATTATAATAGTTAGCTATTAATTTAAGTATAAAAGTAAGAACTTACTATAGTAATAAAAAAGATAGAAAAGTAAGTAAAGTAAAAAAGTAAGTAGAGTAGTATATTAAGTAGAGTAGAAGATTAAGCGCAGAACTTAAGAGCGCTAAGGCTTAAAAGCTAAAGATCTTAAGTAAAAGAGTTAATTAGATAGGCAGCTTATTAGCTTATTAGCTTAAACGTCTTAATAATATAGAAGTAGATAATTATAGTAGAGAAGAGAAGAATTAGAGAACTTATTATTATAAAGTCTCTAATTCTAGCCTAAGCGCGCACCTACGTAGGTAGCTAGCGTAGCTTATTAAGCTTTTAATTACGCTATAAACCTTACCTAGAAAAGACTAGAAGCCTAAATCTTACTATTAGAATTGTCTCTTACTAGTTAGATACCTAGATTTCTATAGCTATTAGCTAGATTCTAAGCTATTATAAAGTAATTTCTAAACTAATAGAGTTAATTTCTAGGCTATTAGGCCTTATTTAAATAAGTAAGAGCTTACTACTATTAGTATTAAGTATAATTAAACGCTTAATTAGGCTGCAACCTACTACTACGCTCTAGATTCTTAAGCCTAAACTCTACTAAAGTATACTAATTATAGTAGATTTAATAGAATTAATTTTAGTAGAGTAGATTAATACTCTTACTACTCTAGAGAGTGTGTTAAAGTTAGAGAGTAGTTATAATTAGCTAATTATAAACACGTAATTGCTTAGCTCTTAGGTATATAGCTAGAGATTTTATTCTAACTTTCTTTTATAGAAAAAAAATTACAATATACTTAATTATCTCTAATTATTAATTGTCTCTAGCTCTAATAATAAATAAGCGTATAAGCGTAACTATATATATATATATATAAGCTTAGTACTATTAGTTCTATACTATAAGCTAGTTTAGTAAAAGTTTCTTTATAAGAGCTAGTCTTAGATTACTAAAAAAAAATACCTACGCTACTAGAGACTTAGTAGAAGATAGCTAGTAATAAGAATAAGAGTAAAAGTAAAGCTATAAATACTAGAAAGTTAACTTCTTTTTATAGCTAAGGCTCTTCTTTATAAGAGACTCTTTCTTAAAAAGATCTACCTTTTAAGCTCTATATATCTAGTCTAACTAAGAATTTTACTACTTTAGATATCTATAGTTAAGCCTCTAGAAGTAATACTAGCTCTTTCTTTACTACTTCTTCTAGTTTACGTCTAAAGAAAGATACTCTTATAATTATCTAGGCTCTATATACTAAAGCTAAGACCTAAGTTCTTACTTTAGTCTAAAACTAGAATCTCTAGAATCTAAATATTAATAGTAAGGTAATAGAGTTTATTACTAGTCTTAAATAGTAGTTTTCTAAGTAATAAAAGGTTATTCTTAATACTTTTATAACTAACGCAACCTTTCTATTTAACTAGATTACTAACTTTATTCTTAAAGTATCTAATATAGTTAAAGCGCTACTAAAGCTTATAGATAAGTATAGTAGCGTTAAAGTATTTAATAGCTAGTATTAAGTCTTAAGCTAAGCTAAGAATACTAAAGATAAGCGTATTATAGAGCTAACTACTACTACTAAGAGTATTAATATATTAGAGTCTAGTCTTATAAGCTATATCTTTTACTTTTTAAGTAAAGTCTTATATAACTACTAAGCTATATCTAATATATAGTTCTATCTTAGACGTCTAGATATTAGTAACGTAGCTCTTTTCTTAGTCTAAGTAGTAGCTATTTATATCTATACTTTATATAAAAGTACTAAAACTAATATTATTACGTAAGACTAGGCTACTTTAAGAGATTTTATTAAGGTAACTATTTAGTTTACTAAGAAGAACTTACTTTCTAAAATACTATCTCTTTTAAGGCATTCTATTAAAGTATTAAAAAAGAACTATAAGAAGTATAGTATAATACTAGGTATACTTAGCCTTACTACTAGAAATATTATAGTTTCTTTTACTTACTAGTATAAGAAAGATAGTACTTATAATAATTAATATAAATTTTAGTAATATATCTTTCTATATATAGCTAATAAGTATTCTAATCTAGACTACTAGATTGCGTATACTCTTTATAGTAGTAATAAGATAATAATTACTAATACTATTACTAGATACTAGATAAAGCTTTACTCTACCTATTAATTAGCTATCTCTATTATAATAGAACTTAGTTTAGGCCTATATAAGTTAAGAGTAATTAATAAAAGTAGTAATTATATTAAAGTAGAACTAAAGAAGATTAGAGTAAGATAACTTAGTAGAGCTAGATTAGTTACTTTTTTAGTAAACCTAGAGAAGTAGGTATACTAAAAGCGCTAGGCTAGTCTTAAGGTAGTTAAGAAGAGAATAGTAGTAGCTAAGTTATAGAAATTAAGGCTTTATAGTATATAAACTAGCCTTCTACTACTACTACTACTATCTAGCGCTAGCGCTCTAAAATCTACTCTAGCTTACTAATCTTTGTCTAAGAAGATAGATACTACGCTTAATAAAGATAATTTAGAAGATAAAGACTAGAATTCTAATAAGCTTAAGGCTTTAACTATAGCTAAGAACTATAAATATCTAGATAGAACTTCTAATTTTCTTTAACTAATTCTTAATAGCTACTCTAAGTATACTAAGCTTAATAACTATAAACGTGTTAAAGTTATCTAAGCGTAGTATTAAGAAGTCTATATTAGTTACTACTCTAATAGCTTATTAATTAATAGTACTTATGTCTATTAGACTTATATATAAGTAATAGCTACTTATATAGATCTCTTTAAGTAAGCTATAAATATAAAAGCTATAAATAATATTCTTCTTCTTTTATATCTTTTCTAAGATAAGTAGTATAAACTCTAAATCTACTTAGTTATATCTATTCTTTTTATTAAGTAGTATAAGCTTAGTAAACAAAACTCTAATCTTTTTAGCTATTACTTTTATTCTTAAATAGCTTATAATCTATACCTAATTTCTTTCTAGAAGAAGGTTAGTAAAAAGATAGGTTAGAGTAAGCTAGTAGAAGACTTTAAGTAGAAGAGTAATATTACTATAGAGAACTTTAAGTAGCTATTCTTTAATAATAAAAAACTTAAGAAAATTATTAAAGAATTCTTTAAGATATACTATTACTACCTCTAATACATTAATAGTAATAAGAACCTTAGCTAGCTTTATATTATATACTATTCTCTTATTTAATAAGCTATCTATACTAACCTTTATTACTAGATACTCTACTTAGTACTTTGTAAAGAATATACTATAGTTTTCTACTCTTACTATACTAAGTACACTATACTAGGTAATAAGACGTTCTTCTACTATATTAATCTTAATCTATTATTTATCTACGCTTAAGGTTAAGATATAAATATAATCTAAGAGTTAGTTTTAATTAATAATAAGAACTCTTAGAACTATATAGAGGTCTTAGAGAGCTTTTATTAATATATAGAACTATACTTATAATAGCGTAAGACTACTAAGAAGAATTCTACTAGCCTTATTAAAGAATAGTATAATAATATTAATTAGATGTAAGAAGTATAAGTAATAGCGCTAGGTATAAAGTAGAAGAAGTCTATTTATAGAGAAGAAGATATTTATATTACTTACTTTATAATACTCTATAGCTTTATAGAACTAGTAACTAAGATCTATTAAATAATTCTTCTATAGTATGTTATAGTACGCTAGAGCGTTATAGAGATTCTAGCTATAGAAATATATAATAAAATCTTAAAGACTTATTATAATCTTATAGCTCTTTCTATAATACTATCTAGATATTATAATAAGTATAGTAGTATTAAGTAGACATTTCTAGTAGATATATATATTAACTTCTTTTTCTAGATCTAGAAGGCTATTCTTGCGTAAGTTTTCTAGAATAACTCTTTTATATATAAGAAGATCTATAACCTTCTTAGTAAGAATAAGAATAGTATTCTAGAGTATATCTAGAAAGAGCGTAAGTACGTTATTAGAGAGATTAAAATACTATAGCTAATAGTTAAGAAGCTTAAGAAGGCTGCCTTTGCTAAAAGCGCTAATAGTAAATATCTAAATATTTTCTTTTTTACTAATAAAAGTATATCTTCTTCTTATAAGAGATAGTAGTATATTTAGAATTATAATTATAGTATAAGAGATACTATTAGACGTCTTATTAATAAGATTAATATAAAACTAGATATTTATTACTACTTCTATAACACTACTAACCTTAATACTATATCTACTTCTTTCTCTCTATTTAAGACTTCTTAGGCTTACGCTAGTAGTTTAGTATCTAGTCTATTATTACTCTCTAGCTTCTTACGCTCTCTAATAATATTACTACTACTAGTTCTACTACTTTCTTCTTAGTTTAAGATACTAACACTAGCTCTATTAGCTTCTTCTACTAGCCTATCTAAGCTATATTATAGTAGATAAAATATAAAGTAGACTAGATATACTAGTAACGTTACTAGTACTTAGATTTTAGATAAGCTTTTTATTTTATCTAAAATCTAACTACTACTTATACTATAGTAGTATATTACTAATATCTCTACTTAATTATTTATTTTACTTTTTACTTTCTTTTTTATATTTTTTCTTTATTTTTTCTTTATACTATAAGTAATTAATACGTTCTAGATAGTATAATAGAACTATACTACTAAGAAGAGAAGGTTTATACTAGTGTATAAAGTGTTCTTATATAAATTAGATCTTTAATAACCTAAGAATTACCTAGAAAGAGAATATCTTTTAATAAGAAGCTCTTTAGAATTATCTTATTATCTACTATTTTATCTTTTACTTATACTTTTTAGTATTAAACTCTTATATAATACTTTAGATAATAGAATCTCTTTATAATAGAACTCTTTTCTACTAAACTAACGTTTATATACTTCTTTACCTATACTAATTACCTTACGTTCTTATAGTAATATATCTTTATACTCTCTAATACCTATATAGTAATATTTTGCTAGTAATATTTAAGTTATTTATTAGCCTACTCTCTTTAATATCTTACTAGTAATACTCTATTAGTAATACTCTACTAGAAATATCTTGCTAGTAACGCTTAAGTTATTTATTAGCCTAACTATTAATATAATAGAAGCTACTAGAAGCTAAAGACTAATATTAAAATAACTTAAGAGGTAAGTACTAGTAATATCTCTAACGCTAACTTTCTTTCTAATCTTAACACTAATAGCTTTAACTTAGTAGTTACTATTATTACTTTTAGCTCTACTACTACCTCTAGCTCTACTACTACTACTATAGAAGTATCTTCTACTTCTATAACTCTATACTAAGAACGTATAGTAACTCTAGGCCTTTTTTAAGCCTATACTACCTAACTTTAATATATATACTTTTGTAGAGACTATAGATTCTATAAGATAATTACTAATAATAGCATTAAAGTCTTTAAGAAGCTAGTAATAGACTTAAGCTTACCTCTAGAACTACTATAGAGGTGCTTTATAGTTCTATAAGATAATTACTAATAATAGTATTAAAGCCTTTAAGAAGCTAGTAATAGACTTAGACTTACTACTCTAGCTACTATAGAGGTACTTTACGCTTCTATAAGATAATTACTAATAATAGTATTAAAGCCTTTAAGAAGCTAGTAATAAGTTAACTTAGGCTTACCTCTAGAACTACTACTACTCTAGCTACTATAGAGGTGCCTTACGCTTCTATAACTCTATACTAACACTAATAGTCTTAACTTAGAGAAGAGTAAGATAGCCTTATTTTATATTAGATATTATAATAGAGATATAGCTAATTAGCTTAATAGCTTTCTTTACTCTCTACTTTTAGCTACCTAGTTATAAGTAAGAGTAAAATAGCTTTATTTTATATTAGACGTTATAATAGAAATATAGCTAATTAGCTTAACGCTTATTAAAACCTTTACTATACTAAAGACTAGCTAATCTATTATAGAAGATTTTAGAGTCTACTATAGCTTTTTCTCTTCTAGCTATTCTAGCTGCTATAGCCTACTTCTCTCTAGCTATTACTTTTATACTTTTCTAATTAAGAGCTTAGCCTAGTTAGTTACTAATAATATTAAGCTAGCTATCTTTAACCTATTTCTAGAGTAGATATATATCTAATAGGTTTTTATTATTTAGGCTAACTACTCTTATATTATAGACTAATTATACTAATACTAATAGCCTTAACTTAGGCTTACCTCTAGAACTACTACTACTATAGAGGTACTTTACGCTTCTATAACTCTACACTAATACTAATAGCCTTAACTTAGGCTTACTCTAAGACTACTACTACTACTACTCTAGCTACTATAAAGGTACTTTACACTTTTATAACTCTACACTATTATAGTAGAATATCTAATTATTACCTTAGGTTTACTCTAGCCTCTTACTTTAAAGAAATAAGGTAGTATCTATAAAAATCTTCTAGCGTAGTTTAGATCTAAAAGCTTAGCCTAGTTAGCTACTAAGAGATAACGTATCTTAATACTAATAGTCTTAACTTAGACTACTTATTATTAATATTAGATAGTTACGTTATATATTATAAACACTTAATACTATCTACCTACCTATCTATCTACTTATCTATCTATCTATCTACCTACTACTACTCTAGCGTATTATTAGTAATACTTTAGCTTCTAGTAAGTTCTTAGAGTCTATATAGACGTCTACAGGCTTCTATTATATTAAATTATAGCCTATTTAGATAATTTTAGAGTTCTTACTACTATCTTTATTATTTATAACTCTCTAGAAACTACTAAATTACTACTAAGACTTTACTTACTACGCTAGTAGCTAATAACTATATAAATAGCTTATTCTCTATCTTCTTAACTATAACTTTAGAACTATCTATCTTACTAGAGATAGCTAAAGATAACTAATACCTAGAATACTAGATAGAGAGAACTTAGACGCAAAACAATACGCTCTATATTATAGTTTACCTAGCTAGCTTATATTCTATATACCTATATACTATACTCTAAGTCTACTTAAGTAGTTTATAAATAAGTTAGTACTTTTATTTCTATTTAGAAAAGTTCTATAGACACTACCTTTAGGCATCTTTATTAACTACCTTTAGGTAACTCTAGAGTAGCTACCTATTTAATATTATTTATATACTATTTTATAATATATAGTTTAAAGCTTTAGTTTAACTTTAAATATCTTCTATAATACTAAGTCTACTAATTATCTTCTAAGAGAAATGTAAGTTAGTACTTATAACTAGCTATAATAGGCTTATAAGACTTATACTTAGTTAACTTATACCTAACTCTTTTAATTACCTATCTTATCTTTTACAAAGATAAGAAGTATAACTCTTACTTAGACTATTAAGAGGTATATTTAACTCTTTTCTATTACTCTATTACCTACTACTATAAAGTTACTATTTAGCTTAGTAGCTTTCTTTAAGTTTAGAGAATATTTAAGTTCTAAAACTTAATTACTTAAGATTATATATAACTCTAGAGGTTATTACTTCTTCTAGCTTACTAGTTAAGTAAAGACCTTTACACTTTTATCTTACTATTTAAGCTATTCTATTCTACTTTATTTATACTAAGTAAATAATATATATATAATTTAGCGTCTTACGCTAAGTAGTAAATAACGCGTCTATAAATAATATATAAATTCTATATCTTAAATACTACTCTATAAACTACTACTTTGCCTTAGCTTCTATATTACTACTTTTTTATTCTACGTTAATACTACGCTTACGCTTCTTAATACTATAAACACTACTACTACCTCTATAGATAGTAGTAAGCTTCTATAATAACTTAGTAACCTATAAAAGCTATCTCTACCTTCTAAGTCTTTTCTCTATTTTCTCTTTTTAGCAAATAAGAAGAAGTATAAGTAGTATAGCTATAATATAGATAGTTATACTAATAAGAGTAGAACTAGTTATTAGAAGTTTTAGTATAACTACTATAAGACTAGTATACTACGCCTAGCTAAAGCTAATAATAAGCTAGTAAACTTTTCTACCTTATTAAAGTAAAAGAAGAGTATTATTACGCCTAATAACCTACCTCTTTTAAAGCAGCTTAATTAGAGTATAACTCTACGCTAACTATTATAAACTTATAGTAGTATTAGTAGTCTACGTAGCTTTATATAAACCTTTAGAACTAGTACTTATAATCTTCTCTATATATTTAATTCTAAGTCTAGGTGTATAGATAATCTTTTAAAGTTAACTATATCTCTACTATTAAGTTAGCCTCTACTAGTAGATACTAATTCTACTTCTACTCTATAACTATACTTTAGTCTATATAAGCTTACTAATAAAAACCTAGATACTCTATAACGTAAACTAACTTCTATATTTTATAGATAGAGTAGTAATTAACGTAGTTCTTCTCTATTCTTATCTATAGCTCTATTCTTATTACTATATTACTTACTTATACGTTTACTTAAGCGTCTTACTTTAAGTTCTATACTATCTCTCTTTATTCTTTAATTTAAACATTCTATATCTTCTACTTATTTAATTATACTTATAGATAGCGTAGAAGAGTTTTCTAAGAAACTAGATAATAAGAAAGAGGTTACCTAGTTTATCTATAAGATCTATAAGTGTAACTAAGTAAATATATAAAAAGCTAGAGTAAGTTATATATACTACGTAGATAATATACCTATAGAGTAATATAGAGTATAGTGCTATTTTCTTAGTTATAAATAAGTAGAGTAGTTCTTTTTAGATAGAGACTAGATAAACAATAACTATAACTACTACTATATTAGTAGAGTAAATATACCTACTATTATAAACTCTTATTAACGTAAACTATTATTATTAGTATTACTACTTTAGTTACTAGTGTCTTAGAGGTATTTCTTATCTAATAACTATTCTATTTTATATAGCGTATACTATACTAGTACTATCTATACTAGTAAGTTAAAGTAAGGCTTAAAAAACACTAATATATAACTTAATAAATATCTATCTACTCTTCTAGTTAAGTTCTATAATAATAACGTTAAACGCCTAAACTTTAAGAATATTAACCTTTCTAAACTAGCTATAACTAAGAAGTATTAGAAGCTAAGAGATTATTTTTATAAAGTATTAGTAAAAAAGAAGTTAGATACTTACTCTAGCTACTAGAAAAGATAGTTTAATATAAATATCTTTAATTACTTATATAAGCGCTATAGAAGAGATAAAAGAAATGTTTCTTTCTATAGTGCGCTTAATAACACTAATTCTAGTAATATACCTAATCTTTCTATTCTTAGCGTTATTAACGAGATGCTAATCTCTTATGTTTATATAGTTATTAATATATAATAGTATTATAGATAGTAGTTTAAGTATACTAGCTATATCTATTACTTTCTCTATAATACTAGTAAGATTTTTCTAAAACTACTACTTCTTTTAGAGAACTTTAATATTATTATTTTAAAGCTAAAGAGAAATACTAATAAGAAGAGAGTTAAACGCTAGTTTACCTAAGACTATAGAGTGCGTTACTAATATATTTAGTAATAGCTTTACTATCTTAAAGTAAATTACCTAGGTTACTATAATATTAAGATTATTCTAGAAAACTTATCTAGACTTCTAGCTAACGCTTCTGTCTATAAAAGGCTTCTTATTAGTAGTTATAATATTAATAAGTTACTTAATAGTACTTCTCTTAATACTAATAATAACTAGAGTCTAGAAAAGAGTACTATACTAAACTTACTTACTAATTAAGAAGCTATAGATACTCTTTATACTTAGCTCTAAGATAAGCCTAAGTTATTAGTTTCTACTATTACTAATATATCTATTAATAAGTTTAATAACACTATATCTCTTATATTACTAGTATTTCTAACGCTTTTCTCTTAAGGCTAAGCTAAGTATCTATAACTACGTCTATAGTTACTTCTATTTATAGACTTAATATATTATCTTTTTCTATATAAAGATAGATATTTTACCTACTACTTATACTTCTATTATATTATATTTAATCTTATTATACGTAAGCGCGTCTATAAGTAGTTAGACCTTTTTATATAAAAGCTTTATAATAAGAATATTAGTATTAATAACTTAAAAACTACCTTTAAGAGTAATACTATATAAGCTAAGTTTATTATTAACTATATTATACATAGTATAGGCTCTCTCTAAGGTATCTATCTATTCTAGTATAGTAAGAGTAAATAATATAAGGCTATTATTTACTAGATTAGTTATCTAAACTTCTTTAGTACCTAGTCTACTACTAACCTTTACTAGAATAACTTATAGAGACTAATACTAAACTATAATAATTAGAAGTCTAGTATATAGGCTAATTAAATGCGTATTATAAGAGATAACCTTTAAGATAATCTATTTATTAGTGTATTCTACTTTAACTATTACTTCTAGATCTTTAAGTATAAGATAATTAATAAGCTATTTAATATTAAAGATTACTAGCGTTATTTTAAATAGTAGAAGCGTAGTAGTCTCTATATCTATAGCCTATACTAGAGCTAGAGTATACTTAACCTAGAGCTACCTTTTAGTATTTATAAAGGCTCTACTACTAAAGTATAGAAAGAATAGTTAAAAACTTTTAGTAAGTTCTATAGTATTTATATATCTACTATAAACTCTTATAAGCGTAGTTAACCTTCTACTTAAGATTAATATACGCTTATAGCTCTTCTCTTAGACTAGTAGTTAAATAACTTTAGGTCTTTTATAAACCTTCTTAACTACTTCTAAATCTATTATTATACTATAAGCTACTATCTCTAGGCACTACGCTTTTATATATAAGTTAAGAGAGATATTCTAGAGTATTAGTTTAGAGCACTATAGCCTAATACATCTTCTTCTTAGATTACTATTACTAAAAGAAAGAAGTACTATAGATTCTACTTTATACGCAATAATCTAAGAATAAATATCTATAACTAGCTACTAGTAATAGCGTAGATAGCTAATATTAACCTATAGCTATACACTAGCTCTTAAGGTATTATATAATATATTATAGCTTATACTTTAAAAGCTAAAAAGTAGTTAGACTTATATAAAAATATAATAAAGAAGCTTCTTCTATACCTTTCTAAAGTATCTCTATTATATAGCTTAGTCTTAAAGACTATAATAAGGCTTATAGAAGAGTAGAATTAGTTAGTATCTAAGATTATATTTCTTTTACTTAATTTACCTCTTATAAAGTTAACTTATAACGTTATTCTTATAAACTATTATAAGAAGAACTAATAGCTAACTATATAGTATAGAGAAGAAGATAGCAACACTAGACTAGCGCTAACTAAGTTATTACTCTAGCTATACAAGAACTATTCTAATTAACTTAAAAAAGTCTTCTACTTTAAGTTTCTCTACTATTATAAGCTAAAGTTATATATAGAGTATACTTATAGAAAGAAGTAAGTCTTAAACTTCTTTTCTTACTATAATCTATAGAAGAAGAACTAGGTAGAGAATTATTATTAAGTAAAGCTTATACTTTATTATCTTTTCTATAAAGTTAATAACTTCTTTATATTACTTAATAGTAATTATAAGTATTTAAGCTTTAAGAGAGCTTAGAATAACTATAAGAATATATATAAAGTAAGTAAGCTCTATTCTTTTAATACTTATAATAACCTAAATAACTCTCTTAAGAAGAATAATAATACTATAATAGATATAGATCTTAAAGTAGAGAACCTTAAGCCTTACTAGGCTAAGTTATCTTATTAGCTACCTACTTAAGAGGGTCTTATAGTCTCTAGTAACTCTAACACTATTAGTAACTAGATTCTTAATAAGTAGTATAACTAGAATAAATATATTAGTTACTAGTATATAGCTAGAGATTAGTTAGAGACTATAAAAGCTAGCTACTCTATAGAACTTTAAGCTTAAGTTATTAGTACGCCTACTACGTTAAATATAAAGTAGAGACTATTTTATAATACTCTAATTACTTATTTTAAGGCTTAGTTAAGTTGTAGGTTATATTAATAGTAACGCCTAAAGTAATTACTTACTTACTTAGATAGTAAAGCTAGAATAAGTAAGACGTACGTTATTCTTATAGTTAGCTATAATCTTAAGAAGATAGCTATAACGTACCTAAACTATTCTAGTATATAAGCTAATAACTCTATTCTCTACGCTGCTCTGTCTAGAGTAGCTACTTATAATATTACTAGTCTTACTCTTTACTTATTATTCTATCTACTATTAAACTTTAGTAAGAACTACTAAACACTAAGTTAAAGTATAGTATAGATACTATAAACTATATTCTATAGTATAAGCTACTTTATTATTAATAAAAAGTCTATAATAGACCTAATAACATTAGTATAGATTTACTACTAATATTATAAGATCTTCTCTATAATAGCTAAATAACTATTTAGTAGCTTATATATTATTCTTATAGAAGACTTCTTCTAGCTACCTTCTATTAGTAGTAAAGCTTTATTTAGTACTACTCTTAGTAATATATATAAGAGTGTTAGATAATAGCTTTATACTCTCTTTAATAAGACTATTAAGCTAATAGATATTATATATTAACTTAGAGATAGCAAGAAGCTATTTTATATAGCTTTTAATAGTCTACGTAATAGTAAGCTAACTATTAATAACTAGTCTATACTAGTAGTATAGATATAATCTAAGCTAGAAGTTATAGAGTAAGCTAAGTTCTATAACGCGCTATTACTACTACTAATACGCGCTTAAGTTTAAGAGTTAAACTATTAAGTTCTCTAAAACTCTAGTGTTACTATTATAAACTTAGTATATAAGTGTAAAGAATATAGTACTACTTAAGTTACTAAAAAGAAAGTAAACCTAATATAGATCTTACTACTATAGATTAGAGTAAAGTACCTACTTAATAAAAACTTATAGACGCTAGCTAGCCTTATAAATAGTGCTTATAGTATCTTAAAAGATATTATCTAGCGCGTAGGTAATAACCTAAGTAACTTTATCTATTAACTATACTATCTTCTTATTACCTTTAAGAGCTATAGTAGCTCTACTCTTACTATTTCTAAGACTCTAGACTACGCTAACTATAAGTCTTACTATAAAGTAGTGCTAATATTCTCTTTACACTATAAGTAGTATTATTAGAACGTACTATATTTATAGATTTAGTTCTCTCTAGTACTAGCGTACGCTCTTACTATTTATAAAAGTTAAGATCTCTTTCTTAATTCTATCTACTTAAACTTAGAAGATTAAAAAAACTTTAGTAATAGTATAACTTACGTTATAGTGTTACGCGCTTATACGCTAGGTAGTGTTCTATTTAAATAACTATTTAACTATAAGCGTCTTTACTATAGTAATAATTTACTTTTTATTTAGATATATAAGTTTAATATAGCTAAGTATGTAAAGTAGTAACTTATAACTTCTAAGCCTAAGTATATAGACGCCTTACTAGACTTTAATATTAACTTACTATATATAATACTAGACACTTAGACTAATAATAAAGTAAGTAAGAGTATAGGTAATAGTAGTACTAATACTAGTAACTACTTTATTTAGAGCGAAAGTAAGAATAGTATAAATAGAATTAAGAAGTGTATTAAAGCTATAAGTAGTATTAAAAAAAAGAATAAGAATACTAATAATAATTCTAAGCTTATAGTATATCTTTTAGCTATAGCTAACGCTATATATATAGAATCTATATTATTCTTAGAGCTATATAACTAAAGCTATTACAATTAACACTAAAGTTACGTAATAGGTATATTATTATTATTAAGTAGAGTAATAGCTAGAGTAGGTAGTAATAGACGTTTAGAGATTAAACTTATAGTAAACTTTAAGTAATAAAGAAAGTTAAAAGACCTAAAGCTTTATAGAGTCTTTTAGCTCTATACGTAGAGCTATAATATAATTTTAAAAGTAAGCTTTAACTACTATACCTTATAAAGATTATACTAGTAGTAGTACTTTATCTAGAATTTATTAAAAGTATATATATATTAGAAGAGGTAATAAAACTTATAGTAGATTATAGAGATAAGATAATTAAGTAGATAAACTCTATTTAGCTAGTACTTTCTGCGTTATATATATATAGTAGTAGCCTAGACTTATTAAAAAGCGTATCTATAGTATAGTTTAGGTAATTTCTATTAATAATAGCTAGCCTTATAAAGCTTTTATTCTATATTAGATTTTATAATATCTACTATAGCGCTGCGTAAGACTTTATAAAGTTAAGATATTAAGACTTTAATAAAACTAATAAAGCTATAAAAAAGCTACTAAAGTATTTATACTATACTATATATATAGAAGTTACGTAGAGATATATAGGTAAGTAGTAAAATAATCTTTTTTATATCTAACTATATCTTAAGCATACTATTAATAGCGTAGAAGCTCTTTTTCTAAACTTAAATATATCTATTCTAGTTAAGATAAAATAAAGTATAAAAGATAAGAACCTTAAGTTACTAGTTAATCTTAACTATAAGTCTACCTTTAGGCTTAGCTCTAAAGAGTAGAAAGTAATAAAGATAGTAAGACTAAAGAGCGTAAGTATAGTAAGATAAGTAGAAGATATTACGCTAATAAGTACGTATAACAAACTACTAATTACTAAGATTAATAAGAAGATAGTATACTCTAAATATAGTAGAAGCTAGTAGACTCTAGTTATTAATAAGAAAAAGAGTAATAAAAATAACCTAATAGTAGGCCTCTAAGTAGAGTTAATATTAGTTATATTTAGCCTCTTAGCTAATAATAGTAATAATAATAGTAATAGAGACGTTAATAAGAAAAAGTATAATAATACTATATTAGAATTATTATTTAAAGATTTTGTACTACTAAGTATAATATCTAATAAAGTATTAATAGTGCTCTTATAACTTAGCTAGCTAACTATAATATAACTTACTAAGATAACTTTTATATTCTTTCTCTATAAGCTTATATCTATAAATATTACTAGTAACTAAACTATAGCTATAAAGAATAAAATAGCGTAGGTAGTATAATTAAAGACTCTTAATAGTAATAGTAAGAATTTAGTAACTATATTTTAGTATTACTACTTATATTATAATAAACACTTTTATATTTACTTTATATTAAGTTAAAAGAATCTAAATAGCTATTAACGTAGCTATATAGTACTAGTAGCTATACTAGTAGACACTTTTATAACTACTATAATAAAGTAGAACTTCTTATATCTAAAATATAAGAAAGTCTACGCTTATTAGAGTACTCTTATAAGATATCTATAAGAATATAATTAGAAGAATAGTATTTATTCTTATAGGTGTAATCTAAATTAGGTTTATATTTCTAGAGTATTGTTCTAGAGATATATACGTAATTAGCACTTAACTTAGAATAAAGTCTACTATATAGAATAAGTACTTTAGAGATCTAGTTAATAAACTATACTAGGTAGTGTATACTAAGTTCTACAGCGCTGCTACTAGCTACTAAGAAAAGCAAGTTTATTGTTCTAGATAAGCGAGAATAATATATCACTATCTGCATAAAGACGTGCTCTGCAATCAACAAGTGATAACAAACACGAGAAACCTTGTCTGTGTAAAGTATAGTTTAGACGGTCGACAACACAGGCGGGCTTACGCAACGCCAATACCAGCCGCGGATTAATTACTGTCGTACGGTTAGACTATTAAACTAGCGAAGTTGTAAATTATAGGGAGGGTGAGATTTAAGGTCTGGTCTCGGTTGTTGTTCAAACTAAAGGTTGCTGCTTTCCTGATTGCTGGACATTCATTCCCTACCAACCTTTACACAGCATCGCCATCGTCATCAACAACACCCATTTGCTACCCTAATACCTCCCAATTCCAATACCAGATAATCCCGCCATCCATTCTACCACTCATCAAATACCACACACCCATCCCATCCCACCACCAACATGGGCGTCTTCTACGAAACCATACCAAACAGCCTCATCCCATGGATCAAAGAGCAGCAAATGCTCTGGGTAGGCACGGCGCCTCTCTCAGGCGACGGCCACATCAACATCTCCCCAAAAGGAGGTCAGAACTTCGGCGTCCTGAATGAACGAACGTTTTGGTACATGGATCTCACAGGAAGTGGCGTAGAAACACATGCGCACCTGCACGAGCCAGGGAATGGTCGTATCTGCGTCATGTTCATGGCCTTCACCGGCCCCCCAAAAATCGTGCGTATATGGGGCGAAGGCCGCGCCATCGAGAACGGAACCCCGGAATACGAGGCCTTCATACGAGAGCACAAGGTCGAAACCATCCCCGGTTCCCGCAGCATCATCATGGTAGATGTGCACCAATGCGGCACATCCTGCGGCTTCAGCGTCCCCTACTACGACTTTGTTGGCCACCGCGACATTCTGAACGAACACTTCCGCAAGAAGGACGCAAAGTACCAAGCTGGCGACGAGAAAGAATCGATGGATCACTACTGGGCGTGGAAGAGCCAGCTTAGTATCGATGGGTTACCTGGCATGAAGAGGGGGTATGAGTTTGCGCAGAGGAATGGGGTGCAGCCGTTGAAGAAGATGGTGGGGCCGTATGCGCCTGGGGATAGGGGCAGGAGGGATGGGGATGGGAGGGTGGAGGTGTTGTGGTTGTTTGTGGTTTTGTTGTTGGGCATTGTTATCGGTGGGGCGGTTAGTTTGAGTGTTGTTACGCCCGAGAGGGTGAGGGCGCTGCAGGAGAATGGGAGGGTGTTTTGAGGGGATGGAGATTCGCAAGTGGGTCGTTTATTGTTGATGTGGAAAGTGGTCGCGGAAGATAGGAAGCGGATTGTACTGCGTGTTGTAGATGCAGGAGGATCCGATCGGTAAATTTCATGCAACGTGTGCAGTATATCTTCTTCGACACTGCGCAGTGCAGGTACTCGTGTGACTCGTATGTCAGCAAATTGTACCAAAGGATGTTAGTTATGTGGGTGCTAAGGATCTCACGCATACTTGCACCACCCAGTACAGTCTGCGCGTGATAGTCGTACGCCCAAGAGTACTTTCCTGTACTGGTTCCTGGCGTGATGACAGTCGAAGCGGTTAGCGTATGCATTCAAGTGAGCCAATGATCTCTGCTGTAAGACATCACAGGTAGCTCAGGCCGCTCTTGCTGCCAGTAAAGATTGGAGTCCAGGAATCCCGATGACTGATCATCTACTTGGCGTTACGTGGGAATTAAGAATTGTCATTAGGCGTGCCATGTGCTGCAACACACGTATACGAATATCCGGCGCTGATGGTGGAGATTGTCGAGGTTGAGAACGGATGGGGAAGCGACAGGCGGCGGGGTCAGACGGGGCGGGATTCAGCCGTAGCTACTACCTCAGCGTTGGGAAGGTGCGAACCTTTCTGTTACCTCACCGTGGCCTTGGCTAGACTCAGCGCTCTGACATGCGCGTGGTACCGAGCACATGGGGAGTACCAACGTAGTCGATAAACGGACCATGCACTATTCCTCGTGTACTCCTAGTAGGCTTTAGCCGTTTTGCACCAAGGCAGCCCTGAAGTCGGTATACGGTGCTGACTATGTCTCGGCTAAGCCTGCCTCTTGATAGATGTAGAGAGCCCTGGCAATAACATGCGAGTGCGTGTTGACGAAATCTCCAAGCTCTTCAAAATCAATAAGCTCAGCGTCGCGTCATAGAAGCGACGGCAAAAAGCTTGGGACCAACTGCCAACACCGCAGACGCTTATCCGTGGTTCTGGCGTGGCGAGGCGTTTCAATAAAGCCGGAACCGTAACGGTAGAGTACCTGCTCACGTGCGGCATCGCGCTTGCCGGCCGAGGTCTTCATCAAGCTTAATTTAGGCGACGTGTCGATCTTGAGTTCCCCCAATCCCCGTCTTTTACCCTATCAACCTCATCACCGTCGATACGCTCTATTTGCGAAAAAGGACCGCGCATCTGACCAGGTCCGTCGAGGATAGGCGCGACACCACTCCATCGCGCCGTATGATTACCGCACACCACTGAGCCCGTATCTCAAAGGGTGGCGTGAATAAGCCCTTGCATACCGCGTCTGGGCAGGAAGCCTCAACCGCTGCCACAGCGTCTTCATATCCGCTGGCCGAGGCTTGTCTCGTCGCTCGAAATTCTTGATGCCGGTACCCGGTGTCGTGGTGTCGCATGTCGCATGTCCGTCCCCTGAGCGTGCAATTACCGTGGCCGCAAATACGATCGGGGTCCGTTGCCCAGGTCTTGGGCAACGCAGAGAACATTCGGGAGACCCGCCTCGACGATAGCCCTGGCAGCATGGCCTTCGGAGGAGCGAATGGTAGCGTTCGGAGGAAGTCTTGGCTGTATGGCGCGATTGGCTAAGCCGTTGTCCGTATCCCAAGCTTCGAGCCATTATCTTGTCTATCTGCAGGCGGCCCCACAGCGTGGTTGTTGGTGGGAACGTCTGGCCTGCATCCCGCCAGCCTCCTCGATGTCTTGTCCGAATCAATCGCTGCGGTCGTCTTCCAGAACGTTTGTATCGACGCTACACCAACGCTATCACCCGCAGATAACCGTGTTTGCGGTCAAAAAGAGCAAGGTCGCTGATACCGCGATGAAAGAATGCATGGGCCATGGGCTGGGCCTCCAAGACCAGAGTCGTTGGAGGCGCGAGCTAGTGGCTCTGGGCATTTCTTGGGGACGACTATCGCTACCCCGCGACCACCTGCTTTAGGCAGGAGGTTAGTCGATGGCATGCGACTGGGGCGCCACAGGTAATTGTTATCTTGGAACCAGCAAGCTCTTCTTGTCTCGCTGCTTGCCAGTGGTGGTTAGCAACTTGGCGAGGCTTGAGTAGCCCAGGACGCCTCGGCGATGCGGTGCGAAAAGAGCATCGTGCAGCACCTATCGCGCACGCGCCGAATGCCTTTCCGGGCACAACAGCCGCGGTGGCAATGCGTTTGCTGATGGACAGACGGTGGTGAAGGAGTCGATACGGTGCCCATCCCTGTGTCGGTGTGCGCGCCTTCCTTATCGGGCCTGAAGCTGTAGAGCACGACGTCGGACCCGTGATTCGCGTGCTCAAATTAAATGCACCACCACCCCATTCTCTTTGCTCGTCAGGGTCTCTCTTCTCCTCGCCGCACCCCATAAACAATCACCTGGCTGCTTTCCCAGTCACTCAACCACGGTCCACCTTCATTGTCAAACGACCTAGGTGCACGCCCATCATGCCTGTTGGTGACGCCGGTGAAGTCGTGAGTATACTCTTCCCAAGCTCCATTGCATACTTGCTTACAACCCTTGCAGCAAGCTGTCGGCTTGGACCCCGCTCTTATTGACGCTTCTGGCGACCCCACGCGCAAGTACCCCGAGATGCACACAACCTCTGCGCCCGCCTACCTCCACTCTGAGGGCAAGGCCACGCTCCAGGACAGCTACCTCAACGAGGCCGATGACTTTCCCACCGATGAGGAGCTCGCCACGCTTCGCCGTGTGCCCGCTAGGATCCCATGGAAGATCTTCACAGTACGCAATCGCACTCGCAGAGCACGTGAGACAAACACTGACTTGACTTCAGATCGCTTTCGTTGAGCTTGTCGAGCGTATGAGTTACTACGGAACCGTTGCTGTATACTCCAACTACATCGCTAAGCCGCTCACTACGCCCACTGGAGCCGCGCTCAACCCAGATGATGCTGAGGCTCAACCCGGTGCCCTCAACATGGGCAAGCAGGTCGCTTTCAGTTTGACTACATTCAACGCCTTCTGGGTCTACGTCTGCCCGCTCCTCGGAGCCTGGATCGCCGACACCTACCTTGGTCGTTTCAAGACTATTCTATACTCCGTCTTGGTCGCTGAGATTGGTCACTTGATCCTCGTCGCCTCAGCTGCGCCATCTGTCTTGGAGAACTCCAACACTGCCCTCGGCGTTTTTATCCTCGGTCTCATCATCATGGGTCTTGGAACTGGAACTTTCAAGCCCAACATTGCCCCTCTTATTGCCGAACAAGTTCCTCAGGAGAAGATGCGCGTTGAGACACGCGGTACTGAGCGCGTCATTGTCGACCCTGCTGTCACTGTCACCCGTATCTACAACTGGTTCTACTTCTTCATCAACATCGGTGCTCTAGTCGGTCAAATCAGCATGGTTTACGCTGAGCGATACGTCGGTTTCTGGCTCGCGTACCTGATCCCCACCGTTATGTTCATCATCGCTCTCCCCGTCTTGATCTTCTGCAAGAAGTTCTACATCCTCCGTCCCCCGAGCGGTAACGTTATGGGCCCTGCTTTCAAGCTTCTCTTCAAGGCTCTTGGACGCGGAATGAGCATCAACCCCGTTAAGACTTGGAAAAACTGGAACGACGGCAACATGTGGACTGCTGTCAAGCCTTCCGTCCTTGGCTCCGCCGCACCCAAGTGGTACAACTTTGATGACGCCTGGGTTGATGAGGTTGCTCGTGGTTTTGCTGCCTGCTCCGTCTTCTTCTGGGTGCCTATCTTCTGGCTTGCATACCGCCAGATGGACTCCAACCTGACCCAGATGTGCGCCACCATGAAGCTCGGCGGCGTCCCCAACGACATTCTCTCCAACTTGGACCCCATCGCTATCATCATCATCGTAAGTACTGTCCAATGGTCTAACGCCCAGAACGAATGCTAATCGTACTATAGGTGCCTATCATGGACTCTCTCGTTTACCCCTTCCTCCGCAAGCGAGGTATCCGCTTCACTCCGATCAAGAAGATCACCGCTGGTTTCATCCTCGGAGCCTTCGCCATGGTCTGGGCAGCGGTTCTTCAACACTACATCTACAAGACCTCCGGCTACTACGAGACCAAGGACCCCGAGTACAAGACCGACATCACTGTCTGGGCTGTTACCGGTGTCTACGTCCTCATTGCCATCTCCGAGATCTTCGCCTCCGTCACCACTCTCGAGTACGCCTTCACCAAGGCTCCCAAGAACATGAGATCGCTCGTTCAGTCCGTCCAGCTCTTCACCACCGCCTTCTCTGCCGC
The DNA here is from genome assembly GCF_023757995.1 of Alternaria metachromatica. NCBI lineage: Eukaryota > Fungi > Ascomycota > Dothideomycetes > Pleosporales > Pleosporaceae > Alternaria > Alternaria metachromatica. The sequence continues at coordinate 911,503 of NW_026055503.1, forward strand.
CCTCGCCCAGGCTTTCACTCCTCTTACCGCGGATCCCCACATCGTCTGGAACTACGGAAGTGTAGCCATCATCTCCTTCGTCACCGGTATCGCCTTCCACTTCGCCTACCGTAACATGGACAAGAACGAAGACCAGCTCAACCTGCTGCCCACCGGTCACCTCGGCACGGAGGCTCAGGCTGCTGACATCGAGAGACGCCAGAGCGTCAACGAGGAGAGGCGCGCTAGCCTTGTCGCTCAGGAGAAGATGTAAGCGGTTTACATCGCGATGTGTTGATGCATGATGTTGTGATTCGCTTATCGAATCACCGTTCAACGATATACCCCCCCAACCTATTGGTTACCGCGCTTAGGAGGCTAGTTATGTGTTATGTGCCGCTCGCTGGATGCGTCGGTCTCTGGTCATGGCTAGTTTACTTACTTTAATGCCAAACATTCACTTCAAATCAAGAGTCTCATGCAATTGCGGTGATGCAAAGAAAATATTACAGTCCACATGGATCGAGTGTTCTCTCTGCGGTGGTGATCAAGCTGTGCTTACGACTATCGGCCCGAGTGCTCAGGGAAACCGCGCTAATGTCTCACGCTAAAGCCAGGGTCTCGCGATCGAGCATGTTCATGGAAGAATGGAACTTTCTCGCATGCTTGAGCGTCGCAATACCAAGTCTTGTCAAGTCCTTATGTACGTACCACATCCAACAACATTGCTCTAGAAGCTAATTGCGGAATTCAAGATGGCGACAGATCTATCGCAAACCACACGTGACGAAGCTGCTATACCTTCAGAGACGTAAGACCTCTCAGCCTTGATTGCCGTACCATCTACGCTGACGCTGCCAGCTTTCCTTTGTACGACCTTCCACAAGAACTTCGTGATAAGATATACGAGTACTCCTTCGAGCCCAAAGCAATCTTCCGCCTTGACCCATTCGGGCCTAAAATTAACGGCTACGAGCGACCTGAACTGTATCTGCCACCCAGTATGTTTACTGTCAATGTAACCGTACCAGTATTGACCTTTCCACAGATGAGACAGACGAAGAGATTGAGGACGATGCTAGGAGCGATCCGAACGTAAAGTTCGAAGGAGTAACTCATCGCCAAATCGGAATGCTATCCTTCAAAATCTTGATCGCGACGCCTTTGCTCGCTGTATCCAAACTCACGAACTTGGAAGTGAAAAAGGTCATTAAAATCGTGGAGAAAACCTGGGCCCGGACCATCCGAGAGTCTATTCATCATCTACACCACATCAATTCCCCTAGCCCCGCCTTCCTCGATCTCTGGTCCCGCAGTGAACTAGTCCTCGGTCATCAACCCGGCTCATCTCTCCTGTTCTTGAGACTTCTTCCAGATTCGCTCAACAAGTCGCTTCGTCGGCTCTACCTCACCTTATCTGTTACACTTACCGATCCCGGCTCGGGTTCTCGCGCAATATGGGAGCCGAATAATCCTGAAGAGCATGCCTTGTTTACCAATAGTATAGGGAATTACTTCCCGAACGTACGTGAGATGGCGATCGAGATCATACCGACATACCACGACTCGTGGCGTCTCGGCAGGACTCCTCCCTCGGAATATGTTCTCGATATGCTTTGGGAGAGCCGCTTAGATACTGTATGGTTCTATTACAGAGGTGACCTTAAGTCAGTATATACGGATAGACTCTTCTTGTGGGATGTGGCGATGGAGGGGAACAAACCCGGTGACTACGGTGAGGGGGACTTCTATTTAAAGGGGACGGAAGAGACCATCTTTCGTCCGTCGGCTCGATCCGCGGTATGGCGAGAACTACATGCCTTTCGCGTTGTGAAGATCACAAAAGAGCGGAAGCCAGCTTAGTACGGCAGCTGCGACGTGTCTTATCAAAACTCCCTGTCGTCTTGCTGGTCGTCGGCACACAACCCTGGCATTGGTCTAAATCCTAGCGTACTCAGTCGTATAGTGAGATTTTGTAGTAGTAGTAAAGGATCGGAAAATTGCAGAAAATCGAATTTCGCAGGTTTGCGCAATTTTTGGGGCGGCGTGTTCGTCGATGTTACGTGTGAAGAGACTCGCCAGGCCCGAGCGAGGAAACAAGAAGAGGTCCGAGCATTCGCGAGACGCGTCTCAGCGCGTCGCGCTAGTGCTGTCCCCTCCTTCCGCGAGCACTCCTCTTCCGTTGTTCTCGCGAGCGCAACATTGAAGCCCGATTTCACATACAGCAACAGCAATGCGTAAAGAGACAGCGGAAGAATCGCGGTCTGGCCATGGTGATGCTGCCGCACATCTAGACGTGTTAGGACTCTCCGCCCTACGCATCGCGTTCCTAAAGCTAACAACATGCAGTTTTCGTCTGCATGACCTACCGCAAGAACTTCACGATATGATCTATGATTATTCGCTTGAGCCAAGAGCGATCTTTCGGCATACGAACCGCGAAGATCAACGGGAACAAAACCAGGGTTACGACCTGCCAGAGACGGATTCTAGCAAAGGTACGCAGACTCGGGTGTAACCACCACGTCAGGACTAACTCTCCCATAGAAGACCCGCAGATGATTCTCGATATGATGTACCAACCGGAAGTGGCTGATGAGGACCTACCAGTTCCAGACGAGCTTTACGATGAGTTTTGGCATGACCCTAATGGGCCCCCAAGCCTTTTCTCTGACAGCCAAGAAGTCATGCTTACGTACAAGATCTTCATGTCAACACCACTACTTCTCGTTTCCAAAGAAGTTAATAGAGAGGCGGGGAGAGTACTCAAAGCCAACAAACGGGGATGGATCAATTACTACAACGAAGTTGCGCGTTCCAACATACACTACCATCGGATCATCAAACCCTCCAAGGCTTTTCAGTACCTTTGGTCTCGCAGTCAAGTAGTTCTGGAGAACACTACCGAGGACACCTTGTTCTTCCTGCAGATCCTACCAGAGGTCTTGAAAAAGAGCCTCCATAGTTTGATCATCACCAAAAGCTTGATAAATATTGATGATGTGTTTTCGATAGCACTCTGGCAAACTGACGACGAAAAGGGCGGATCGTTCATGTCAAACTTGATCAAAGGACACTATCCTAACCTGCGAACAATGGCCCTTGAGATACCAAGCACGGAGGAAGAGATGAGGAGCAATCTCTATAACGCTTCCCGGAGCTTATGCGATATGCTCAAGATGAAAGATCTAAATACCCTCAGGTACTTCTTCAGGGAGGCTTGCTTTTCTCAATCCGACGGCTAGTTTTTCCTAGATGTGGATCAAGAAGGGTTGGAGTTTAGCGATGACACCGACGACTACGAGGTGGGAGACGACGAATACTCCGAGCGCTACAAACAACCACTGGATGGCGTCGAGGAACCTATTTCGCCTACTTCAATCGGGTCTGCAGTATGGCGCGATCTCGGAATGGAGCGCGTCGTCAAGATCACGAGGTCGCAGACAGCGGCCTAGCGCTATGGGTACGACGTGTTCTAATTTTTGTATTTAATCGGACCTAGGTTGCAGTAATTCATCGCATCGCTCCGTCCTCCAGTCATTCTCATTGCAACGGTTAGTCAGGAGTGTGCCTGTTGGCTGTGCCACGCTACTCACCTCGCTCGGCGCCCACTCACTACCAGCCAAACAAATGTGTAGGAAATGTTTGGAAATATTGTCGCAACGTCGCGGTACTGCTTACAAGTATAGATGCCTTATTGGTGGTATACGTTGCGAGAACCGTGGTCAAAGTGTGCAACCATGGTACTGAAAGTCTGCCGCCTTCAGGCACCAAGATCACGTTTTCAGTTCCAGTATATATATTGCGCTTGGTTTTCCACTCTCATCTCATCTCTAAAATCAACCTGCTGTTTCCAATCATACTCTACAATTAAACTATTGCAGCAACTACCGAAACTCAGACATCATGACTCTTACCATGATTCAATCCTCAACCGAGTTTGAAGCGGATCAGCTCTACAACGCCATTCACTACTCAGATTTCGCCTATGACTACACAACGACGGTTTCAGCCTATTTGAAAGACTTTCCTGCTCTTCCCTCCGTTTCGACCACCGAATACTCCTACACACCAACCTCAATACCTACTTGGTGGTCAGATTTCACGCACAATACACTTTTGTCAGACATGTCTTATCCAGTCTCACCAAGAGAGTTGAAATCTCTCATCGCAGCCGAATTACATCAAGGTCTCACGCAGTCAGCTATCCTCCAGCACTGGATGAAGAGATCTGGGAGCGGAATCCCGCTTGGCAGTGCCGCTGCAGCCGCAGCACTCCAAGACGCTATTATCGTGGCCTCTGATGCCGAGTGGTACGAGCACGATGACCATTTCATCACGGAACTCGGAATATCTGTTCTCGATCCGCGTTCCGTGCCACAACCATTTTCCTCATCACCATGGAGTATTCTCCCCAGCATGGAGAACTACCACGTGCGCATCAAACCACACGCACATCTCACCAACAAAGACCTCTGCGAAGGGCATCCAGATGCCTTTCAATTCGGCAGCACGACCTTTGTCAGTGTGAAAGAAGCGAAAGAAATGCTGCGCAGCATTTTCACTCGCCGAGACATATACGGTAACCTACGTCCAATAATCTTCGTCGGCCACGCCGTGTCAAACGACTACGAAGTCATAAAATCGCGCTTTGGTCTCGACCTTGAAGAAATCGGCACCATCGTCGCAACAATCGACACACAAGTGCTGGCCGTAGAGCACGGCCTCGTAAACCCATCCCGCAAAATCCGCCTTGCACATCTCCTCGCCGAATACGACATCAAAGAACCATACCTTCACAACGCCGGCAACGACATCGTATGCACCATGATCGCCGCCTTCCTAATGCTTTGTCCTCCAACCCAAACCCCGCTCAACAAACTCCACTACGTGGACCTCAAAGCGCAACTCCGCGACGCGGGCCAAACCGCCATCAAAGAAGGTCGCGGCTACGGCGTCACGCGTTTCTGTGAGAAATGTGATTCCCATCACCACACCGCACCGTATTGTCGTGTGAGTGTCTGGCACTGTGAACATTGCGACAAAGACCCTTTGACACGACACATGGCGCACAGTCACAACTCGCAGAAATGCATTCATGTAGTTAAGCAGGCTGCGCTGATCAAGAAACAGGGTAGCATGGGCTATGGACAGGGTGGATCGAAGCGCTCGAGTAGTCCTAATGCAGTGCCGTGTGAATATTGTATTGAGAGTACGGATCCGAGACGGTATTGTAATGAGAATGCTTATGGGCATAAGACCGGGGATTGTGCGTGGCGGAGGTAGAAAACATAAGAAAATCAGATTAAAATATTCTTAATACGCGTGTTTAGGTTGCATACATGTGACGATTTGATGTTTGTTGGGTGTTCAAATCTGGGATGTAACTGCCCCGGTGATTGCAGGGTATCTCTTGCGTATTGATCGATCAGTACGGGTTGACGAAGGCGTGAACAGCTCATCAAAGAGTGCAGTGTTCATCTTCGATGCGCATGCATTCTTCGTGGAGATGTCAGGTCGATCGAAAGTGGTTGTGCGACCTAATTCGCCAGGTCGTCTTCTCGCTGCGAAACATGTCTTGTTGGGCGGGAAGCTGCAGCGTGCCTGCCTTCCAAGGTTAAGCGATGTCGCACAGCGTCGAAGCAGTGACGTGAGAAGCAAACGAGCATCTCCTCGTCGTTGCCTACACGCTTTCACGCTTTTCCATAAATCTGACATGTACCTTCTGGATGTGGCACCTTCCATTCCGACCACTTTTGTAAATCTTTCAAGTTGTGATCCCACCCTAGCTCTGTTTGTTCTTTGATTCCTCATTGCTGGGTACCGACGAGCTTTCAGCTGCTCTGCAAACCCGTAATACCTCGTACATCTGCTCCCATGTTTACGACGCTGGCATGACGCTGATATGTCTTCTCTCACCTTTCACGACATGCCCACGGAGCTCATCGAAGCCTGCGCGGAGTACTTGAGCGATACAGACCTTCTGTATTTCCGCTTGTCTTGTAAACATGCAGACGCAAAAACTCTACGCATAGTCGGCGAGCGCTTCTTCTCCACGTTCCAGACCAACCTCATGAGATCCGACATCGAGAAACTCGACGTTATCACTCCGGGTGGGCGACTAGCGAGATACGTCAAAGCCATCCGAGTTCAGGACGAAGAAGAGAAGGTTACCAGACTTGTACCCTATGGCGATTACGGTACTGACCTGGGTATCAAAAACCGAGATCAAGAGCGAGAGAATACGAGAGACGCGTATCGCATCTGGCCGCGCAAAGAAGCAGGCGTGCTGGGAGTAGACAGGATAGTCGTTGCTAAGTTCATGACCATACTGAAGGAAGGTCATCTATCTCTGGATAGTTTCGCCATTTACGACTATTACGATAGTTCAGCACAGCGCAATACACGATTGGCCACTACAGTCGCTGGAGCAATGATTTCCTACGCGCAACTGGCTATTACTTCAGTACGGATCTCCATTACTGGAATTCTATCTCAATACAGGACCCTGGTGACCTACAATCTCGACCGAACAAGACAAGGAGACAATGTGGGTCTCAGCTTGCTTCGAAAAGCAGAGGTTCATAGTTCAGGCGGTGGCCCTTCATCAAATTCCCGCTGTACACAAGTCTTCCACATCGCGCCAGCGTTGGAAGATCTCCAGTTGGAGCTCTGGGGGCGGGCAGACGCCCTGCTCGCCAATCTTTTCCACCAGCCAACGCCTCTCATGAAGCTCAAGACCGTGCGCTTGAAACAATCGGACGATATTGGGAGTCTCTTCAAAGGCATTGTATCGGCATCCATGGAGACCATGGACAGCATATATCCCTGAAATGTATCTAGGTTCATTTCAAGGCCGACTAGTACTATAGCAAGGGCAATATCACCTTCGAAGTCATTACCTCCTCTAAACAGCCCCCATAACCTCCTCCATCCACGGATACACCGTGCCATTCGCCTCGGGATACCCCATATGCAGCCTCCCCTGCATAAACCGCATCTCCTTCGGACTCCCATACTCCGCCAGCAACATACTATCCTCCACGGGCATACAACCATCCAACACGCCATTCACAAGCAACAACCTACAACTGCTCATCCCCTGCCCCACAACAGCCACGCCCTCTCCCTTCCCACTCACGAGCGAAAACTCGTCTTGGCATTTCTCTTTCATCTCGTCAAAGGACGAATAGCCGTATTTCTGGATATACGCTTCCTCGAGACCGAACGGGTATTCGTGTTTGGAGATCTGCGAGAGCCATTCTGAGCCGATGTAGTGGTGGGTGCCTGCGCCATGGCCTACGCTGCCGAGGAGTTGGGAAGAGTGCGTGTGCGCGAGGCGGATGGCGTAGTAGCCGCCGGCTGAGAGACCCCACGCGATAACCTTCTTCTCATTAAGGTAATGTGTTTCTTTGATCCAGTCTAGGATGCTGGTGAAGAGGCGGTCCGGCGAGAGCGGGTCGCGCTTGTTGGCGGGACAGTCGGCGGTGGTGCCGGGTATATCGCAGATCACGGTTGCCCAGCCGCGGTTTAGGTGCTCTTGGGTGCGCTCTGTGTTGTCGGGGCGGTGGCCGTCTAGGCCGGTGATGAGGAGGACAGTAGGGAAGGGGCCTGGGCCAGTGGGTTTGCGGATGTAAAGGGGGATGGAGGTGCCGTCGCCGTTGGAGGCTTGTTTGTGGGGTATCACGACTTCTTCGAGGGGAATGTCCCATAGTTGGGCGCCGCGGAAATAGACTTCTTTTTGCTCTTCGAAGACCTTCTTCTTGAGCTCCGTGCCGATGTAGGGGAATCGAGCGAGTCTGTATACAGCGTTTGCGTTTAGATATAGCTTCTTCGCTGCCTCTTTGTCCTTGCCTTCCATCTCTTTGGCTTCTTTCGCTAGGCGTTGCGCTGTTGGCAAGAATGCATTTGTGTATGCATCCTCGTAAGGGTCGTTGATGTTGTTGTCGATGAGATGCTTGAAGATGGGCTCGAAGTCTCCAAATTTGCCATCGTGGAATGGGTAAACGCCTTTGGTGCAGGGAAATTTCCATCGTTGTTCCCAGAGTTTCTGGATACTGCCGCGATGTCCATATTCCTTGGTGAAGAGGTCTCCGAGGATCCAATTTCCGTTAGGCATGATGCAAATCTTTCGATCGAAGGGATGTGCAAGAGTATAGTTTAGGCAAGCTGCCAGCTGTTTGCACGTCGTTGTCGCGCATACAAGCGTTGTATATACAGCCGTTTCGGGATCGGCGGGGCCGGCTCGCCAGTTGCTTCAGGCCCGTCCGGACGGACCCCCGCAAAATGAACTACGGCTTCCCGTAGTCTGCATCAACCAAACGTACGTTAAACTTCCGATGAAGCTGACGTTGATCTACAGGGATGATGCGACAAAGTGGCAAGACCCTGAATGCAGGTACGAGGATATGCATTATTGCCCGGGAAACTCTTCTACCTCTTCCTCCTCCGCTTTACGCTTCACGTACTCTCTGAGGACATGCACCAATCTCGTCCGACCGTCTTGCCTCTCGAACACCTGCGCGTGGTCTACAGTAGGCCACCAAATCGTCTCTGTGCCGTGGCCTCTCCACTCGGAGTCTTTCCAGGTTCTGTCCTCGCCCTTGAGGTCAGCACCGTTAAGGTACTTCCCGATGGTCTCGGTGTCAACTATCAGATCCCTGCCTCCGAGGCTGACAGTTACGTCCCGGTCTTTGAGGTCCTCCTTCCACAGTATGTTTTGTGCCCAGAAGAACTGGCGCGCCAGGGTTTGTGCAACCATCATGTCGGTAGAAGCGAAGTAATAGAGTTGGTGCTCGTTTGCGCCTTTCGGTCGACGCGCGGTAAAGTTGTACGCCACGTCGGGAAGATGTAACAGGAATGTAACAGGGTCGATGAAGACCATCGGGCCGATCTTGGCAGCGGTGATGGGGTCCCGAAGAAGGTGGGTGGAGATTACGGAGCCGTAAGAGTGACTGGCCAGGACAACTTTGTCGAAAGCATGGCGTTCTAGGATCATGTTGATCTGGCGGCAAATGTCGTCTTTGTCTGGAATCGCACCGGTAATGCGGAAGCTGACAGGCATAATTTCCACAGCGACAATGCCGACCTGACCATCTTGTGCCGCAAGCGGATCGTGTTTGTTTATCTCGTTCAAGGACTCGACGTATGGGTGCAGGCCGATGCCGATGCCGTGTACGAAGAGAACGGGCAGTCGCGTCTTCGAGGTGTGTGGTCGGTACCAGTAACTCAGATCAGGCGCGGATGAGATGTTGCGCGTAGTGAGATTGGCGAGTCGCGGTGGGAAGATGGCCAGCGAGGAGCGAAGGTGGGTGCGGAAGAGCATGAAGCCGTAGTAGCGCAGACGAGCGGCGGTGAGGGTATCGACCAGCATGACGATCTGTCGCCGTCAGTATCACATATAATCTCAAGACCAGCAGACATACCATATACCACAGAAACGGCCGATGCGCCATGTTGACTTGGTCGATAGTCAGACGCAGGCTCTTTGCGCTGCCCATGCCAGGCGCCAGCTTCCTTCCTAGCATCGTCTCTATGCCATCCGCATACTCGTTGAGCTCGTCGTCCTCGGCATTGGTTTCTTCCGGGTGCGCCTGCCGTCTCTTCCTCCGCTCCTCATCGCTCTCAGTGCCGCGGTTCAGCAGTGCCCACGCGAAGAACTCGCGCACATTCTCGCGTCGTATTTCGCCTGGCCTCGCGCCCAGAAACCACCTGCTGACGTAGTACTCAGGGTGAGGGATCTTATCCCAGCATCGCCAGAAGAGCTCTTTCCTCTCCTCCTTCTCGAGGGGCGGCGGGTGTTGCGCAGAGGCTTGAAGCGCGCGCTTGCGGGGCAGGTAGACAAGCAGCCAGAAGGCAGTCTCGATGATGCTCCACGTGAGGAGGAAGCGACGGAAGGCCGTGTGCGGGGGCTCTGCGATGCTGAAGGAGACCCAGAAGATGCTGAAGGGCGTGATGGCGCGGAATCCCAGGATGCACGCCCTGATGAGCAGGTACTTGGGGAGCGTGTTTTCGATCATGGCGAATGTGCGACAGGATGTTAGCTATCAGGAAGTCAACCGCACCCCATCGAAAGGCATGGCGGGGGTATTATCGTTATCATGGTGGAAGTTGTTGACGGCTACACGGCAGGGTTGCTGCTTACAGCCCGCCGATGACGCAGCTGCCTGCTGCTTTCTTTGGCTTAGTCAGCAGCGCATCACACTTCTCGCAACCACCACCGTATTCGGCAGAGTGTACTTTCATCCTATATTGTTTGCATCTATGCTAGACCCAGGGTATCTTCAAGGCGTTTTTAGCCGTCATCTGAACTACCAAAAGCAACTAGTCACCTCCCGGCCCGTTCAAAGCGCCGCCAATCTGACGCCGAAACACCTGTGCAGTCCTTCTGCCATCTCAACCTTGGTTGTATCCTCCGTGCCCTCCACGTGGAGGGTATCCACCACGACCACGACCGAACGAAACGTTGCCATAGCCGCCTTGGCCGAGATGTCCGCCAAAACCCCTGACTGAAGGGTGTCCTCCCGGGCCTGGCGGGGCGGAGCCATGTCCACCAGCAGAGTCGAAGTACTGTCGGAGACCGTCATAGTTCATGGTAGGACCAGATGGACGAGTGGAACCACGACGTGACATGGGACGACCCCAGTTGTAGTACCCCCCACGAGGCGGATTCTTGGTCTTTGGTTTCTTGAGGGCCCGAGCAATAGCGTCCTTCTCGCGCCGAATGAGGGCCTTCTTGTTGGCTACACAGATGCAATGCTCGGTGACGTGTTCCTTGCCTGGCTCGATATTGCACTTGTTCTCTTCGCACTCATCACAATGAAGGTTTGTGGCTGTGCAATCTGACTTCATGTGGCCGACGGTGCCGCATTTGAAGCAGTACTTCTCAACGCCACCGAGGCTATCATCGAAGTTCGCCACACTATGGCGCTCCAGATCTCCTGCCACTTGCTGCATACTCTTGTGTGCGAACTTCTTGCACTTGTGTCCGCCCAAAACGATTTGGAATGCGGAGATCAACGTGCGAGCGGCGTCGTTTGCCGCCGTGTGGGAATCACTATGCTCGAAGGAGAGCTCTTCGACCATACGCCTGAGGCCAACCTGCTCGTTCCTCGGCATCATCCAGTAACCCTTGTCACGAACCAGCAGCTGGGTGTCGATGTAGCGCACCACGGTACCGATTGGCTCCATGTCGAAACCAATAGCCTTGGACTTGAGGTTGTTCAGATCGTGTCCGACGTCGTGGCCGAGAACGACGATGGGGAAGTTACCCTTGAGGTCGGGGAAGTAACCCTTGAGGCGGGGGACGTCACTGATGGGTTGGACAAAGAGGTCGGTCAGGATCTGACGCGCCTCGGCGAAGGTGACGAACCGGCCTTGACCGAAGCGGTTGCCTTCGACTCCCCGCGATGCTGGATTCTGGTTCGGGAGATGGGACGTCTCGATGGTGCGTAGGAGGTAGAAGCGGATTTCCTTCATCAGGTTCTCCCCGTGGTCACCGAAGTCTCCAGTGGCCACGATGGGCAATACATCTTGACGACCGAAGGTAGCGATGCCGACCTCGGTGGTCTCATCGGTATTATTCGACCAGTGCTCACAGTCAATACAGATGACGATGATGTGGTTGGCGAGGTCTTTGGCGATGTCGGGGATGTTCTTGACGCATCTACCTCCGACGCAGTGCTCCCACACTTCAAGGTCGCTGGCTTCCTTGAAGCGGGCCTCGAGCGCGATGATCCTAGGGTCTCGAGCATCAGGTGTAGCATCTATACTGACTGCGTTGAAGCTGGCTACGAGCGCGGCGACCGCGGGATCTTGAGTATCAGGTTGAGTACTTGGAGGTGGGGCAGCGGTGACGGGGACCGGTCCACCTTGGGAGTTCTGGGACATAGCGGTGTCGCTTAAGAGAGGTAGAGTACTGGGATGCGGTGAGTATCCCATGGCGGTGGGCGAGTCCGCTGTCTGCAGAGGTAGAGGTACGAAGTCAGTCTATGGCTCACATGCATTTCGTACAGTCAGAACTTACCTTACGTAGTATGTCGCGTGCGTGAGCAATCTGAAGTCGACAAGGTCGCTCGGGTTGAATGTAATCGCGGGTTCTGGTTGCGAAAAGATAAGTAGAGAGTTCGGCGGAGACCAGAGGGGTAGGTACGAGAAACGCCGAATGTATAGGTGTGAACGGTCACTAGGCCAAGGTGAGCACGTATTTCATTGAGCTGATCAGTGAGCGTGAGCGATCTTGAGCCTTGGCCCGCCCCCGCCGCGCAAACAGGGTCGTCGTGGAGGGGCGGTGGTGAAAGTGAAAGAGGAGGGAAATATTGGAGGAAACTTGTTGAGAATATGCTCGCAATCTGTAGATGGCAATGCTGTCGGGAATGGCATCGTACTTATAAATTGTGGCCTCACTTCACGGAAAGTAGCGGATCATGGTATCAATATCAGTCTCCCATGGCTATGTCCACTAGAGCGGATTAAGAGACTCAGTCAACAAAGGCTATCCACGGTACAACAGCCGCGGTCGCTGAATCAGCCAATCTCGTCCTTCCTATAGCTACGCCTACACACCGACATGTCCTCTCTACGAGCTAAGATTTGCGGTATTGCACCGCTTCGATATCCTGCGCCAATCGCACGTGGCAACGTCGTGTCGCAAGCTCTTGTGTTGACGATACTTCTCTTTTGCGAGAGGACCTGATTGTACGGGTAAATATAGATTTCGGGAGTTGTGAGTCGCTCGTTGCGATGGGTCATCACCGTCATATCGCAATGTCGAAAAAGACGGTCATTTGCACGAATTTGTATATCAGTTTTGCATTCTTGGACCACCTATAGTGGATTCTATCGCTATTTAGAACAACATCGGCCATAATAAAAAACGCCCAGGCAAGATTCACAAGGTCGAAGTACGAGATGTTCTACTGACAGTGTGGAGATATGCCAAGAAATGCGGTCATCACAGCGTGTCATACCCTTTCGGTCTGACACAATACTGCCACATCTTAAAAATCTGCAAGGTCGAGCGCAGCCACCGCGTTGGCGACTTTCTCGATCGAGGAAACCTCAGGACCTTTCATAGCATACGAGATGCAGCGCTCAGTCATATGGGTGCCCTTGGCCTGCTTCCGTTTGTCCGACTGGGAAGACGCACAATGGTCGCACTTGACCTTTGCGTAGCAAAGCTTGCCTTGATAATTCTTCTTGGTATGGCCATACTTGCCACAGCGGAGACAAAAGAGCTCACTACCCCAGCCCCACTGTTGCTGTTGACTAAGCAACTCGATGGTATCAACGACCTCCTGCAGGTTACGGCCGTCTTCGGGCTTGAACTCGGGAGGGAGCACCATCTGAATAGCAGCAATGAGCGTCATAGCTGCGTCGTTGCTAGCGGTATGAGCATTCCGATAAGAAAAGCCACACATGCCGACGAGGGTGCTAAGACCGATCTTGTTACCGCCCCAGGAATCGTATTTGCACTCCTTGGCGAGGTACTGGGTGTCGATGATTTTGACGACCGTACCGAGAGCCATGGCGTTGAAGCCCAGCGTGGAGTTCAACATGGCCATGTCGCCAGACAGAGCATGGCCCATGACGACGACAGGGCAGAAGCCTTTCGAAGCATCTGTGTGGTCGACGGGCCATTGGAACATCGCGGTGAGCATTTCCTTGGCTTCGGACTTGGTCAGGAAACGTGTGTTGCCGAAGCGGTTGCTGTCATACAGTTAGCTGACGTCCTTCAGTATGGCAAGAAAGAGATGGTACTTACGCTTCAGGATCTCCAGGACACCACTTCAAATTCAACAAGTGCGCATTTTCGAGAATACGCGCATGGTAGAAGTACACCTGCTTCAGCAGGTCCTCACCATGCATACCCGGACCTGCCAGTGCGCGCATGTCGCGAGAGTCAAACGTGGACGCGCCGATCTCGGTCAGCGCGCTCTGCTTGCACTCCCAGTTCTCAGTGTCAAAGTTGACGACGATCATGTTCTTGGCGGAGGGTGGCACGCCGTCGAGGCTTGAGAGACCGAGACAGTGTGCGAGGACTGCGCGGCTGGACTTGGTGGCGAGGGCAAGCTCGAGCTGCGCGTTTGTGGAGAGAGGAGGAGGGGAGGAGGAGTCGTTGGAGTCGCGGCTGGGGGAGCGGGAATAGTTTGAGTCGGACATCTTTGTCGATCTCAAGAGCTAGTAATGTCAGTCAGTCTTGTTTATCAAACCGGGCTTCAAAGACTTACAGGTATGATCTGATAGAGAAAGGGGGTGGTCGACTGCTCAGTCTCGCTGATGAACTTCTCTGAAAGTTGAGACTTTTTCTCAACGGTGATTCGTTTCTCTTCGGCAGATTTCCCACGTATTTATACGGGCTTAGTGCTGGGAATAGGCTCGTGCTGTATCACGATAGTCTAGCACACTGCCAAGGGTGAATGTGATGCAGGGGGGCTGCCTGGGTACTGTGACGTAAAAGAAGGGCGGTGGTTTTGACCGGAATAGTGAAGAGAAGACTCCAGAGTTCTGAGTAGGCTGAAACGTCTGTCTAGATGTTGGCATGAAAATGGATTTGGTAGATGTGCTGTGTGGAAGTGTCGAATAAATTCGTTTAGACCCCAATCTCTAAGAATCTGATAAGATGGTGGTAGCGAGAATTTTCAACTTTGGTTATACAGATATATAACTAGAGTACAAATAACAGACCAACCAGATGTCTGAGAATCATAAACTACGAAGACACCCATGATATACCCTTCCATGGTCGTCATTTGCCGGTACTACCATTCTACATAGCGAGAGGCGAGCCAGTTAAGACTTCAGCAATCCAAATCACCATGTCGAGAGAACATATATAGGATCTAAAAGCAAAGCGATGGCAACAATCGACAATTCCAAGTCCTTGAGGTCTCTTGTGATGTTTTCGCACCTGTGGCCAAGGACATTAACCCAATACATTAACACTTGCTTGTTCAGCGTGTTTTCCGTCTAACAGTGCTGACGCAAGCTCTTTTGTGCGAGGCATGAGTTTATTAGCACAGACGAGTCCTCACGAACGTATGGATCTTTCCTCATGTGCCTGATCGATGCGCAGACGAACGAATACGCAGCATGATGAACAACACTGCCGAAGTCGAAACGACTGAGTTCCATGTCATACTCAAATATCATTTTAAAGATTTACGTCATTTTTAGCCCGCGGCGTTGAAACGCTTAGTATCAGTCGCGAAGTCTGCTTGTGAGCCTAGGTTCACGATACAGTCGTGCGCCACCTGCCGGCGACTGTCCACCCCTAGCCTGGAATTGCTACTACTGGTTCGATATACGCTTGGGCAGTGTAAGATAGAGATGCATGCTCCATCAGTAGGCCCGTGCCAGCATGTAACCGAAAGCCGATACAAGTCGTTTGGAGATGTCATTTGTGGGAATGCAAGCGTCAGATGAGGGATGAGGTTTTTTGGGTGATGTCATGGGACCAGCCGCACGTGGCGGGCCGTGCGCGCATCGCTGTTCCTGCCCCGTCACTGGACGCATCACCACTGTACCTTCATTCCTAGACTTGCGTGTTCCAACATTGTCTTCTAATGTCTACGACACCGAATTTGACACTTTACTCTTATGCAGCATTTCCTCTATATCGTTCTATCGTACCTTGACTGAAGATCGGCGGCTCTCCACAAGCTTCCCCGCATTCCACCTGCAGCGAGTCAGGCCAACTCCACGTGTTCGCAGCGAAGGTTGCGAAGTACCTCGCGCATGGATACCTCGTCTCCTCTCTCTCGCATCGATACACTAGTATCAGATATGCCGTTGGAGAAAGACAGTAATACCGACGTCGTTCTACGCGACAGATTGAGCGCGCTGCCCGATGAGTTGCTGCTCCACATCTTCGAGGCGGTTGGCTGCCTTTCCAGACGCGACCTCTGCAACGTATCGCGCGTCAACAAACGATGCCACCGCCTCAGTGACGCCGTCTTATATAAGAGCATTCTGTTCGAAACTCCAGAGCTGCACCTCACATTCAGCGAGTCATTAAGCCGTCGCCCGCGCCGTGGCTCAGCCATCCATGAAATCAAGCTAGCCTACCCATCTTCGGAGCTGTCGCAACTGGCGCTTGATGCGCCTGTCGCCGGTTCATACCTGGATCCCAAGCGCTCAGATAGCCTCTCACGGACTTTATCGATAATGTCGAATTTGGAGAAGCTCGATATTTCCGTCCCCGACGTGCTCCTTCACGGTATCGGTACCTTGTTTAACGGACCCTTCGATCTCGCCTGCTTGAAGTCCTGCTCACTATTCTACCAATGCGCTAATGATGCTTACTGGGACCTCCGCGAGAACATACATATCTTCGCCCATCCTACGCTGGAAACCTTGACGATCCGCAGAGCTAAGCTAGACGAGAAGGGCTTCGATCACATCGAGCGGCCACACATGACCGCCCTCAAACAACTTCACTTGATCGAATGCGATATCAACGACGACTCACTTGGGGATCTCTTAGAACTGCCCGAAGCGCTGGAGGAATTCGTCATGACGCAAACGGAGGAGCCGGAGCCGGAACTGGAGGAAAGCTCTGATAACGTTGGGGACTATATCCTGGCTGCTCAGTCACAAGCCGAGTTTTTGAAGAGCATAACGATCGATCACCCAACGCTTACCGGGCGCAAAGTGCTTCGTATGCGCGAGTTTGCAGCGCTGAAGACACTGCGCCTGAACTGGGACTATCAGCTGTTCGGAAAATCGTCTAAGAAACCGCGTCTCCATTCGGTCGGTCTTCCGCCAGTAATGGACACACTCGAGTTCTTCAACGAACTAGGAAGTGACGCTGAGGTCACCGATCTTCTATTGGCTACCATTGAGCAGAAGGATATCGTTGCTAGGAATTGGAAAACTTTGGTTGTGGTTGAGGGCGAAGACGGAGTATCGAGGGAAATCAAGAACGCGTGCAAGACAGCCGGGCTACAGTTGGACATCATTGGGGCTATGGACGAGGACACCGAATCAGAAAATGAATCGGAAAGCGGATCGCAAGGCAAATTCTGGGCAAAACCAGATGCCAGGACCCAGATATCGGAAAGCGAATCGGAGAGCGAATCGGAGGACGAAGCAGGCTATAGGGTGCAGAGGGACATTGAGTCAGATAACGATGAGAGCATTTCAGGTCCTCGTCGTTTTATGTGAAGGGCAACACTTGCTCATCTAGCGGAGCTTACATGACGTGTTGCGAACCTGTTTAGACTACACTGGCGACGTCTTAGAGCTTGGAAATGCATGTAGACTTGGCTTCATGCGCCATATTATACCAGCCCATTACTGCAATACCAGCGTATACCTTCCTTTCATGACGATATTCACTTTCCGGCCATTACCCGCATTCCTACTCGCCTTCCCAAGCGCTTTCTTTTTCTTTGAGCGCCTCTTTGCTTGTCGCTTGTCTTCCGCGTTGTCCTCATCAACCTGGTTCCTTCGTCGCCTGCTATCTCTCCAGCCCTCTACGTACAGCCAGATCTGTCGTAACACACAAATGAACACCATCACTATGTGCTCTGCTTTGAGCTTCACGTGCGCGGCGGGGATGTAGGAGATATTCGGCCTAGGGATAGAGCTGAGTAGGGTTACTGGTAGAGATGCTATGCGCGCGAGCGCGGTGGTGGTGCTATTGATCATTGTGAGGGGCTTGCGAGTTGTCGCGTACGGTGGGTATAGCAGGGATAGGTATGGGTTTGGGGTAGTATAAGTGTAGTCTTCAACACGTCTCCGGAAACCACAGAGTTCCGCATCATAGCAAGGCGTGGAGGTATTCAATGTATCTTTAGTTATCCACGTACATCCAGTAAAGCTGTGAAGTACACCAGGACCATCCATGTCAAATTCCTCCATACTTTATGACAACAGCCAGGTGATGTCAATCACTCAACAACACTTCAACCGTGAAAGCCCATCATACCTCCTCGTCCCCTCGCTCCACCACCACGTCCTCGACCGCGACCTCGGCCACCGCGGTAGCCGCCACGCCCACGCCCATAGCCCTGACCCTGACCTTGTGAAGCAGGCCGGTAGCTGTTGACCCTGTTCCGCATCTTACGGATGCTGTAGTTGACGTCCTCAAGCCGAATCACGAAGTCACCCGCCATGACCACCGAAGCAGGAATATCTTCAAGCGCACTGTTAGCACCAACCCTCTTCTCATTTCGAAGACATCTTACCCTCATCCTCGGTATTACCAGGAACCTCATTCCGCTCTTTCATGTGCTTGATGACGAACGCGATGGCCTCCAACTTGAAACCAGTGCGTGTCATATCCGCCAGACGGCTGAGCGCGGAGATGAGTGCTAGACCCCAGTTGTGGCAGTCTGGATCGGGGAGGTACTGGACTGGGAACGGGGTAGCCATGGAGCGGAATTCCCAAGCGGCACCTGCAGACGCCAGGAGGCGGGTGATTGTGGCCTTGGTGTCTGGGGGGAGGGTCGTGAAGTCGTGGAATGTGGGGCTGTTGTCGATGAAGTAGTCCTCGGCTTCATCCTCGGCTTCGTCATCAGCCGCGTTGGTGTGGTCTTCGGGGTCGGCCATCTGAGTGTCCTCCATCGCGTTTTCGGTCTCGTTGGCGGATATGGTGTTGCCAGTGATGGGGTCCACAGTGATGGGTACAGGGGCGTTGCTGGCGTCGATGAGGTCCATGGTGACGGTTCTTGAGGTGTTGATGTGTCGTGGGTGGTACAATTGATTGATACGAGCTTAATTGTTATCAAGATAGCTTGTATCGATTGTCAAGCGGAGGTGTAGGATTGATCGAGGTACAGTAGTCGTAGACCATATATATATATATATAGACTGGCAAGGCGCTAATCAAGAAGTCGCAGTGAAGGAGCCTTGATGGTGTGTATTAAGACTAGGGATACGCGAATCGCAAAGCCGTGGTGACGGACTCGCTCACTGCGAAAGCGAGACAGAGTTGTAGTCTCCCCATTGTTACTCCTATTATGGAGAGAATATTCGCTCGTCAAGCTCATGTAGATAGCTCTGTCGTTATAGCTGCCTGAGATCTGTCGTTTGCCGGTAAATCATTCCGGTGGTCATCATTACGTTGTAAGGTCTCCTGACGTCTTCATTTGAACAATGCTTGCATGCGCGCAAACGCTGTCTTTTTTCCTTGTTGCGGTTCTTCCATCGCAAAACCTTCAGCTCCATTGTTTCCGTGATTATTCACGATGGCGTTCGCGGGTAGTTCGATAGGATCGCTATTGTCAACGGTTGGCTATGGGAAATCAGCTTCTCTATCCCCAACGCGATGCTTCGCTTCAATAATGGCATTCACTGCTGCCATGTACCCATCAATTCTCAACGGACGCCCACGAATGGGCGTCGCGTTAATGGATTGCGGTACCAAAGTAATCTTTAGCAAAAAATCGAAAATGTTAAAATATCGGCCCGGGGGCTTAGCGCGCTAAGCCCCTACAATTATTTAACCTACCTAATTGCGAGCAGGCTGCAGGGGCCCTGCACTTATACTTATCCTCATATATATATACTGTTGCTTGCAACACCTAACTCGATGAATTCAAAATACATGTACCCATCAATCTGCTGCGGTTGAGCAGATTCAGGTCTCCCTTCTCCTTGCAACTCCTGCGGTCCATTGTGTTTGTACTGGTCTCCATGCAGCTCCGTCGGTACATGCGCTTGTCCTGCATACGGTGGTAGCATGCTTCCATTGCTTGGAGCGCCCGGTGGTGCAGTATACTGAACCCCGACGTACGGCGCGTTTTGCTCCTGCATCCTGCGCATAGCCCTTTCGCGCCTCCGCTGTTTACTACAGATCTTCATAAAAACAACTGTGCAAAAGATGCCTGTAACAAACATAATGACAAGAATAATGACCGCTACAGTGCCTTGCAGCGAAAGATTGGTGTTGCGACGTTGGATGGGCGCCATGTTGTCTGATTGTTATTCGGGGTTGGAGATGCGGTTTTCGAGTATTAGAGACGCGAGGGGATCAAACTCGCGAAATGTCATTACGCCCGGGAGGCCTTAGGTGTACTTAAACTCATAGCAAGGATGCAACAGGTCGCCTGAAACTCATGCACGCCTGGGCACAAATCTCGTGCACCGCCATGGACGTGATGGCGGCGCAGCGCTGTTGGGGGCCAAAACGGATACGCGAGGCTGATCACTCGGTGCTGCCAAGTCAAATTCTCCGAGACCGGCAGTTACGGCATATCTCTATCCAGAAAGACGGGGCTTGATATTGAAGGGATACGAGAAGACGGTAGATCGAATGAGGTCTTACACTTGGTGATAGTACTGAAAGGTTTCCTGCTGTAGAGCCAGTCCTTGTTCTTGTGTAGCATGTATGACGTTGTTCAAGCCGAACACCGCCTCCTCCTGATGGCCCTCTAAACCGCTCTCTGGAAACGCTCAGAGAAGACGAAAGAGAATGTCCAGCTTGATGCTTATCTATCGGATCTTGAGGTTGTCGAGAGCTTGGTAGAGCTCCCGCGCTTGCGCCTCGCGGCGCTTGCATTAGCGTCGATTAAGTCGGTAGATGACGCGCAGTTGGATCCAAGACGAGATGACGTGTGACATCTGACCAGCGCGAAGAATTCAGTGAGCTTGGGAATCGAACATTGCAAACTCTGGATCTCTTCTGTCGAACGATATTCGCTATGCTGCAGCAAGGGTGAGGTGTGTCTTGATCGCCAAGCTCGGCTGTGTCTCCCCTCGACCCATGGTTTTCGCGACTACGCGCCGACTCTGCCACAGCACCCCACGCACTTCTGCCTGTGCGCCCGCCTATCCTACAATCAACCTACTACACCACGCCGTGTCATCTCAAACGCGCACGTCTCTAAGAGGAGATAATCGTGCGACACAGTCCAACAGTCTCGACATACAGTCTGAGTATGCACTCGCCGCATAGACACATACGAAGACGTCAATACTACAAGAACCAAAATGGATGAGGACCTCCGTCTCCTCGAGGTATGCAACGACGCGAGAGTAGACAATTGTGCGACGTCGCTAACGGCAATGCGACTTGCAGCAGGAATACTGCCCCACGATAGACCCCACACTTCTTTACACGATATACTCGGATTTCGCAGGAGAACCGAACGCAATCGATCTTACTAGGCAACTACTCGAACCCCTGAAGTTGACGGCCGACGCCGAAGCCCTCGATTTTGACCCCTCTGGCAGCAGCGGAGGCGCAGTTCAAGGCAGCCCAGACAAACATAGTACCGATGTCGACTCCAATGCCGATTCGTGGACGACGCAAACGGTAGCGACGGACCACTCGACGCTCTCGAACGACTTCTCTACACTCAGTGTCAACGGACGGTCGGAGAGCTCAGAAGGGTCTCTGGAGGATGGATACTACAAGGATATTGAGCAGTCGGACGTCTCCACAAAAGAATTGTTGCTTGCCGAAACCTTCCCAGGTCTGCGGCTCGCGCAGGTCACATACACACTGAAGAAGTGTGGATACGACTACGATAAAGCGACGGATGAGCTGTTGAACCAAGTCTTCTTCGATGACAGTAGAAAGAGCCCTACTGAAGAAGGCCCAGTCGCGAACGGGATTGACGCATTCTCAGAAGACCATCTCGTACCGCAAAAAGGCAAGAAAGCTAAGAACAAGAAAAAGCAGAGACTTTCCTTGGATGCGGGTACTAGCTACCTCGTCGAATCGAATGCGCCAGCCAATCGCTGGCAAAACACGAGTCGAGATGTAGACTTTATAACGTCGCGTACAGGTCTTCCAGCGAAAACGGTATCGTCGCTTTACCACGCGAACGGAACGTCCGTTTCGGCGACTGTGCTGGCCATTGTAAAGAAGGATATCGCAGCGCACAAGAAAGAGGGTGAGCCAGATGCTGCACTGGTACAGGATGCGATCACACTAAATGAGGGCTTTCCATCTATGGATCTGGAGCACGCCCTTGCCATAGTGCGACTTACTGCTCCTTCGACGACAAAAGCCCAGGAGTTAGCGAAATCCCTCACCCAACAACCTGCTAGCGAGACAGGCGGAAAGGGTGGTATCAAGCTCGACTTACGATATGCTCCTGTCGATCTATCTGACCCTTCCGAAGCCACGACACTTCCTACTTTGACCCCTTCTGTTCGACCACGCGACGCGATGTCCACAGCTGCTGCACGAAACGACGCATTCGGGAAGGCATCGGGTGCCTACCGTAAGGGCAAGTCGACGCCACTCATGAGGCAAGCCGCCGCGTACTATGCACAAGAAGGCCGCGATCTCAACGCCAATCTGAGAGCGATGAACGCAGCCGAAGCCGACGCATTCGTTTCCACACAATCTGGTCCAACATACCTCGATCTCCATGGCGTTACTGTGGCCGACGCAACGAGAATCGCCAAACAACGAACACAAGCTTGGTGGAACGGTCTGGGCGAGCGCAGAATACCCGAGTGGAGCGGTGCTGGTCGCAGAGGTGGTGGCGAGGCATACAGGATCATCACAGGTTTGGGCCGACACAGCGAGGGCGGAAGGGGAAAGCTGGGACCTGCGGTCTTGAAGACGTTAGTCAACGAAGGGTGGAAAGTAGAAGCAGAGCCTGGAGAGCTGTATGTCACAGGATTGGCAAGAAGGAGATAGTGAGCCTCGATGTCTAGGCAAGATTTTGGTGTATATCAGGGATGTATGGCGCACAGGATGTTGGAGCATGTACAGCGACAGTGCCATTGTAGAACGTATCACAGAGAAGAGATGCGATTGGATATCATCAAACACGGATTCAAGACATCCTGCCCTGAGTGTTCGCTCCTTCCGTCTTTCAAAGCCAAGGCTAGCGGCGCGCTAAGGTTTTAAGCTTCTTTGGACCCCACCCACCATGCATTACCCCCATCTTAATCACTCACTCTCAATCCAGGCCGCTCACGAAACCTCCGTGACCTGTCAAAGGCGCTCTCGTACATCCACTGTTCCAGTCGTAAGGCTACACCCACGATCTGCCTTAGTTTCAAAACCAAAACACGCGTACTTAGCCGACACTTAACGCGCCAAGCTGTCGTTTCACGGGTGCTGCGACGGAACCAGCAACACCATCACTCGGAGGACGCGTCGACGATTGACCAAGAACAGAAATCGGGATATCATATGCTGTCACGTCTATCATGGCTCACTGACAGCGCGAGGAAGGCATCGCGATATGATTTGAATTAGGAATTTACAGGGTCAAGCGCTTCCCCAGCGATTCCACGCGACGCCAAGGTACACTTTGTGCTTAAGCTACGAGTCGTCCACCGAACAAGCAATTATGTTTTGCGTATAGTATGCGGGACCAGCTACACGACCAGTGTTTCGCCTCCGCCCGTTGCAGTACCAAACGACACATGCCCGCGCGACAGCACAACAGCCTAAAGGCATGTGCGTCTTCGTGCACGCTGTGCTACAGCGTAGCTACCATGACGATCGACAAAACGTTCGAAGAAAAGGCTAGAACGCATGCACCGTTTGATACGGGACATGCTCCACCCCATCGGGCCGTTCCCCATGGAGGGCATGATATATAGAGAAGGTCTTTCCATGCAGTATTACTATTCATCAGTTCGATACTCATCCAGCTTACTCAGTCTTCTTCTCTACTTCTATTCAATCATTCTTCCTTGTATATATCGCTGCTAGTCGGCTTTTATCTTTACACGTTCTCTACTTATATCACTGCCGGGCAGCTGATCTTTAATCCTCCTTCACATCCTTTCTCTCCGCCAATATGAAGTTCGACTCCTCCATCCTTATCGCCTCCTTGGCGGCGACCGCTGTTGCGGCTCCGGCTCAGGAACCTTGCGACCACACTGCTATGGCTAAGCGATGGGTTGACACTACTGGTGGCCAGAGGATGCCTGCACACTACGTCGCTACTGTCCGCAAGCTCTCTTCCGAGAAGGTTAAGAACAAGCGTACACTTGACGCACTCCTCGGCGGCCTTGGCGGCGGAGCGGCAGGTGCTGGAGCTGGAGCTGGAGGCCTTGGTGCCCTCGGTGGACTCGGTGCTCTAGGAGGTGGTGCCGGTGGTGCTGGTGGCCTGAGTGCTCTGGCTGGTGGTGCTGGAGGTCTCGGCGCTCTCACCGGTGCTGGAGCTGGTGGAGCTGGAGCTGGAGCTGGAGCTGGAGCCGGGGGTCTCGGTGCCCTTGGTGGACTCGGTGCTCTAGGAGGTGGTGCCGGTGGCGCAGGAGGTGCAGGAGGTCTCGCTGCCCTTTTCCCTGGTCTCGCCAAGCGTCAACTTGATCAGCTCCTCGCTGGTTTGACCGGCGGCGCAGGCGGTGCAGGTGGCGCAAAGGGTGCGGCGGGTGCTGCTGGCGGTGCTGGTGGAATCGGCGACCTTCTCAGCGGTCTCGGTATTGGTGGTGGAGCGGCTGGCGGCAAAGCGGGCGGAGCTGCTGCTACTACTCCCAAGGCGCCTGCGACCAGTGCTGCAGCCGGCGCTGCGAAGGGCCAGAAGGGTGCCGGAGCAGCGGGTGCTGGTACTCTTACCGTAAGTACTCTCTCGGTTTGAAGTCCATTCCTGAAGCTGACTTATTTAGGGCGCTGCAAACAACGGTACTGCTGCGGCAGGAGGCGCTACCGCCGCTGGTACTGGCAAGGCTGGCAAGGGAGCTGGCAACTTGAACGGAGCTGCTGGTGCCGGAGCAAATGCTAACGGAGCTGCTGGCACTGGAGCCACTGCCAACGGAGCCACTGGAACTGGAGCTACCGGTACCGGAGCGACCGGTGCTGGCGCTGGCAAAGGAGCTGGTAACGGAGCAGCTGGTGCTGGAGCCACTGCTAACGGTGCTACCGGTACTGGAGCAACTGGTACCGGGGCTGGCAGGGGACAAGGCAACGGAGCTGCCAACGGTCAACAGGGAGCCGGTAAGTGACATCAAGCACTAAAGTTCTAATTGTAGACACTGACATATATCAGGCGCAGGCCGTGGTCAACAAGGTGCCGGAGCCGCCACTCCCCCAACTCCTCCTACCGCTGGTGGCGCGGGTACCGGAGCAGCTGGAGCTACTCCCCCGACTCCTCCCACTGCCGGTGGTGCCGCCCCTGGTCCTAACGGAGCGACTCCTCCCGCTCCTCTCACTTCTGGTGGCATTGCTGCTCCCCCTGCTCCCCCAGCCAATGGAGCTACTCCCCCTACACCTCCCACTGCCGGCGGCGCGGGCACTGGAGCTACTCCTCCTACCCCCCCTACCGCTGGTGGCGCAGGCATCGGAGCTACTCCTCCCACCCCTCCCACTGCCGGTGGCGCTGCCCCCGCTGCTGGTGCGAACGGTCCTCTTGCCGGTGGAAACAGCCCCACTGCTGGTGGCGCCGCAGGAGCTGGCCTTACAGGAACTGGAGCTACAGGTGCCGGTGCCGCAGGCTCAGCCGGCTCAGCTACTGGAGCTGGTGCAGCAACTGGAAACGGTGCCTCTGGCGCTCTTACTGGTGCTACCGGTGCTACCGGCGCCACTGGTTCTTCCAGCTCTACCGGTGCTTCTACTGGTGCATCTGGATCTACTAGCACATCTGGCACCAAGGGCACAGGTGCAAACAGCGCTTCCAACGGCGCCTCCGCCGCATCTGCATCTGGGAACGGAAAGGCCTCAGGTGGCAAGGGCGCTTCGTCTGGTAACGCCGACTCTGCTCTCGCTGACTCTCAGGAGGAGGACTAGAGTGCTGGGGCGACTACCTGGCACACGCAGGATGGCGATGATATAGGGATGAATGAATGAGTAGATGGTTTGCCGGTATGGCAAGCCTGGCATGGATGTGTAATGATAGGGACGAGATTGAATTTGGATTTAGATGTGGACATGACTGGGATGGAGACTTGGAGACTCACGATCATTTATCGGATAATAAAATTTATTTCACGCGAACGTCTGTGTTCTTAGCGGATAATGCGGTGACAACGTAAACTCATCGTCTTAGTCTGTCAATGGCGATCAAGAGGGCGAGCAGTTAACATCCGGATCTATTGCCTTCTCTCTTACTCTAGACATTCTACTGCCCTCAGAATGTGAGTAATCACAGCCCAAAGTAAGTAGAGAGGACAATTGCAAGAAAGATAACCAGCACTAGGACAAATCACAGGCACCACAATATATCCTCGTGCGATTCTAAAAGATGTCGGATTGCGCAAACTAACTACTGAATTCCCTACTCAGAACGCCGCTTCCCAGAAGCCGAACCTTTGCAATGCATACTAAGCCCACACAAATAGTGTCGTTAAATAAAGGCGTTGAATCTATAGCACGTATAGAGAGTGGGATAACGCGTCTGACGCCTCCCAACAAGGAAACAGACCCCTGGGTATCCATATTCTTTCCTGCCAGTCCTCCACTCACTCAATCATCATCACTACACCGCTGGGTGAACAATCTAGGAAAGATGGAAGGCGCCTTGACCTTCGCGGATGGCTACGCTGAGCTTCTCCCGTAGGATGTCGACGGTGCTGTAGTCGGGCATCTTGAGGTAGTTGACACAGGTCATGACGGAAGGGAGGTAGTCATCGGATGAGTAGGGTGGCTCGCTGGGCTTGCAAACGACCGTGAACATTGGTGTGAGAGCCTTGAAGCCTGGAGATGTGTCAGTAAACAAGGTTTGGTGAACAGTGAACAATAGAACTTACCTCCAATTGGAAGCTTGGGGCTACCGGTGATGAACTGCAAGAAGTCCCTACGCTCCTGTGCATCGAATTCGCTCATGGTGGCAAGCAAGTTGCGTACGCTCTTGCTGTCGAGGTTGTATCCGTGGTCTGCTTTGATGGAATCCATAAGAGCTGCGATGTGGTTAGTAACAGTGCTGAAGGGGTGGATGTCCTAAACTTACTCTCAAGCGACCAATCCTCATCGGTCCGACCGAATAACATGACCAACTCATCTGGGGTGAATGCCTTAAGAGCAGAGTATGGGAAGACCTCTGTGAAGCCGGCACGGAAGGCATCTGCCTGACGCTGGACCCCAGAGCCAAGGGTGAAGTCGATGACTTTCTCTACATACGTGTCGACGTTCTCGATCGTGACGGAGGTATCCGCGCCGTTCGGAATTAGCTCGATCGAACCATAACCAGGAAGTGTGAAGTCGAGAGCTAGGTCTTCCACCCTGCAATCCTGGATGACAATGTCGTTCAGGGCCGCCGCTTTTGCGGCTGCGCTCAGATTGTCATTGTCAACCTTCTTCTTTGCATCGGCAAATTGCTTGAGCAGAACCAGAGACTTGGCCAAGTCTTCATCGACCGCTTTGATCGCTCCAAGAGATGGTGCCACTGCTGCGCTGGAACCGTCGCTGATGCGGAAGAATGTCGGGTTGAAGGACACGTCGATGATGCGAGAGTCCAGCATGGAGCGAGCGACGAACTTGCCCAGAATCTTGAACAGCTCGAGACGCTTCTCGCCATTCTCAGTGCTTGCTTCTTCGGTGCTCATGGGAGCGGGGTAGAGTCCTCGCTTGCCGAAAGCATATTCGTCCTGATCGCTGGACTCATTCTCTCGCCAAAGCTTCAGCTTCTTCTTGGAGAACTCGCGGGATACGGTGGAGTAGAATTCCAGCGTCGGTCCCAAACCAGTTCCAACTTCCTCAAAGTACTCGACCTCCAGGACACTAGCCGAATGTCCGTACAGTTGCATGACTTTCATGGCGGACTCCAAGATTCGGGACCTAGAAATGCGAACCTTCTGGCGTTGAAGTCTACCTAGGAACGGCCGCTCATCCCTATGACGGCTATCCCGTGAGTCACTTGTGGGCTGCGAGTTCTGCCATCGCGTCATCGACCTAGAGTAGCCGAACGAGGTAGACTGTAGGAAGAGGTGGCGTGTCTCGAACGGGAAAAGGAATGGATAGAACCGAGCCAGATCCTCGCTCCAACTAGGAAGGCAGTTGCTAGCTACAACGAGAGGCTCTTCTAATTGACGGTTGAGTTTGGCTGTGAGCTTCGTGTTGACGAATTGCGAAAGCGGCTCAGCATTCAGTTTGACCTGTTCCTTATTTGCCAGTAGGATGTCGTCAAGGTGCGAATTGAGTCCGTGAAGTATGCTGAGCAATCGCAAAATACCAGATGTCACAGGGTGTTGATCAAGTGAGGCCGGCATACCCGAAACGTCCGAACGCGACTCTGGCGGTGGTGTCAAGGAGCTAGGCTCGCTTGGTGGAGGGCCCTGCACCCGCTTGAACTTGATGGTATGAATACCGTTCCAAACCGAGCGATGTGATCCGTCCGCTGGTTGCGCCTGGCTAAAGTGCACAGCGCGGTAGATTGTTGTCTCATTGGAGAGTGGCTGGTCGTTCACGCTGAATTCGATATGCCAGTCCTGAGGGGTCGATTGTACAGCGCCAGCATATGACAGAGCGCCCGCCCCACCTAGAGTCTGACGCATGGCAGCCGAGCTCTGTAGCAAGGCAGACAGACGCGACGTTGGAGTTCGGGTTTCGGAAGGTGGCTTCGCCAGCGGTGTGTTTTGTACGGGTGTAGCAATCCGCGTGCCGTCCTCCTCACGAGCCGTGGCTTGCCCTGTCGATGCGACTTCGACACTGACAGCCGATGGATCTGGCATATCCTCATCCAGCTCATCCTCAAGATCATCGACGATGGCATTCAAGGCGCTCTCGTCATCCATGGAATCTTGGTCGGAGAGCTGCGCCTCATCAGCACATTCAACTTGATCTTGGCTGCTGTTCGAGTGAGGCTTGGCTGGAGGTGGTGGCGGGGGTGGAGGAAGCTGCGCCTGTTGACGCCTACTCGATCGACGAGACTTCTCTCGTGTGGCGGAGCTCGGTCCTGGCTGGGATGCGTCGGTCGGAGCTGCCTTGGATCGCGAAGACTTCTTTGAAGCACGGTGTGACGAATCGGAAGGGGTGTGGGGTGGTGGCGGCGCGCGTCCTTCCGAAACAGCTTGAGCATACATGGCCTCAAATTGATCCCGAGATGGGAACTGGTCGCGAGTCTTAGCTGGGCGTGGCCTATCTGCCAGGCTGATGCGGGGTCGAAGGTAGTCGTCTAGGGCTTTGAATGTAGCAATGGCGTGAATAGACACCATGATATTGCGGTACGTCTTAGGAATTCCCGAATCGTCATCGGCGACAAGCTTCAGCCTCAATTGCTTAGCTAGCATGGAAGTTGCGCTGCCTCGGCTGTCGTACATGTTTTGATGAACAGTAATCACGTCGAAGTGTTCAGACCTGCTCAGCAGATCTTGCAGCTTATGGACCAATACGCTGAAAGGCGTAGCTGGAGACGCAGTGCTCGCGGTCTTGATCTTGCTCTGGCCGCTACCTCCCATGAAGGCTTCCAAGAAGATAGGCCTAGGGTCGACCTTCTTGTCAGATGTAGACATCGAGAACAGCTCCAAGAGCACCTCCACAATCTTCGATGTCTTGAGCTCGAAGCTTGTGATGCTTTCTAACGCATCGCCTTCAAAGTAAGATGCCAGTCTAGTGAACAAGTTCATACAGTCGCTTGTGGCACCATCAGCAACGCACTTCTTAATTTCACCAGCAAGCGATTTCAAATCCTCCAGGACCGCAGACGCCTTTTCGCGTATAGGATTATCAGATTCCTTCTCGTGAACGTCGATGAACTTCTTAGCACGGAGCGTGATGATGTCTTCGACGTCGGGCATCGGTAGTGGCTCCCGCTGGTCAGAGGACGACGAAGAGTCTGACTCATCGTCCTCGTCTCGGTTCTGGCTGCTTTCATTTGGTTCATCGTCAGGATCCACGTCCTCGCCATCGTCAGACTGCATTTCCACGTCGACACCGTCACTCGACTGGGCAGCTTCCCGCTCAGCGTCTTGTTCGGCAGTAGAGACGGTGCTAGCACCTGAGTCAGCTGCAGCCTCTGTCTCTACCGCTGACTTGGGATCCTTGGGCTTGGTCTCCAACGATTTGCAGGGACGGTTCGCCAGTTGTGAGATCTCGGATATAACACCTTCGCGATAGAATTGGTACCGGTAGATGGACTCCAGCCGCTTAAGCAATAGCTCGGCAGCTTGTAACGCGTATGTGACCAAAGATGGGTGGTCCTGCTGCGTAAAGATCGATGCTAGATGCGAAGCATAGGGTACCGGCCGTAGAGCTTCCTCTAGGATATCGGTGTCCAGATTTGACAACATCTTGAGATGAGCGGTAAGCACTTTCTGGCGTACGCTGAGGTTGACAGTACTTGAGTAAGCGTCTGTCAGAGTAGGCAGAAGGATTACGGCGAAGCGCTTAACCTCTGCCTTGCAATCTTCCAACAGCTCGACGCGTTTCTCATTGGTGGTCTTCTTGTTAGTGGAAGAGAGTGGAAGAAGGTCGTCGCCTGGGTAGCCGGCATCGAAGAGATCGTCAAGGTACATCAGGCCCTCGGTTGGGACATCGGGCAGCAGTTCGCAGATAACATTCAACGTCTCGAACACCTGATCTTTGGGCCGGTGAATCAAGGCTTGCATGATGACGACAGAGTCAATTTTAGCTGCCACGTCCTCGGTGCCACTAGGAGGTGAAACACCAGTTAGGATCTGGTACAGAGTATCGACCACGTTCATCTTCAACAGCTCAGCTGACAGACGCGGGCTTGCCTTGGCGGTGTACGCCAGAACCTGCAGGAACATAGTGTGGATGCTAGGTCCAATAAGATTCGTGCTGCCCGGGAGCAAAAGTCGCAGGATAGCTTTGAGAAGACCTGGGCTGACCAGCTCCTCGAGCTTGCTCTCCTGTTGCCGGAAGCTCTGGACGATCCTAGAGACACAGATGCAGCCCTGCTCTACAACCTTTTGATCGTTGTTGTTCAGAATGTTCTCAAGAATAGGCATAACATCGCGCACGACCGGGAAGGAATCCTCTGGGATGTTCCGACAGCAGTTGGCTGCGGTTGTGACGGCTACACGCTGTGTGCTTGTGGCGAAGAAATCGAGGAAGGTCAAGCACGCTGTAAGACCGCCTTCCCGTACAATAACTCCCGGAAATTCAACTGAAATCTTTTCCAGCGTGCTCAAACATTGTTCGGCCAGATCGATGAAGTTGATCTCGAGCAGCTTGGAGCAGAGGACGGGCACAGCTCCACCGTAAACGACGTTGGCGGTGGCTTGAGGCAGGGCTTCCATCAGGTTGGCCAAGCATCGGCAGGCGAGCAACATAAGCTCCGGGTTCTCTTCCATTGTGAACTCGTTCGGCTGCATGAGCTTGACCAGTTCCTTGACGTAGGCATCGGGGGAGAAGTGGCCAGCCAAGTTGTCTTCGGTGGAGATGAGGAGCACTTCGGACAGCTCTTGCAGCGCAATCAGCTGTATAGACATGTCTGGCGATCGCAGCTGGTCCAGAATGCCCCGCAGACGCTGTGTGGTACCTGCCATCATGCCGGTGAGCTGCCTAAGCGCGGACAGGCTGTGTGAGTTGCGTCCCAGGAAGCCGCTGGTGAAGGGATCGTCGTCATCATCGTCGTCTTCCTCATCGTATCGCTCTCCGTGATCGTCGCCGTTCTCGTCATCGCTGGTATGGTCTTCGCCAGACTGGCGCGTTTCCTCTTCGGGCTTGCTTGCGGGAGCATCGTCCATGGTTGTGTCGTCCTCGGCCTTGTTCGATTTGCGCGAGCTTCGGCGGGACGTGGAGGGGCTATCGGCGTCGGGCGCGGCGTTTGAGGGCTTGCTCTTACGGCCGCTCTTGGATCGCTTCGAGGGCTGTGGCGTCGACTTCTCGTCGATAGGATCTGATGGTGGGCTGTCTTCGGTCAGCGCTTGCTCGCCGGCTGGGGCAATTGGCACAGACCCAGACGAAGACATGGCGGCTTTGCCTTTGGCCTTCTTGGTCTTGGTAGCGCGGCGTTTGGGAGTAGACTCTGGGTTGTCTGCTGGGTCGGGGCTGGGGTCGCGCGCTGACGTCTTCCGCTTGCGGGACGCTGGGGCGGGCGGCGGTTGCGTTGCGGTCGGGGGAGCAGCGGGCGGCGAGGTGTCGTTGGTGTTGGCGGATTGGCGCCTTTGCGAGCGAGTGACTCTGGACGACATGAGATTCTGACTACAGGCTTGTGAAATCGAGATGCGCGCAGACTGTGGCCCCGGTGGGTGCAGCACTTCTGTGGGGGAAGAGCAGAGTGAGACTTGGTTGAGGACCGCAGCAGCGTGTGGTGTTGAACCGCGGGGTGCAGAGTGCTGCAGCAGCCAAGGGTCGGGTGGGAAGGTATTTACCTTTCACGAGGTCCTCTGGAGGCCATCAAGGACGCGCCATTAGGCGTGTGCTCAAGCGAGTGCGGTAGGTGCAAACACACGGGGACCGGTAGCGGCGGCGAGAGTAGCGGGTCTCAGCAAACAGAGCAAACGAGAGAGCTGCTCTGGCTGTGCGATGGATAATAGAAAGAGATGGTAATACTGTCCTGGCGCTGGCGAATACTGGACGTCGATATCCACCTGTATGCCAGAGGGAGCTAATTACGTGACCTGCCTAGCGCCTCTGTTGTTATCGATAGAGCGAGTCGCAGTTGCCGCATCCGACCTGCTGGCCCGCGCCTGCCAGAAGCACCGCAGAATAGTGAGGTGAGGTCACCAAGGCGATGAGTTGGCACTCTCTCTTTCCATATTCGATTACTGAGGTGAAAAATTCGTTAAGGTGAAGGAGTCTATCTGACCATTGAGGTGTTCCATTCAGCCCGACTAGGCTGGGATGAGAGCATCGCGGCATGGCTTCAATTGGGGTGTCGAGGACTAACTACACAACGTCTTGTTCAACTCTACTAATATCTAGCAATCCAGGCCAGCTTCAAAGGGAACAGATATAGCTCCTTCCTGCTATGCTAGCCGCAGCCCTCCGACGTCGCTCCCGCGGTTTCGCATCGAGTAATCAGGCCATCTCTAGCCATGCTTAGCGCCTTCTGTCACGGCCAGGGCTACTCAGTAATAAGACAAGCAATCCCTTCCTCTTCACAGCCAAGCACGCGGATTGTTCAGCATATGGATCCCACGGCTCACGCCTAATTGCAAAACACAGTTGGTACCTGTGGGGTCGGGGAAATGCCGACACACCCACGCGCACGTGAGCTGCCCACTTCTCTCTGCGCAGTTGCAGACTTCGCTTGCGATTTGGCGAGTCTTCGGATGCAAAAGGCGTTTCAATTTTTACGGCGCAGAGCGAGTGGCGCGCCGGAGTTATGGAGTTATGGCACCATGCACGGCGAGATGTGCGGTCGCAGGGCAGGCAAAATCGTGACCCTGGAAAGCCCCGCCGCCCGCGTTCCAGTGCCAAACGGCCGCCTAGAAGCAACCTTGAAAGTGTAAAAGGGCATGGTACAACATGTCCCCCTCTTCCACGGCCGGCTCACCCTGTGCATCTGCTTCCCTATATCCGTCTCACTCACAGTCCACTTTCACAGTCTCACCATCCGCTTTGTCGCGCCCACTGCCTAAAACACTGTCCGTCGGGTATCGCCTCGCTGCCCCCGCGTCATAACCAGGCTCCTATCGACTCACTTCTCACTACCGCCTAGTCTCCTAGTAGTCCCCGGTGACCCCGTTTATCGCGGTATTCGTAAGCCTTTCACTCATAAATGCTCCCCTTCCGCCGGCAATTGACTTGGACTTTTAGTTTTGTCGCGCACATCCCAGCTGCGACCGCAACCCCACCCCGCCGTCACCTCCGCAGTCCATCACTACATAGCCGCCCGCTCACCCCTCCGAAGTCACCCCTCGCTATCCGCCCGCGCATCGCTCCACGCAAAATCGCCGTCGCTACCATGTCCTCGACGGATAACCGCGACATCCTGCTCGACGCCGGGCTCCCGAATACCGAGGCTATGTCGCTCGCCAACTACACATTTCCCAAGGAGAGATTGAAGAAGACGCTATCAAACCCCAAGAAGCAGCCCCTCGTGCTCGTATCATGTGGCTCATTCTCTCCGCCAACCAACCTACACTTGCGCATGTTTGAAGAGGCGGCCGACTACTGCGAGTTCGAGACCGACTACGAAGTCGTAGGCGGCTTCTTCAGCCCTGTCGGCGACGCATACAAGAAAGCCGGACTGGCTTCCGCACAGCACAGGATCAACATGACGAGGATCGCCGTACAGGACAGCTCGACTTGGATCGGCGTTGACCCGTGGGAGCCGCTGCACAAGGAGTATCTCCCAACAGTCAAGGTGCTCGACCACTTTGACCATGAGCTTAACGAGGTTATGGGAGGGATCGCGAGCGAGAATGGCGAGAAGCGACGCATCCATGTGGCGCTTCTCGCAGGCGCCGACCTGATCCAGACTATGAGCACACCCGGCCTTTGGGCTCGCGAGGATCTGAGTAGGATCTTGGGTCACTACGGTGCCTTTATCCTTGAGCGCAGCGGTACTGATATTGGTACGTTTCTCCTTACATAACGTTCTACAACCACTAACATGCTACAGACGATGCGCTCGTACAGCTCCAGCAGTGGAGAGAGAACATTCGTGTGATCCCGCAACTCATCCAGAACGACGTCTCGTCCACCAAGATCCGGCTCTTCCGCAAGCGGGGTAAGAGTATCCGCTACTACATCCCCGACAAGGTTGTCGACTACATCTACGAACACGGCCTCTACAGCGACGACGAGAAGAAAGTAGCCGACAAGGGGAAAGAGACAGCGTCTTCCGAGGCTACTGGGTCCTCACAAAGTGTTTCGGCTTCTTGAATAAGCTTGCCCACGAAACTGTTATGAGCGCTTCGCATTTCACGAATTGCATGTACCACCACTTCCGACAGGACTGCCGCGCCGCATGCTGCGAATAACGCACGTCCGCAATACCTGGGTGGCGAACTGGATTGGCGTTGTAGAGCGGTACTCTCATTAAATCGTCACGATCACCCAAAACCGGCTTATTAGAGAGGCACGGGTGGGCCTTCACAGGCATGGTTGGCTGAAAAGGGTAAAGGGTCATGATGAGCCCTATGGCCATTGGCGCATTGTTTTTGTATATTTCCAGCTATGATACCACACACAGATCTAACAATGCACGATAATCTTTACGAATTGCACCAAGTAACGGAGCGTGGAGGTCCAAGCCTCCAAGGGCAGGCTTGCTCATCATTACAGGGGCTATGATGTCATCCGCGGAAGCGAGTTGGCGGCACATCTTTCTTCCCTGCCGTTGCTGATCGCAGGGCGCAGGGACTCAACGGTCTCGTCAAGATTGGGTAATCTGTGATGACGCGATGTTATTCTCAAGGAAATGCTGGGGGGTATGTGACACGCTATTGTACTCTAGAGGTTGTGTTGTGCACTCTGTTTGTGTTTGTAACACAGCCACCAAGGCATACGCAGCTTTGCGTTACCAAGTACTCCAAGTACGTGCTGAGAACTTGGTCGCCTGTGATACCCGCCTTGTCAAATATCAATAGCATTCACACAGGACCGACTCCGTGTTCTGTGTCCAAGTTTGTCGCAGTTCCAAGATGGCCATCCAAGCGGCTCGTGGCGCCCAGCGCTCGGCCACGTCAGGCCAGGCCGTCAACACCTCATCACCCCAGCAACGACACGGCATCCCAGCAAGCCCAACCTCGTGCATGTGCCCAGCCGCCGATTATACATATTCGCTACCGATATTCACATGCGCCCGGGTGGTGGCAGACACGACTGAACGCATTTTTGTTATTTGCGTGCTTTTGCAGCTATCTTATGAAGTGCATCCCAGCCCCACGTTTCTACACCGCGCTTTCGCTTGAAGCACGTATACTTATCACGACCACCCTGTCTTTTCGATGAGCGACCGCGAGCACAATGCGTCGCGAAGACGACCACAGGGCGACGAACGAAGACGGCGCAGAGAATCACATGGCGACGTCGATCCTGAGCGGCGGCGGAGGAGAGAATCCCGCGGTGAGGATGCAGTCTACGATCGGGAAGGAAGACGGAGAAAGGGACACAGGGCGACAGACTCTTCAGGCGACCTTCTACCAAAACCGCCCCGGCGGTCGAGACACCAGAGCGACACAGAGCAAGAATCCCCAGCACCACGTAAAGCTCAAAGATCGCGGCGCAATTCTACAACAGACGGGAGTGGAAGGGGAAGTCGAGGCTCAGCTCCTCTGAGTCTCGATGCACTAGCAAAGCTCGACAAGACCAATGCGAAGAAGGCTGGGGGCTGGGGAGCTTACGACTACGACGATGAATACCTGAAAGAGGTCAGGAAGAAGGAGAAGGACCTAGAGAAGGAGCGGATAAAGCATGAGCGAGCGGAGAAGAGAAAGGAGCAGCAAGAGGAGGAAGCCAGACGACGCGCTGCAGAGAGCGATGCCGCATTGCTTGAGGAGAAAGCTAGGAAACGGCGAGAAGAGAAACGGAAGGCTGCCGCGTTGAAGCAAAGTCAGACCGACGATGAGTTAGAGAGGAAAAGAGGCGCATACACGGATGATGAACGGGAAGAACGACGACGCAGACACGAATCAAAATACACCCCGTCCGAGGCCGACGAGCGGAGGGAACGAAGACGGCAAGAGAAGCAACACCGTACAGAACAGAAGAAGCGGCGCGTTATCAGCGGACCCTTGGCCGAAGAGGGTGGCATCGACGACGACTCTGAATATCGGTTCATGATGGAGAAGCGCGGAGGTGCAGGCAGTGGTCCGCCGACAGTATACACAGAAGAGGAGCTGGCACGAAAGAAGAAGAAAAAGCGCATAATATTCGCCATAGTCTGCGTCGTGATCATCCTGGCCATCGTCATACCTGTCGCTGCATTGCACTCGAGCAGAGGCAAGGATGACGAAAGCTCAGGGAGCGGATCCGCCGCGGCTTCATCGGGGCCAAAAAACGACAATCTAGCCGGAAAGGACCGAAACAGCGTACCAGAAGC
This sequence comes from Alternaria metachromatica, assembly GCF_023757995.1. Classification (NCBI taxonomy): domain Eukaryota; kingdom Fungi; phylum Ascomycota; class Dothideomycetes; order Pleosporales; family Pleosporaceae; genus Alternaria; species Alternaria metachromatica. The sequence continues at coordinate 948,234 of NW_026055503.1, forward strand.
GGACCGAGGTGGCATATTGGACCCATGGGCATGGTACGATACCGATGACTTCAATGTTACCTACACCAACAAACTCGTCGGAGGCCTCCCGGTCATCGGTCTCAACGACTCCTGGGACGATGATGTTCAAGCAAATCCTTCCGTCCCTAAACTCTCAGACTCGTTTGAGTACGGCAAGACACCTATTCGTGGTGTGAACGTCGGTGGCTGGCTCAACCTCGAGCCTTTCATTACGCCTTCTTATTTCTCTCAGTATGGGTCCAAAGACAACGTAGTCGACGAATGGACGTTCCTGAGCAAGCTCGGACCTGCAAAGGCGAAAGACACTATGGAGAAGCATTACTCTACATTCATCAACAAGAAGACTTTCCAGGAGATCAGGGAGGCTGGTATGGATCACGTTCGCTTCCCATTCGGCTACTGGATCGTGCAGACATACGACGACGACGTTTACGTACCGCAAGTAGCATGGCGCTACCTTCTCCGCGGTATTGAGTACTGTCGCCAAAACGGGCTCCGCGTCAATCTTGATCTTCACGGCGCGCCAGGTAGTCAAAACGGCTGGAATCACTCTGGTCGTCAAGGCCAAATCAACTGGCTCAACGGCACAGACGGCGACAAGAACGGCCAACGCACCCTAGACGTCCACCACAAGCTCTCCGTCTTTTTCGCCCAAGATCGCTACAAGAACGTAGTCACCATGTACGGCCTCGTCAACGAACCCCGCAACGTCGAACTCGACACTGAAAAAGTAGTCGCCTGGACACAAAAAGCCATCGACCAAATCCGTTCCGACGGCATAGAAGGCATCATCGTCTTCGGCGACGGCTTCATGGGCCTTGACAACTGGCAAGGCAAGCTACAAGGCAACGACAACCTCCTCCTCGACGTGCACCAATACGTCATCTTCAACACGGACCAAATCAAGCTCGACCACCGCGACAAGCTCAACTTCGCCTGCGAAGCCTGGACCCAACAAAGCAAGCGCTCCATGGACAAGAAAACCGGTTTCGGACCTACCATGTGCGGAGAATGGTCCCAGGCCGACACAGATTGCACGCAATACATCAACAACGTCAACACAGGCACACGCTGGGAAGGCACTTTGCAGGCGCAAGACGGTAAATCCGGCGCTGTTCTCAAGCCGCAGTGTCCGCTGGAATCGTCGCAGTGCTCCTGCGACCAGGCCAATGCCGACCCGAAAAATTACAGCGATCAGTACAAGAAATGGCTGTACCAGTTTGCTATCGGCCAGATGGATGCGTTTGAAGCTGGTTGGGGCTGGTTCTACTGGACGTGGGAGACGGAAAGCAGTACGCAGTGGAGTTATAGACGTGGGCGCGAGGCGGGGATTTTGCCCGATAAGGCGTATGAGCGCGACTGGAGTTGTCCTGGTAATGGTGTTGAGGGGCTGGATCAGTTTGAGGGGTTGGCGGAGAATTATAGGAGGATGTAGATGGGGGTGGTGAGAGGGGGTGGATGTGGTGTCGGGGCTTCGGCCTGCTTTTTTCATTGAGCATACGTGTAATGAGGGTGTTTGGGTGGGAAGGGGGGTTATGAAAATGATTTTTGTTGTCGTACATAGCATGGTCTTGTGCATTTCCTGGCGTTGATCATGGTTATTCGGCTCAGTACATAGAATTCGGTGCAAACCATTATCAAATCTTTCATCCATCCATCGCGTTCAACCTCTTCTGTTCGAGACCATTTAGACGGTATATAAGCGTCACCGGCTTCCGTTATGTAGTCATCAAAGTTCCAATATCCACAATAGCCACTGATTCAGCGAGGCTGACAATGACTCCAGGCCCCCCACATCTCATCTCGTCTCGTCTCACCCACGACGATCTGAGCGTTCAAGGCCCTATCCCCTAACGATTCATTGCCCCGGCTGTGCCGCACAACTCACACAACGCTGAGTCGACAACGAAATTGTCAACAATTCGATGCTCATTTGCACATGTCCAATCTACGACGGAAACGCAGCACGCACTCGGCCACGTCACGCCTGAACGATGCGTACCTTGAACTATTGCGATTGGCAGGAGATGTTGCGCACGTCGCTATTTTAAGGCGGTGCGGGTGGAGCGTGGGAGGAGTGCCATCCTGGCGGGGGATCATGAAGAGGGTGAGGCCACCAAGGCGGTGTCGTGAGGAGGCGGCTGTGTAGGCAAAGCTTTCGGCGAGGTGAGGGCGTTTATATCGCGTGTCGCGACTTCCTCTATCATGGATCTAGTATTCCATTTCCTTCCTTTCGTAGCGACCATATCAGAAGACAACACACCAACCGCATAATCCCATCCCATCCCATCCTACCTAGATATCCTCACAACAACCACGCCACACCCGCCATGTCTCTCACCCCTCTCCACCCCCGAGATACCAACTCCTCCATCTTCCAAAACCCGGGCGAAAAACGCGGTTTCATCGTCGTCATCATCCTCTCCGTCCTCGCTACCGTCGGCATGTTCTGCCTCATCATCACGCTCGTCATCTGCAAGAACAAGCGCGACCGGAAGAAGAGAGCGGCCAAGATGGATGCGGAGAAGAGTTTGAATTTTCTGCCGGGCAGGAAGGGGAGGTATCGCAAGTTGGAGGATGAGGATGAGGGCGAGGTGTGGAGTGTGGAGATGGATGATCGGAGGCCGACGGCTTATCAGGGGAGGTATAGTGAGGTATGTTGATGTGATGGGGAGGGGAGGGGTGTAAGGGCTGGCTAATGAGGGAATAGGTTGATTTGCCGCATCCGGAGAGTGCTTACAGATGATCTTGTGACGTCCTGTTATCAATCAGGCGATTATGGGGTCTGCTGTACTTGCTTAGCTGGTCATCTGAGCGGCATGCAAGCATAAGATCATTCCTGGTGTTGGGATAGTCTTTGCAATTCGCCATCAGTCACCCAGCCACAGTTTCAAGTCATAGTCCGCTCCCTCATCCACATCCACTTTTATCGCCAGAACCCGGACGACCCGCCTGTCCTACTAGCACCGCCATCTACAAACCCGATATCCTGGTTACCCATCTCAGTTATGCCTCCCCGTTCCCAGGAAGATGACCGCATCCAACGCTTAGAGGAAGATCTTGAATGGCTGACGCTCGTATCCACCTTGACCACAGAGCGGCAAAGGGAAGACGATCCAAAGGTATCACTGGACAGGAAGTCGATGTCGATGAATCCGTTTGAGCGGAAAGCCACCAGAGACAACCCAAGAGATAAGAACGTAGATACAACGGCAGTAGACTCATGGCCACATCCCGACCTCGAAGACCCCATCTCTCCTACCGCTCAGGAAGAAATTTTCAGCCCTCTCCCACCTACAGTCTGGGTCGTCACTTTGACAAGAGTGTCACATGACACCCTCCGCACCCTCTGTCTCTGTACCGCATTCTCCGCCGCCAAAGCAGTGTTATCCCACCTCGCAGATCAGTTCTCTTCTCATCCGTTTCTTTATGTGCCACAGGGATCGGACGTGCTAATAACATATCGCCCGCCTGGCAGCTATGGTAGCAGGAAGGAGTGCGAAAGTACTATCGGTTTTGAGGCACTGATGACTGAAACTGGGGGAGTAATCTATCATGTCAAGGCTAGGAAGGGGGGAGGGGAGGCCTGGCAGGGACATATATCAGATAGGAAGGTTTTCGGAGTGGGGTTCATGGAGGTCACTGAGGAGAATGTCAGACGGGTACTGAGGGTGTGAAGATCTCATATCCACGATCATAGTACTCATGTTCTTATTTCCTTGCTCATGCTGACTAGTTCAAACTCTACCTCCAAAACCCATTTCCGAGTTGCCCCCGCACCTTACTTCTACATCTCTTGTCACAACCCTCATTCCCATCAACAACCACCCTACTGCCCATCCCTCTCAGCAAGCATCTCCTCAATATGCTTATTCAACCAATACCTGCCCAAAACCTCCCTGCTCATATCCCTCGCACCCTTAATCTCGCCCGCACACGCCTCCGTCTTACACAAGCACTCAAAAGGCTGAGCCATACTCCACTCGGTACTCGGGTAAAAGAACGTCAGCTCATCACCCTCCTTAAGACCCTCTCCCTGCTCAGACACCCTCACTTCCCAGCGCTGCATGTCAAACACCAGGCTGGGCTTGCAGCTGTGGTTTATGTAGACGAGGTCGCAGTTCAGCTCGATGTGCAGGTCGCGCGAGGCTTGGACGGAGGAGTAGGCTACCGTTGCTGGTGTGGGGTTTGTGATGCGCGCGAAGACTGCGCCGGGGGGCAGGTTGACGAGGGAGACGGAGCGCGAGGTGAAGGAGCCGGGGTTGTGCTCTACGCGGAGGAGACGGGTGAGGTCGGGTTGGACCCATGCGGGGATTTGGGAGGTGGCTGTCGAAGAAGGGGTGATGACGGGTTTGGTAGATGATTTCCCGTTTGTGTGGGGGTTTGTAGTGGGAGGAGGGGTCGAGGTTACGGCTGCGGGAGACATGGTGGGTGGTTTGGATTCGAGGTTCCGAATGACGGATCTGTGTGTATGAGGTGAGGATGTTGGATCAGTGTTGTCTTCGGTTGTCAGTCAATAGAGGGTGTATAGCTGGTCTTTAGTATCGTTTCCCTTTCGAATCAGAGTGCCCGGACGATGGGCTCAACTACACGCATTCAGGCCTACTAGGGTCCACATGAAGACGCAGTCTCTTCCTTCGTGTGGGGATACCACGGCTTGTTCCACTCTCAGGCCATCTAGTTCCATATTGCCGAAGAGGCTCGGTGTGTCTTTACCTAGGTGTCTAAGCCTGCTTTGGTTGAACAGTGATCCGAGGTACCTAGGTTTATGTGCCCAATTGCACGTGAGATGGGCTTGTCCATGTATCCGTTGTATAATGGTATTACGCACGATGCCCAGTTTAAGACGGCACAGGGAGGATCAAGTGGGCTGTGATATGGTATATCTGTCGTCTGTCGTGCATGGTGGGGAGCTGCTAGTGACGTGGGTTGTAATAGTTTCCAGGTTCTCCGGCTTTGCAGATAGCCTCGGCAGTGTGATGATGCGCTAGGCCGGAAGTTTTCTAGCGTGTAGTTCTAGCACGTGTTGGCACGTACGGCTCTAGAGAGCTGTCCCATTCTTGAGCGTGCATACAGGTCGTTGGCAAAGGACGGTAGTGATCTTGAGATGGTGATTTGTAGCGAAGATGCATTCGTATGGAAACAGTTTCTTAACACCTAAAGCTGTCGTTGTCCTCATTGTCCCCTTGGAAATGATCCTTACTTATTTTCCATACGTCTGCTCGACCGGCACAGCGCCATTGTCGTCGCTCTCGGTACCCGTCGCGTCTGCACTCTTCAAGCCCATGCTGCTGGTATCGTATCCATTCGCCGTCAAGTACTCTCTGAACCGAACGTCCTCCTGATCGATTGTATCTTGGCCGATATGAGGAAGGAGCAATACCAGCCCAGCAGCTACGAAGGCAAGAGTGGAAGCCACAAAGAAGGGGTTGCGTCCCGCAGCGATTTCATCATCGCCTGCAGCTTTCTGTAGTGCGTCAAGAGCGTAGGAGCCAGCGAAAGCACCAATCTTGCCCACAGCCGCGGCGATACCGTAGTACTGTCCTCTGTCTAGAAGTTAGAAACTGGAGCTTTAGGAATGCGACAAAGTGACATACCGTATACCCGTCGCGCACGTCTTGGAAGCAACCAGACCAATGTTATCACCGGGTCCAAACTCGCCCAGCGCAAGGAAAACACCATACACCACGACGAATCCGGCGACGTTCTCAGGTTTGTTCAACCAAGGATAGCATCCAGCCATGATGAAGCCGATGATACCCTGCAAGGTCACACCAATGAATAGCGTCTTCTTGGGCCCCATGGAAGGTAGATCCGCGACAAAAGCACCAGCAAGGCAACCAGGCATGTAGAAAAAGTTGATGAGGATGTTCCATGCCAGACTCTTCCATAGCGGTGCGGATTCACCTAGTAAATTGGCCAAGATGGACGTTGCGTAGATACCGAATGAGTACGCGCTGAAGTCGTAGATGAACCAGATGATACTGACGATACTTAGGCGGAACCAGTAGTATTTGATGATCAGCAGCCATGGTGTCTTCGCCTTGGCCAGCGACTCGCGCTTGAACGCCTCGGGCTCCTGTAGCTTCAATCGGAGGTATAGCAGCGAAAGAGGTGGAATGATTCCGATGCCCAGGCAGATACGCCAGGCGGCTCGTAGATGGTCTTCGCCCGTAGCGAGGACAACGACGGTCGCGACGATGGCGCTGATGAAGAACGCTAGGTCGATCTGCACGTTGGTGAAGAGGATGAACCACTTGTTTCGCGTTCCTTGCTTGAGTTCGCCGGTAGATTCTGCGCAGCCGACGCTGCCTGCTGGATATTCTCCGCCGATACCTGTTGCATGTCAGTATGTTTATCGGGAAGATATAAATGCATTCCGGCGTACCTATTCCGAGGAAGAAACGGTAAACAACGAGCGCCGTCAACAGGCCACCTGGACTACCTCCAGCTCCGTATGAAGCTGTACCCAAGATGGCGAATAGGATGATGATAATGGTTGAGGTGAACAACGACCATTTCCTCGAAAAGTGATCCGATGTATACCCGAAGAACAGCATGCCGACGACCGTGCCTGCAAAAGTAATACTCGAGACGTTTGCTTGAGCGGACGAGTTCGCATACGAGTCTGGGTAGATAGTTTTGAGCATCGTATTGACTGGACCGATTATCTGAGAATTCCTGTATCAGCATTTCCATTCTCGCAGTTCAGATCTCCATTCGGATATCATGGTGGTGCTTTGGGATGGGGATTGTGGTTGTCGCATAGGGAATTTTCTGGGTGTCGCTTCTTGGGATCGAGTTCTGCGTACATTATTGAGGTAGCCATCGCTGAAAAGACCCGCGCCGCATGCGATAACGGGCCATAATCTTTCCCACCTCCCTTTCTCTGTCTTTGCGACGCTGCCTCTACGTTCGATGTCGCCTTTCGCGTCAGTCGCATTGTACAGCCCCGGTTGGGTTTCTGCAGCGGAAGCCATTGTAGTGTCGCGTGGGGCTTAACCAGAATGCAATCAAGCAGGGTGTCGCGTCACGATTGCCAGCGTAGTAGGATAGCGAGAGCGTCGTTGGAGTAGAAGATAAGCTTTCGTAGGCGGACCGCTCAAACTTTAACGGCTCTCACTTGAGCTGGAGCTTGCGTGCAACCCTGGTACGGCTGTTGTGGCACTCACTGCAAAAGACCCTGTGATCACCCTCACTCGAAGCCGCATCGGGTTTGGTGCAGTCCTGTTGAAGACATTGGACCACTCACAATGGAAGAAAGCTTTTCCCAATACTTGTGGCGTAGGATTGGGAGGCCCACGACGCGGCTGTTACTCCATAAAGCAGGTGCACATTTCCGCCGGGAATATCTGGGTACCGAGCAAGACAGCCGTTGGGGCTACAACTCTATCCAAGGTTACGCGTCTTTCGCCTTCTGGAATGCTGTGGCGTACGGGATTAAGTTCTATTGCCGCTCGCAAGAAATAACGGCAATCAGCGGTTATCAAACACAAAGTTCCTCGTCGATATTGAAGGGGAAGTTGCGTCCAGCCTCAAGCTTTGCCATGCTTTCTTCAGGCGTCCGAAGCCTCCGCGCGTCGCTCGAACAGGTTAGCAACCCTGGCGCCGCTGACGCCGCGCAGAGCTTATCCTGCAGCTGCCGCAACAAAAGGCATGTGAGCACGCGATCTAAAGTACGACATTCGATCAGGACAGCAACCCGAGAGTTTACCTTAGCGTCGAAATTAAACTGCTAGCAAAAGAATTTATAGAGCTCTTAGCTTAAAATAATTATATTAATTTTTTTCTAACTATATAAAGCTAATACTATAGTTATATATTAAAGTATAAAGTTTAACTTATAGTAAGTCTACTTATAAAGCTAGTTTAACCTTTTATATTAGTGTCTTATACCTAATTTTGCAGACTCTATTTAGTAAAAAGATATTAAAAGACGCCTAGCTTTTAAAGTTATTCTAGAACTACTAGAAGATTTTAAGATTTTAATATATTTAGTATATATTACTATTAGTACTAAGGCTTCTAACTAATAATATATTACTTTTAAGGTCTTACTAAGAAGAGAAACTTTTTAATACCTTACTATATTTAATCTTTAGCTATTAATATAATATAACTTAAGTAGCTAATAAAGATAACTACTCTCTTAGTTCTTAAGAGTAACTATAATAGTAGAACACTAATATAGCTGCTATTTATTTAATAGTATTATTACACTAGAAGTAGACTTTAAATACTTTATTCTTTTTAGTCTATTTATTACTACTTTAGCTAAGAATTCTAATAAACGCTTTATACTAGTATATAATAGCTACCTTTATCTTTATAAGTAGAGCTATCTATAGCCTAAGCTTATATATAAAGTTATAAGTATAGATAGCGTAGATAATTAATAGATTACTTTAAGTAGAAAGAGTAATACTAGTAATATAATAACTATTTTATTACTTTCTTTAAAGTAAGTATAGCTTATAAAAAAACTTTTATATATTACTAGTAAGTTACTTAAAAGCTTAGCTATAATAAAGAACTATAAAAAGTCTTAGTCTATATATTAAAAGCTTTTATAGTAGTAGTATAATAATCTTAATAGTATTAATAGTAGTAATAGTCTTAGTAGTCTTAGAATATAATATAAGATAGGTAAAGTAGGTTTTAAAAGCTCTAATAATAGCCTTTATAATAGACTTAATAATAGTCTATATAATAATTACTAAAATAGTCTAACTAAGAGCTTTCTTTTTAGTAGTAGTCTTAGAGTAGTTTATAAAAGCTTTAATAAGTAACGTAGTATAAGAATATAATTAATATAAGTATAAAAAAAGGTAATATAACTAGTAATAAGATTAGCTTTAGATAGACTTACTAACACTAGAAAAACTTATAAAAAAGTAGTAACGTAGTTAAGAGCTTATTTAGTTAGTATAGCTTTTAGTATTAGATTTAAGCTACTATTTATATCTTTAATAAGTCTTTAGATTTTTAATTTTACTATAAGCTATAAAATAAGAATAAAAGTAGAGAATAGAGAGTATATATATAAAAGTATAATTTTGTAAGCTAAGATTTTAGCATTTTATTACTTTATAATCTATAGCTTAGTTAGTTATAAGCTATTAAGAATATATAATTATATTATAATTCTCTCTACTATAGTATAAGTAGACGTTAGTATTTATAAAATAGTTACTTTACTACTCTAAATTTTAAAAGCTTTAACTACGCTAGAAGTAGTAGTACTAAGAACTTAAGTCTTAGTCTACCTAACGCCTATACTTCTAAATATAGAATTTTAATCTTTTTAGAAATACGTCTTTTTATATATTAGTAATAGACTTTACTCTTTTTAGACTAGTTTACGCTATAGAATTAGTTTACTAATAAAACCTTTTATATTAGTTTTATATTAAAGTTTATCTTTTAATTCTATTTTATTAATTAATAGTATTTTAAGTAATAAAAATTTAGTTAATAAAGCTTAGTATTAACTAAGTTTTACTAAAGTATTTAATAGTATCTTAGTAGTTATATTTAGCTTATTTATAAATAAATAGCTATTTATTAATTTTAAGTTTATAAGTAAGTAGCTAGCTACTTTTTTATTAAGCTTAGTAAAAAGTATAAGTATTACTGTTATTAATATTAGAAGTATTTTAATTATATATAAAAAAGCTTACTTATATTTTAGTACTTATTTACTAAAAAAGTATATTATTTATATTAGCTTATAGTAGTATTATAGTAGTTTATACTAGTATAGTTTAAAATAAAAAGTAGTTAAGAAAATTAAGTTTTTTTAAGTATAAGTTATAGCTAAGTAGCTAGAAATAAGATTTACTAAGATATATTTTTAACTAATAAGTAACTATCTTACGTAACTTTAAAAGACTGTAGCATTAGCAAGCCTTAGGCGATGTGTAGTATCTTACCGCCTAGGTGTGTTTGTATTCGACGAGCAGACTGCGCAGTAGATACAGTATACCAGCCATGTAACCATGTGCTGCTTCCCACGTGGAGATAAGAGTTGTGGACGTAAAGCCAAACTTTACGCAAGCGGGGCCACAGTCTTACATACTTTTCCTAACTTCTCGCCAATGTAGGTGGCTGGTAATCATGAATGGTCGAGAACCACCCCTTGGCAGAGCAGACAACCCTCCCTCCGACCCAAAACCCCAACGCTCATACAACGGAGAAAGCGCGGCAAGCGGGGAGCAGGAAGAACACGAACAACAGCACCGTGCGCGATTCTATTGAGATCCAACACGGCATCTCTGCGGGGGAACCATCGGTGATTGAATCAGTACACAGTATCCATCGACTCCATCGTGTTTCCAGTTCGGACCGATAACCAACGTTGCGGCCCGCGGCGTCTTGGGAATGTATAACAAGACCGAACGATCCACGTGAGCAAGTTGAACGAAGGTGCCCAATGTGTGAATCGTGAAAGAATGAATTAGATGACTACATTACTACATACTCATCTATTGTATGTGCTGCGTACAGGAAATAGATGTGTTGCATATTGCATTTCTGCAGGGTATCACGCGAAAGACATTACCAAAGACATGTACTCAATCCTTCCCACCCCATGTCCCCTTCAAACAAGCTGGCTTTTTACTTTTTATCCGTCGCCTTGAGGTGCTCGAACGGGATCGAGGACTTCTCGACCGTTGTCGTCACTTGTCCGCGTGAATTCGCCCTGTCCATCTCCATGAACCAGTCATCGCCCTCGCTTTGCGTCAAGCTTTTTGAGCTCCGGTTCTCGTTGCTCGGGATACGGTATAGGTGGCGTGATGATTCTTGACTGGGACGGCCGGCGAGGTCCATGCCCATTGTCCGGCCTACAGATGAGGCGGTGCTTGGTTTTCGTCCTCCTCCAAAGCCGGTGGTTGGACCGACGGATGAAGCGGTGCTTGGTTTGTGATGATGGTGAATGGATGCCTTCTCGCCCGACTTTCGAGGTGGTGCTCTGTCGGATATGGTGGTAACAACGCCCATCTTGCTATCCCCACCTGACGATTGTATCTTTCGGTCGCTGAGGCTGATGCCGCCGCTGGAGTCGAAGCTATCGTTTCTTGTAACATGTTCGACGTGGATCTGTACCTCGTTGACGACGAAGATCTTGTTGGAAGCCAGTGTTGCTATGGCGGGCCAGAAGATGGGTATGGAGGCTGTGATGATAGCGAAGTTGACTTCGAGAACGGCGAAAATATAGACGATGGGCGTATGGAAGGACATGTCGAGGATAGGCTTGGTACCAGCTTTGTTAACAGACATAGCGATCATGCGACCGACAGCTACGATGACGACACTGGTGATTGTCAGTATGAGGCTTTCTTGGAAGCTCATTGTCCACTTACACACAGCCCAAGCTGAACAGACCGACCAAGCCTGCTCGGCTTTTACCCGCAATCCTTAGCGTGGTCACGAAAGGCAGAGGTACTAGAAGAACCAAAATATCCAGTAAGCAATTACTGACAGCATGGCCCAAGAACATGTGGAAAAAGTCGGCAGGGTCTTTGCTGCCCCATCCAATGCATGTGCCTTGCAATGTTGGGTTCCAGTTCTTTCGGATGGGGTTGCAGGGGAAAAGCGCGAGCATGAAGAAAGTCAATCCCCAGAGTGAGCATATCAATATCATGCCCCAGGTGATGCGGCGTGCGAGTCGATATTGAGCGGTAGTCGTGGAGGGCGCGGCTTCGGCAAAGAGTCGCAGATATTGTATGAGGATGGAGAGCTTGATGAGTGTTGTACTTGCGGTGTACGCAGCATTTGTCGCATAGATGTGCTGAAGCCAAAGTTAGCCTGGTTAGTCAATGTTATGTCGAGACGAAGTACCTTGAAATATGCCGTTAGATGTTCAGCATCAAGTGTCCACAAATGCAGCCCAAGACCATCCTCGGGCACTATAAATGATTAGTCAACCGCATTGTTCGTGGGATCTCAACAAACATACTCATGCAAACCATGATATCTCCGATGAAACTCGCCGTAGCAGCGAGAACAACAAAGACATCATCCCAACCCCAAAGGCGCTCCTTGATACGGAACCATAATCGGAAGCTCAATGTGAAGATGGCGAGTGCCTGATAGACTTAGTACATGACGTCTGATGGGGTGACTTCTCAACAATCGCACGTACCAGAAAGGAAACAGTGACTCCGAGGATTGTCGCAGGCTCGTTGACGTTTGGCAAGCTCGCATTGTCAGGATGGTTTTTCGGATCTTGTAACAGAGCAGTGTCGGTGCTCATGTTTGCGCACTCGATGTGGAGGTATTACGGTAGAGGCGAGCGAGCGTCGTGTCGGTTAGCGAATCCGGATATATGTGAAGGTAGTATAGCTAGTTGCGATAAAGCTCCATTACATGGTCCTGCCAACGTTCTGGAAAGATGGAAGATGGACCTGCAAGAGATGGTGCTACAATGGATCCAAATCGAGGCCGCGTTCGAGGCTGCATCAGACGAGGAGGTGTAGTGGTCTAATACGTTAAACGGTGGGTCTCTCGTGCCGAACGTCCAAGTCATGACATGCGTGCGTTGCCCTCCCTACGACACATGGTGCAACCCCTGCTGTCCCGCATGGAGGATCAAAAACGGGGTCGTGCAACTAGCGGCAGGTGAGCCTGTACATGTCCGAACCCCTGCTGTGATAGGTGTGATGGGTTGCAGCGCAAGGGCTTCTCCTACTCGGTCCTTGTGAGACATTAGACACTGGCGTAACTGGCAACGCTTCTTTCGAAGATGACAGCGTTTGACTAAGCTGGCGACCTATCATTTACACATTCGTCAACGAACTACAACGCGGGGGCGCCGCAAGGGTCCACATTAAGGGGGGCGAAAGCAAGTCATGGAGGTTGTCTGATCGCTTGTCGTTCACCTGTGTTGCAGCCACGAACAGGATGAGCAAAAAGTCGACAAGAGTGCGCGCGATGGTGGCAACAGGACAGTCTGCCGACACTCGAGTTTGATTGGTACCCCGCAAAACAGCCTTGCAACCTGGACGCCTGAAACCAGATAGCCCAGAACTTTGTTGCTTAGGTTTGCTTTAGATGCTGAATATATGCCACTTTCTTGATTTTTCTTCTCCTAGCCTTGCTCAAGTTCCTGCAATAGATGTGCCGCAATGTCGCTTCATCACAAACAAAGGAAAGAAAGCCGGCTGGACACAGGCGAGCCAATAGAGTCCAGGATCTGTGAGCGAGCGTGCAGCCTGTCTTATCCAGGGGATCCTATTGAAGATCAAATCCTTTGCGAAGGAAGCTCCCGTTGGTGGCGTCGGGATGAAGGAGCATGATGTGGAATGAATGGTCGCAGGTCGTTCGAACAGCTACGGTTCGCAAGGGTGGATGACTCGTTTCACGACTCTCCGGGGTCCACCACACGAAGCGAGCAGCTATAGAGCCAGCCCCCCTGCTTGCAAAGTCTCATGGCCTCTGGTCACAACAGTGGCCATGGAGATCTCGGTGTTGCCGTATGGTTCGCATCGCATTTCGGAGCCGGCCAATGGAAATATAAGTCTAGTTGCACGCGAAGTTTACAGTTTCGCGGAGGTTGTAGCTCTAGTCGAGCGCGCGGGCGACACGGTCCTTTACCGGGGCATGACGCGACGATGGTTCTGTAGCGGCGCGGCGGTATTCCAGGAAGCGTCCCGTTTTGTCCCCATGTCCCTTTCCTTTTAACCTCCTATCCGCTATGGCAGTTCCAGCCTGGGGCTTCGGGGCAACAAACATTTGAGGACTACGCCTCGGTCAGATATCGGCAAGGGAAGTCTGTAGCGCAGCCCACTGTATCTGATGGCGGTGCTGGGCCTCGTGGAGCGATTCATGGATCTGGCATGTTACGACTTCGCAACATGGCGAATGTATCGCTATAGGAGAGTTGGACTAAGGGCGTGCTGCATTATGGGTAGGAGATTAAAGAGAACCCACGCCGCAGCCATAACCACGCCCCGCGCCCTGTTTCTACCTCAATGTCGCTTGGTAGCATCGACGCAACCTTGGAATGCAGCTCTCGTATACCGGCAGCCTCTCCGGGTCCATGATGAGGTCAGATGAAAAGCGATGAAACGTGAGGGTGTAGGGGGGTTCGCGACTCTGCATGGGTGATGGTAAGCGGCCAAGGGTCTGAAAAAGCATCCGAGATCAACAGGGCAGTTGCCCAACGTCGTCGCATGGCCACACACCCTCCACCTGCCATGAGGCGCAACACCTTATCTAGCTGAAGCCATATTACTCTTTCTCAGCTATACTGAAGAGTACAGCTGCCTCGGCATATTTGCTTTCCTATCGCAGTAGAGACTTTGGGGAAGAGGGCTAACGCTTCGAGGCTCGCAACACCGTGTACCTAAGTAAGCTTGCGATAACGCGCCGCCGTTCGAGGCCATCGATAAACGCAGCATCGCTCCCACTACTGCATCAGAATCCATCCCGGGATCCTTCGCGATTTCAGAGCGGTTTGATGAAAAAAGCATAGGACCCTCCCGCGATGTATTTGCAACTTCCATCACTCCTCGGACCCAACGTGAACGCGTATGCGTGGTATGCCTCTAGGATCCATGGACGGCAGTGAAACAGCACATCGGAAAATTTGAATCGGACGTTGCGCGACGGCTGGCATACGTGCCGAAACAGAGCTTCCTAAACTTGATGGCAGATGCAGTCAAGCGCCCCAGTTCTGCTTCACCGTTTTGTCCGCACTGCCCTGGACCCTGTTCAGACATAGATCCGGTGGCTATCCTCAACGGCAACGGCTAGGTAGTAGGACCAAACATGGTTCCGCGGGCAGTAGCTGCCGACCTCAGACCAAGCTATCGATGCAACCAACAGCCAACGGCTATCACAACATTTAGTCCAGCAACGCTGACCATACCGCTTGTACCCGACCATATACGTTCGCTCCATTTTCCTCTTCCCACAAAACTCCGGAATCGATTCTGCGCCTACCTCAGCCTTTTCCCACGCGGACTCCACCAGAAAGCGGGCCTGCAAAGCGTTACCTCGAACAGGCCAACGTCCGGGATTCTTCTCGAATGAATCCACAAAAGCCCCTCTTGACAATCCACTGTACGACCCAAAAGAAAGTCCACGTTGCGTGACCACGGAAGCGGCAGAACTACTCGACTCATGGCCCGACTGATGTCCACATCCAGTGGGACGGTCTTCTCCCAAGGGGGTGAGTTGCCGCTTGTGGCTACTCATTTAGGGTGCAAGTAGACGGTGCCAAGACATGGCAATCCGAGCGATGCGCGCGCCTTGGTATGGCTGTCTTCGGGCTTATCATCGCTCAGGCGTTACAGACAATTACACTGTGGGTGACGTTTTGTCTATCTTGGGACAGAGAAGAGACAAGTCGGGGCGACTGCGGTACATCGGCGGGTTTTGCATCGGCGCGAACTGTACGTGATGAACCTCGTTGCTTCTGCATAGTAATCCCGCCAAGTATCCGAGAGATATTAAAAACACGATTGCTCAATAGTCTGCAACCTCAAAGTAGAGACAAAGCCTAGTGTATTTGTACAATACTGTAACCTGTACAGCAGGGCAAGGTAACGTCACTGACCCTGTGCCTGTGTTGTCTATCATACGCAAGTAAGCCGATGTCTACAGAGACAGCTCGTGTGAGAACACAATCGGCTCGGCGACAGCTCACATGAGACCAGACGTAACTCCACATGCGATCCTGGAAACCGCCGAACACCCGTTGCAATCCCGTACCTTTTCTCAAAGTAGACATCTGCTCTGCAACCTGAGTAGCATCTCCGAGTTCGACTTCTTTAAAAGAACCAAGTCTTCCCCGGTTTCTACAACCGCGCCGATAACGCACGATGACATCCTACTGACATGGCACCGCGAGTCCTACCAAATATTTCTCGATTGATCCGCTTTGTCTTTGCTGTAGAAGGGATGCGTGACTTGCTGCCACTATCTGTAGGATGAGACCATGTCGCATCTCCAGGAAATACAAACGACAATATATCTTTCTCCAGAGACCCAGCCAGATTGACCTTGATCTATCTCTAGTCTGACTGCCAGCTCACCCATGTGCGCGCCGTGTCCTTGCACGGCAATTCCAACGACCTGCTCAACGTGGACATTTCGATGGACTGGCTGCGAGAACGCACAACGTGGCGCTGGTGACGAAGCGTTTGTATGCTATTGTGCACTCTAATAAAAGTTCAAGCCTTTTTCTCCAGAGTAAAATTGCACAGGTGCGGCGAAGACGACCGGACTGACGTAATCGCAAATAGTGAGAGATGTTTTATCACAAGACGCCTTAAACGCCTGGTCGAACCCAACGTCTATTGCGCGTGAAGCAGACGTAGATCAATCTTCAGTACTACTACATCGCTGGTTATTGTCATCTCCTCGCCCTTTGCGAAGCGTTGACGTATGATGTCTGATGATGGGAACGCAGATTGAACCTGGATATTTCAAGTGCCTGAGGGGAAAATGGTGAAGACTGACAAATGCGATCAAGGAACAGCAAAGAGAGAGGGGCAGATGCGTCTCGAATGATGACATTATGCAGAGAACAGGAGTATTGAGCAAATCAAACCGAACAACGCAGACAGCAACTCGAAGATATCCCATACATCCAACCTCCAACACATCTTCCCCACCCCTCTCCTCCCACCCCACAATCCCCGCGCACGCCCTCACACCTAAGCAGTCTTCCTCCACTGCCCCCAGACACCCAGCAACGAACTCGTCGTACCCGCCAATCCCACAATGCCATCATCCAGATCGACCCAGCCCAGCGCGCTGCTCGGAATAGTAATATCGCAAAGATCGCTAACCAACTGCACTTTGACAGCATTAAGCTCCTTCTGCAACTTCTTCGTCTCAACCACCTTCTCCGGGTCCGAGGACTGAGTGATGGTCTTGGAGTGCTGGAGCAGGTTGTAGTATTGGTAGAGGCCCGAGGCGATGGAGAAGGAGATGCCGGCGAACCAGGCGCGGTAGCCTTCGCGGAGGAGACGCGGGGCGAAGGAGGATTTGCGGATGGATGTTGCGTCGAGCTGGGGGGGTTTGTTAGTTTTCCTGATCTGTTGTGTTTTGTGTTGTTGAGGTGAGAGGACTCACCACGCAAGCATTGTCACAGAGCATGTAGAATGCATATCCCAACTGTCTTCCTACGGCTGTGAACCTCAACACGGGGTCCATGCTCTTGGCATCGCTGGCTACAGCCGCGGCGCGGAAGTGCTCGACGAACTTGCCCACGCGCATCAACTTGCGCGTCGCGCCGAAGGTCTTCTTGGTCGCTTCATACGGGGCGATGGCCGACGCGGGTCGGTTGGTGCGGTACAGGTACCAGGCGAGGAAGCGCGAGAAGTATTGGAGGGTGCGGAGGACTTTGTCACGTCCGACTGGAGGGAAGGGTTAGTGAGGGATGTTCATGTTAGGATGTATGATACGGGGTAGGTAAGACGGGGGTTTCGGAGGTGAAATGGGATGACGCGGGATAGACGGATTGAATTGTGGGTATGGAGAGTACGAGAGAAAGAAGCATACCAGTCGTCGCAACAAACTTCAAATAATGCGACACCGTCGGGTGGTAAACCAAAGCATCAGCAACCATCTTATCGGCTTCGTCGCTACCCACGAATACGCTTAGTATGTATCGCGAAGGAGAGAAGTCCAGCTTCGAGTCGTCGTATTAATTGTCCGTCGTACTAGGGCGCGCGCTTGCTCTCGAGATAGGTGAATTCGAGTAAGGAAGGAACGTATGGGGGTGTGTGGTAGTGGAATGCGGAGATGGGTTGCGGAAGCGCAGGGAGTTCGGGCTTTGGATCTGATGCCATGCCAGGCCCCGTTTGCCGGGGAAAACGCGACCGACCTCGGCAACTCGATCCGCCTGCGTCACGGGCAACGTGACCTAGGGCGCGCGTACTTGGGAACTGGTGGCATGTGAATGTTGGCCACAACTAGTATTTTTTATATTGGAACCCTCTCTACAGGATAGCTTAAACTTCCATCACGCGTATCTGGGTAGTCCTATAATATCTTTCATTGTTATCGCGACTCGTTGCAGCCGACTAGTAGTCATGAGGAGCGCATGAGACCATATTTTTAGGTAGTGAGAGTTTAATGAGCTTATTTGGCTATCACATGCCGTATGAACATCAGGAAGCCCTTCCAGACCCTACTCACAGACCTGATCCGTTCTGCCATGTGGAAATATTATACACGTTGAAGATGACTTTTCCATCATCACCCCAGGCATTCCTGCCAGATCCCAGACGCCGATAATGCTACCCATCTAAACCTTGTAGAAACAGAATGCATGATAAAAGTCCGCAGCTTCCAACTCTTCTTCCGAAGTCAAGAGTCGGCCAGTCGAGCGATCTCTGACCTTCATGACTTCGCTCAGAGGACCCAGAATAGGATCATCCTTTTGCTCCTCCCAAACCTCTCTGAAGGGCTTGCGGTACTGCAGCTCGAGGTTGAAGTCCTCTGCCAGCGCTCGGAAAGCTTCCCAGGGAACCACGTACTCGGGCGCCTCAACGGCTTCAGTGAGCCAGTATGAGTACTTCCAGCCAAACGGCGGACGGAAAGTACCATCAGCAGGTGTCTTGCCGGGGAACTTGACGCTGTAGATGCTGTTGCCGAAGCCGAAGCCCTCGTCCTCCACTTCACCGTCCTCTTGTTCGTCCTGTGCCTTCTCCTTCTCCTTCTCCTTGTTCTTCGGTTCGTCTGCCTTGTCGTCGTTCGCGTGCTCGGTATCGGCGGGCTTGGGACTATCAAGACTCTTCTCCGGGTCCCAGTCGTCCTCGTCGTCGCTTGCGAATGCGGGGCGGTCATCGTCGTCATCGGCAACGTCAACATCAGGCGGTGCTGTGCCTTTGGCCTTGTGGTGTTCAATGACCTTTTGCGACAGCACGTCCGAATTGGGTATGCAGCCAATGAAGCGTCCACCTTTCTTCAGTGCACCTGCGACATTCCGTAGCATGCCTCTTGCCTTGGACTCGCTCTCGAAAGCGTAGTGCATGCAGAACATCATGGTGACCATGTCCCAACCACCGCCGCCCCAGCGCTGGCTCATGGCATTGCCGCCGCCGGCTCCGGGGTCGATACCAACTTCCTTGATGATGGGTATGTCGCCTAGCCACTCTCCGAAGCAGTCTTTGGCGTAGAACTCGCCGTGAAACAAGCGCCGGTTCTTCCTCTGCATCTGGGCGAATCTGTCCTTGGCCTGCTTGATCGACACATCTGCGGGATCGCATCCAACGTATAGCTCCACCTTCCTCGACTTCTCCCACTTGCCCAGGTCTCCGCCCTTTCCGCATCCGACATCGAGAACCTTGATATTGCGCTCGTCGCCGATGAATTTCTGAATGATGGACGATTTGACCCAGTTGTTGAAGCTGCGCAGGCCCTTGATCTTGCTGTCTGTGTTGCGCCATTCGCGGCCTCGCTCTGGGACGGCGTTGTAATGCTGCTTGACGACATCGTGCACACCTCTCTGCGCAGCTTCCTGCTGGGCTCTCCTCGCCGCCTCTTCTTCTCTTGCTTGCGCACGCTTTCGGGCGGCTTCGCGGTCGGCGGCTGATACTCGGGCACCTGCTCCAGGGCGCTTTCGCTGACGGGGCGGTGACCGTGATGGAGATCTCGAGGGTGAGCGCGCACGCTTTCTGCCTTGGTCGTTGTTCGCCATGTTGTGAAGTTTGGTGGTACGCGTCTGAAGGCCGGCTCCAAGTCCGACGCGTTGGATGGGGATAGGTAGTTTGCAGTGGCTCGGCTGAGATCTTCCAGGGACTGTTTTGATGCGAAAGGCAGAATTGAATCTCTACTGCAAATAGAAAGAGAGACTGAGAAGATAGGAGGAGCGAGTGAGGTAGCTTCTGTAGTTCTAGTTTGCGCTGGTCTCAAAGGCTGTCCGTGCGCGAGCTTGACTACGTCGGCGGAAGTCGAGCGGCGGGCATCATTCATCATAGCAACATCGCACACGGTCACGCCCCGTCCACCTTTACCACCACCCACCACCGCCCATCCCCTCACACCGCAAAGCAAACTCCAAGATGGGTGACCCGCAATTCGCCAAGTACCCCGACCTCCAGCTGTCGCAGAACATCTTCCAGCTCACCAATCCCTCCGCCTCCAAACAAGCCAAGCAATCCGCCCTCAAGTCGGTCCAAGATGCCATCACCGAGAACAAGATGGCGCCGCTCTACCGGTACCTCGCCCACCCGGTAGACGGCGTCCTGAATGCACAGGGCGAGGGCAGCGCAGACCAGCCAAACAAGAACCGGAGACCGTCTACCAGCTTAGCGACGATGCTTGCCACACGCACGCCCTCGTTAGAAGTTCCGCTGTCGTGGGACGAGAAACTCTATGAGAGCCTTAAGGCGGAGAGCGAGAAGGAGCTCGAGGCGATACAGAAGGAGGAGGAAGAGGCCGAAGAGAAGGCAGGCGAGACCGAAGTACAGGCTGCGAGGGGCAAGCGCGCAGAGCTCTACAACCGCATAGGCGACAAGGTGTGCAGAGCAGTATATATCATCAGATGACAGGACTAACAAAGATTCAGGACAAAGCCATCGCCAGCTACGAGGCTATCTTCGAGAAGACAGGCATCCTAGGCACCAAGATCGACCTCGTCCTCGCCATAATACGCGTTGCGCTCTTCTTCGGCGACAGAATATTGGCCAAGAAGTCGATTGACCGGGCAAGCGCATTGGTAGAGAGCGGTGGTGACTGGGATCGCCGCAACCGTTTGAAGGCATACACTGGTCTACACTACCTCACCGTCCGATCACACTCGCAGGCCGCCCCGCTACTGCTCGACAGCTTGTCCACATTCACCAGCTACGAACTATGCAGCTACTCAAGTCTCGTCGTCTACGCCATCCTCGCCGGTTCCGTGTCACTCAAGCGTGTTGACTTCAAGTCCAAGGTTGTGGATGCGCCTGAGATCAAGGCCATCGTCGGGACTTCAGAAGAGAAGCTCTCGGCAATCACTGGCCAGGCATCGGCAGGACCAACAGCAGGCGACGAGGAGATGGCAGATGCGTCAGGCTCGACAGCGACACCAGTACCCACTCTTGTCAACCTCACCACTCTCGGCGGACAACAGGAGAAGGAGGTGCCTGTTGACTTCACACCACTGTCGAAGCTCGTCAAGAGCCTGTACGAGGGTGACTACAAGACCTTCTTCGGCGCTCTTGGTGAGGTAGAGACCAACTTCCTCAGCCAGGACCGCTACATGTACGAGCACCGTGGCTGGTACGTGAGGGAGATGCGCCTACGGGGATACCAGCAACTCCTCCAGTCGTACAGGGTCGTCGGCCTAGAGAGCATGGCCAAGGACTTTGGCGTCACCGTTGACTTCCTTGACAAGTGAGTGATATCCATCTTTCCCGTTCCAGCATCTTTGACTAACAACACACAGGGACCTCGCTCGATTCATCGCCGCCGACCGCATACCCTGCACCATCGACCGCGTCAAGGGCATCATCGAGACCAACCGACCCGACGACAAGAACAAGCAGTACGCAGACGTAGTCAAGCAGGGTGACCAGCTCATTACCAAGCTGCAGAAGTACGGTCAAGCCGTCAGGCTGAGGGGCAGTGAGCGTGGCTAGACTGTCACGACGAGGTGGATGTGTAATGATCTTGAGGCATTGTAGACTTAGACATACCAGCGCAAAGACCGCTGAATGGAAGCAAAAGCATACCATGACCGTCTGTACTTTCCTGTTGTGGCTCCCCGGGTGGCATTGCCATATTCGCGTCGTGGGTTTAGTTCCGATATCTCCGTGATGCAGGTGCGGCTCAACGAGCGTATTATGAAGGTGCGGTGAGATAACACAAAAGCAATGCTCCCTTCCATCGTACAACATACCCACGCGGCGTCCCGTGTCTTCAGAATCATTTCTACGCCCACGTTTACATCACATCGTTCGTAACAAGCTCCAACCCAAGCTTCTGGTTGAGACCCGCGTGGGTGGGGTCATCGCCTCGAGCAGCCGCCGATAAGCATCAATCAGGGTCCATCGACATGTCGCCGTCATCGGCTCTGAAATGCGCCTGTTCACTACGCCCTCCAGCCATGGCCCGTCGACGCCTTGGTGGCAGCGTGGGCTCTAGAGGTATTTGATCCCACTGCTCCTTTGTGCATGCGACGAGTAAAGCGTAAGAGATTGGCATATCCGCAACGCGCCGAGCCACCGAGGGGCAGCATCGTAGTGGCTCTACCCTACAAGTAGTGGGGCACCACGCGACGCAGCATAAAAAATATAGGCCAGCCATTGACGCACATCATCTACGTGTTTCGAGTACGTCGCGGGATTGAGTAGCGCTCAGAGATACACTTTTCGCCTGAGCTAAGTTATAGTCTGGACGTGTGCTCACCACCTTAGTCCTGTATAGACCCTTCACCTCCTCCACCCCTCAAACCCTATCTCCCTTCCTCGCTGGACGCGTAACGACCCAACTTTACAACCCCCCGTCGCACCTTCCTCAGAGTCGAAGCATCATGTCCAAGGCACCGCAGAAGGTGTTGCAGATTGGCAACATCAACCCGCACGTCAAGGCAGCCAAGTATGCCGTCCGTGGTGAACTAGCCGTCAAGTCGGAAGAGTACCGCGCCAAGCTGGCAAAGGGCGAGGGCAAGGACCTTCCCTTTGACACTGTCATCGCGGCCAACATCGGAAACCCCCAGCAACTAGACCAAAAGCCAATCACATTCTTCAGGCAGGTCGCGAGTATACTCGAGAACCCCGGCCTGTTGGAGCACGAGGATGTCCTGCTCAAGAGCCTGGGATACAAGTCGGATGTGCTTGACCGCGCAAGGAAGCTGCTGAAGGAGGTCAAGAGCGTGGGCGCATACAGTCAGAGTCAGGGTGCGCCAGGCATCAGGCAGAGCGTTGCAGAGTACATTGAGCGTGCGTATCTCACTACACCAATACAGACATTGAACTGACGGAAACAGGTCGCGATGGCTACCCAGCAAAGTTCGAGGACATCTACCTCAGCAACGGCGCCTCATCAGGCGTGAACACCCTCCTCCACACCATCTGCGCGAAGCCCGAGACCGGTATCATGGTGCCCATCCCCCAGTACCCTCTCTACACCGCGACCCTTTCCGTCCTCGACGCCCGCTGCGTGCCATACTACCTCAACGAAGACCAAGCATGGGGCACATCACTCGACTCAATTGCGACTGCATACGAGAGGGCTGTGAAGGAGGGCACCGATGTCAAGGCTATCTGCGTCATCAACCCGGGTAACCCCACTGGCGCGTCGCTGCCCGCCGAAGACATCAAGGCTGTGCTCAAGTTCGCCGCCGAGAAGGGTCTCGTCGTCATCGCCGACGAGGTCTACCAGACCAACGTCTTCATTGGCGAGTTCATCTCCTTCAAGAAGGCTCTACGCGACCTGCAAAAGGAGTCACCCGGCCAGTACGACCACCTCGAGTTGGCTTCTCTGCACTCAATTTCCAAGGGCATGGTCGGCGAGTGTGGTCACCGAGGTGGCTACTTTGAGCTTATCGGCTTTGACCCGGAGGTCGCGCAGGAGGTCTACAAGTTCATCTCTATCCAACTGTGCCCGCCAGTCCTGGGCCAGTGTATCGTGGAGATGATGGTCAACCCACCAAAGGAGGGCGAGCCAAGCTACGAGCTCTACAATGAGGAGTACGACGGCATCTTCCACGGATTGAAGAAGCGCGCGTACGCTTTGTATGAGGCGTTCAAGCAGATGGAGGGTGTCGAGTGCAACGAGCCACAGGTACATATTCCACGCCAACTACACATCGCATAGCTAACCCAAACATTAGGGCTCCATGTACCTCTTCCCCACCATCCACCTCCCAGAAAAGGCCGTCCAACAAGCCAAGAAGGAAGGTCGCGCGCCCGACGAGTTCTACTGCTTCCGCATGCTCGACGCCACAGGTGTCTGTGTTGTTGCTGGTACAGGCTTCGGACAGAAGGAAGGCACGCTGCATTTCAGGACGACCTTCCTTGCCCCTGGAACCGACTGGACAGGGCGCATTGTTAAGTTCCACGAGGAGTTCATGAAGGAGTTTAAGTAGACGTGTTGGCCGATAACAGGTTGGATGCGTAGACATGGTTGGAGCGTGAGATACGCTACGTATGACATAGATCTCATGAACAACATAACTTGTTTTACTATCATTTCCCAGTCTATTACTATACTTTGACCTGTGTAATTGCCGAAGTACGTAGTAATGGTGGGGGCGGGGTAAAGAGGATTGATATATCCGAAGACGATCGCGATATCGCAACTGCCGTGCATTGTACCTGAATGGACCCTTGTCTTGGCTTATGCCGAATGACATGGGATATATACATAGCTCCACGCCAGTGCGCAGCGTCATGTATATCGCGTGCGTTCTTGCTCTGTACGCTTCTGGTTATACCTGTCTACGTACCTAGGTATTCTTTTGTAATTATTGCGCAATTCCATAACAGCAGCTTCATCTCGCCTACCTAACATCATCATCGTCATTATCCAAGTCGTCATCACCATCAAATCAGCACCAACACCACAATGTACATCCAAAACCGATCTCCCTTTAACACACTCTCAACCCTCGAATCCCTCCCCGACGAACTCCTCGACCTAATCCTCTCCCACACACCCTCCAGAACCACCCTCCACACCCTCACCCTCGTCTCCCGACACCTAAACCGCCTCGCAACAGCCCACCTCTACACGCACATCACGCTCTACGGCGCTGACTTCAAGTACCTGCGTCCGCTCGCTCTCCTCTTCTGGACGTCTCCGGCACATCGCCAGCTAGTCCGTTCTTTTTCCGTGGTTCATGCGTATGGCGGGAATCTAGATCCGTGGCCGAAGTGTGAGGGGCTGGATTTGGATGCGGTGATTAGGGGGAATGTGGAGTGCTTTGTTAGGAGGAGTGATTGGGGGGTCTGGGTTGAGGAGGTGAGTCGTGTCTTTGCATGGAGAACGTGTGAGATGGTTTACTGACGGAGCGCGCTCATGTTCTAGGTTAGGGATGGGAGTGATTCGACGCGCATTGCGAGCCTGTTGTTGAGAAGCTGTCCGAACCTGAAGAGGATGCAGTTGCCAGGGTTTGAGTTGGTGGATCCGTGTGGGAGGTGAGAGTTTGGACTGCACCTGCATAGTTGATGCTATGCGTCGCAAATGCGTCGCTGTGGCGTTCAAGGCTGGGTAATGTACTGTGTACGTCAGCTGAAAACGCGCACCTCCTAGGAGGACAGAACGCCATACCGAATTGAGGTGTTCGGATAGTCTGGGACTGCAGAGACAGTCAGTATGTCTCGCGGACTATGCACCGAGGTACCCCGGGACGCAGCTCTACCTTCCAAGGTGCATGATCCACGCCTCCAGCCTTCAGATATGCAAGACCCGCACGAGAGATCACTTTGAAGCTGTTTAGACCGAAATATGGGTGTGGCTGGAGATCAGCAATGAGTTACCACTGGATTACACGCGGCATGAGCCCACCCGCTCTGGCTACACATCCGTAACGGTCGAAGTTGACAACAACAGAATTTCGTCAACAAGAAGGTGCCGCTAAGTTGCGCGTTCCTGCAGCGAAATATGTCAGGGTCGTCGCAGCGCATACGAGCTCATTCGCCCTCGCCGTTTGGGCGACATGTAAAGAGGGTCGGCCCTCTACCGCGGTACCACATCCTCATCATGCGCGAACACGACAACACATTCGTAATGCAACATACTATCAGAGATGCTTCGTTTATCTAGTGGGTAGTATGGATATGTTGGGCCTGTTGACGAACAACAGAGGTATATAACACGGTCAGCGCCACGGTGTGAGCTGAGCTGTGTACATATCTGGAAGCGACGTGGACTCGCTACCGCGATCGCAAGGTGGAAGAGTTATTTTTCTTTGTTGAGAGAATTTTTTACGAGACAGGGTCTCCTTTAACATATCGCTATTCTCACTCATCAGTCCTTTCCAGGAGCACCGGAGGAACGCTCACTCTTCTTCGAAGATGTCTTCATCTGACTCTACAATGGGTACGAAACCACCTACAACGGAGCGCAAAGTCGACTTCGTCATTGAGGAACAGGACTTGGGAAGTGTACCACTTACTCAGCCCCAAGTCTTCAACAATACCCTCTCTCGCCGCCTCAGTCGCCCTACGCTTCCTCCTTCCCTCCCCTCTCAGACACCCTCCGCCAAATGGAAGCGATCGGAGGGTTTTTGGCGATCATTCGTTGCCATATGCATCCCATTACTTCTCTCCGCTCTCGAGGGAAGTGTAACCAACACCGCCCTCCCTACTATCTCGGAGGCCTTGGATCTCGGCACCAAATTCTCCTGGGTTGCGACCGCGTTCCTCCTCGCAAGCACCATCTTCCAGCCTCTATACTCTCAGTTCGGAGATATGTGGGGAAGGAAAACTCCCATGATGACTGCTGTTGCCGTTTTCGCAGTGGGCTCAGCTATCTGCGGCGGCGCACAGAACGGCGCAGTGCTCATCGCTGGACGCATTGTCCAAGGTCTGGGAACCGGTGGAATTGATCTATTTGCCGAGATGATTCTCTGCGATATCGTGCCATTGAGAAAGAGAGGTCCGTATTTGGCGATCAAGCACGTTGCTTTCGCCGCTGGCACCACACTCGGTCCACTCCTGGGAGGAGTCTTCGCTGAACACGGTTGGCGATGGTGTTTCCTCATCAACATACCTGTCTGCGCCATCTCCCTGGTCGTCATCTGGCGCTGGCTAAATGTCGGTGGAAGTAACACTACCCCAGAAACAACCCTTCGACAAGAGTTGAAGAAAGTGGATTATGTAGGAAGCGGCATGCTCACGGGCTCCGTCCTGATGCTACTCGTCGCTCTCAGCACAGGCGGCGCACCGAAACCCTGGTCCCACGCCTCCGTCGTTATACCCATGGTCTTTGGCATCCTGGGTCTCATCGTCTTCGGTTTCTGGGAACGCTGCTCCTACTGCAAATACCCCATCATGCCACCACACGTCTTCTCGAACCGCACGACAAACATTGCTTTCGCATTGACAACCATGCACGGCTTCATAACTTACGGTTTCCAATTCTACCTCCCGCCTTTCTTTCAAGCAGTCAAGGGCTCCTCACCCACACAGTCAGGTCTAGAAGTCATGCCCACGACCCTCGTTATCGTCGTCCTCGCCGCAGTCGGCGGCCCCTTACTCAGCTACTGGGGCAAATACAAACCCATGCACATCATCGGCTTCGCTTTAACGACCCTCGGCTTAGGCCTCTGCACATTACTCAACGCCAAGTCCTCGATTGGCGTCTGGCTCTCCCTCCAGCTCATCACCGCAGCCGGTCTCGGCATAGTCATCAGCACAATGCTCCCCGCCGTGCAAGTCAAGCTCCCCGAATCCACAACCGGCGCAAGCGCAGGCTCCTGGGCCTTCCTCCGCGGCACGGGCTCTCTCTTTGGTGTCGCCATCCCCGGCGCTGTCTTCAACGTTCGTTTCGCTTCCCTACTTCCCACCATCTCCTCCGCAACTGCTCGCGCTAAGCTGGAAAATGGTCAGGCGTATCAACGCGCTACTGCATCTTTCATCGCCACGCAAGCCACTTCACCCACCATCAAAGCTGAGATCATCAACGCATTTACCCAGAGTCTCAAGTGCGTGTGGATTGTCTTCGCGGTTCTAGCGGGAATCGGGTTTTGTCTTACGTGGGGCGAGAAGGAGTACAAGATGCGGAAGGAACTCAATACGGTGTATGGGCTCAAGGCGAAGAAGACGGGGGGTAGTGCGTGTACGACGCCAGGGGTCGTGGACTCGGGGGTTGCTACACCGGTCAATGTAGATAGCAGTGATGAGGAGATGAACAAGGCGAATGGGGAGGATGACGGGTGTGCAGTTGAGATGGATGAGGATGATGTTGAGTTGGGGGATATTAGGAGGAGAAGTGGTGAGGTGTGATGAGGGTGCGGGCAGGGCAGATATCCTGCTTGTACTAATAGTGGAATTAAGAAAACCTCTCATTCAGACTTTGGGCTGGGCGTTTTGACTGGTACAAGTGGGCGTCGGTCATTCTATTCAATGCTCAAAGTAACCGACACCGAATGAAATTTACCTAGTATATATCTACTCTAAAACCCCCACGAACCTGTCTCCAGCTAAGTAACAATGTCCGACCTTCCTCTCCCCATTTCCGCTCCCACTATCACCGCCACGCCGCCCCTCCCCTCACGCTTTCCATCCTCCGCTTCGCCTCTACAAACCTCCTTCTTGCCTCTTCAAATACTCTCTGCGCCTCAATCACCTCCATCCTCCTCACATTAAACTCATGCGTCGCTCTCTGCGCCGCCTGGACACGAGGATTCATCCTCGGCGCTGGATACGTATCGCGCATGTATGACTCGAAGAGAGTGCCGTTTGCATTATCGTTGCTATTGAGTTTGTCGTTACCGTAGCTGTTGTCTGCAATGTTGAGAAGATCTGGTTGTGATGGCTGATACGTATTCGTTCGTATCGGACAAGGCGTATCTGGATCCCCGCCAAATTCCTGGGCTAAGCTATTGAATAGGGGAGTGAAAGAAGAAAATGGTGGAACGATGCCAGGAGATGTAGCTGTAGGCGTGGGGATCTCTGCAATGACAATCGGAGGGGGACGGGAGCGGCGTTGAGTCTGTGGTGTGGTAGTCGTCGAAGGAAGTGTTGCTGTTATCGTAGCTTGTGAATCCGGAGGCGTGGGTATATCGTCGAAGTTGATGCAGATTGGCGTGCTCGGCTCATTATTAACATTGCCATCTTCCGAGATAACGCATAGTTCTTCTTTCAACCGTTTCGCCAGTCTTTGTGCACCTTCGTCCTCCTCCTCCTCAGCAACGACATTCATCTCCTGTCTAATCGAGTACTTCCTCTTCCTCGTTTCATCTTCTTTGATCGGAACAGGCCCCTGCATCTCTCTCCCTCGGCTCATTCTCCGCAAACTCTCACACGCCTTCTTCACATCGCTGATTTCCAGAATAGCAAAAATCTTTTGCGTTTTTCCGCTGTAGGAGCCTTCGCGGATGCGCGCTTGGAAGTAGGTGTTTAGGAGGTTGTGCGCTCGGTCTCGTTGGCCGATTGTTAGGGTGGAGAGTTCGTGGATGGCTTGGATAATTGGGGCTGGGAGGCAGTTGATGGGTACGCCGGCGAGGAGGGAGGCGGGGAGGATGGGTTCTTCGGAGGTGGAGGTGGAGGGGTGGATGAACCAGTTTTGTTGGATGGCTTGGATGTGGTTTATGATATCCATGTGGCAAGCTGTACCGGTGGAATTGGGCTTGTTCGACAAGTTTGTCATTCCCATATTGCTTTTTGTGTGTTGGGCTCTTGGTTGATGGAAGATACTGGGATGCAGCTGTAGTTTGTGACACAATGCCACGATCATAAGATGTGCCTCGACGCTGGTTCATAGCTAGAAGTGCTACAACAAAGGGTCGGTGGCTACAAAGGTCACGGAGTGACTTCCGGCTTTGTCCGAGTTCAAGTCGAAAAGTTCGTGTCTGGTGGCGCTTTGTCCAGCGGCTCCAGAACAGTGTCGGAGACCGCACTTGACGTAGCGGAGGCTGTGCGGGAGGCAAAAATCCTAGTATAAAAGTTATGAGGCGTGTTTCAGGTTGAGGCCGAAACACCATCGGTGAATAGAGTCGTATCTCGAAGCGCTGGTGCTGTCGGCATAGACGGGACAAGAACGTACATCCGAGTGGGAGCCTAGAGTAGAACAGATGACGACCCAGTATAAAGGATACGCAATAGTCGAAGAGACCCAGAAGCATTAAGATAAACTCATTGTCGCCCTATTACCTATACTTCATGATGACTTCCAAACGTCAAACTCTCTAACGTAGCTTCCCGCCTACCGATTTCCCCTCAGTATATCCCCAATTTGACTAAACGAATTCCTCAAACCCCTTGCACCCCCTGCCCTCCCAGCCTTGGTACTCATCGTCTTCGGCGGATCGTGTTTATAGCCACAACCAGGATTCGTGCATCCATTTGGCGAGGTGATTTGCCACCTACAGAGAGTCTCTGACTGAAGCGGCTTTGCCTGTTTTTCGTTCCTGCGCGCTCCAGATGCATTGATGATATCCTCTAGGGATTGTTCGATGCGAATGGCAGGAGGCTGATGTTGAGGTTGATGTGGCATGGGTTGATCGTTCTTTGTTATCCTGTCGGCGAGTGAACGGTTTCCTCGAGGGCCAGTTGGTGGGGTATGGTAGCCAAATGGCGTTTGGTTATCGAAAGAGGTGGGTTGATCACCCTTCGTTACCCGCTCAGCAAGTGTCGGGTTGCGCACTGCTGGCGCTGGTGGTGGAGCGTGGCCGAAAGGATTCTTGCTGTTGCTAGAGAGAAAGCCAAAAGTCTGGTCTTGCTGCTTGAGTTGCAAGGTAGATCGCCGATTACCCTTCATCTGCCCACCGAATGGATTTGAACCACCCGGCAGGTGACTGGAAAAGGGGTTCGCTTGGGAGAAGTTGCTGGATTGTGGTGCAGGGACAGGATCGATGACCATTCGGTCAGCCCGTGGAAACTGTTTTGATTGGCCTTTTGATGCGACTTCTGTGAGGAAGAAAGGATCGTGGCTGTGTTTACATCTCCCACCGAATCTGCAACTACCGCTCAACCAGAACTTGCATGCGGTGTGGGGTAGCTTGCAACTCCTGCCTAACGTGCAGGTCCCGTTCTTGTATGCTGGGCAAGCCGACTTGAAGTTGCCGTCGCCGGCTGATATTCCGAAGGGATGTGAGGGAGCGCCGTTGGAGATATGAGTATTGAAGGGGTTTGACTGGCCCACACCGCGTGTAATTATCGTGGAAGGATCGAACGGACCAAAGCTAGGGTGTTGCTGCGAGCTATCAACCCGTCGAGCGTCCGTCATTTGGACGTCGTCGTCTTTCGGCGTAGGATGATGTGAAACTTGGCCGAATGAACCGAGCTGCCCACACGACCCACCATTCATAGAGCTTCCGAAGGAAGTGCCTAGAGAGCTCTTTGGCTGGTAAAAGCTACTGTTGGCAGTCTGATTGGTACTGAAAGAAGAGTTCATTGAAGTGCCAGTCTGTCCTGCAGTAACTGGAAGTGACGATGTCGTAGTGGCATCGGGCTTAGTTTGGGCTGCCTGCTTAGCAGACAGGTTGCTTAGGTCGGTTTTGAGTTTGTTGATCTCAGTTGTTTGTTGCGCAATCTGATCCTGGTAAGATTTCTCGCGTTGAGCCGTTGCTGCAGCTTCTGCGGTCTTCTTCGCACTCTCTTGAGCGCGTTCCTTTGCGGCAGTCATCTCGAGCGACTTGATATGTTGCTTCAGCTGCTCTCGCTCCGCTTGGCCTCGTTGGACTTCTTCAAGACGTTGCTTCTCTTGCTGACGGGCCTGCTCCTCCTTCTGCAGACGCAGGACTTCGGCCTTTTGCGCTCGGTATTCTGCCATCTGCTGTACGTCGGGGCCGATGCTGGTCCTCGCAATCTTGTCCTCGGTTGCTTTCTGCAACGTCTCCATCGTCTCGTCGATCGAACCGCTTGGGAAGCTAAAGCTCGTAGGTGGCGGGCTGAGCCAAGTTTCCATTTCTTCAATGTTGGTGACCAGATCGCCGAGGAGGTGGTGCGGCCGTGAGTACTTCATCAGGTCGCGGAGGACTCGAAGCTGGTACATTGGCAGCGGTGTGTAAGGCATGACGTTACGCCATTGCTCTCCTTTGGCGAGAATACAGTGTAGGCCGTTGAGACACTCGCGTACTTCGACGATAGATTGTTCGTTCACCTTGAAGCCATTTCCCATGACTCTGTCGATGACCATCATGTCATTTCGCACATTCTCGTAGTGCTTCGCAAAGTCCTTCACAAGCGCGCCCTTCTTTTTGTTCTTTTGAGGGATGAGAGTTGTCAGACGAGGGATGACATGACGAGCCGCGGCATTCTGCTTCATGGTTCCTTTCAACGCGGCGTGGCTGAACAACTCGACAAGATCCTCTCGCCAGTCGTTCGCAACGTCGGCAGTATACTGCGAGTAACCGGCGATGTGTAAGCGCGCCTTGTACGCGCTGAAGCACATCTCAGCCATGTACTTGGCGTTGTATTCCTTTTCGTTGGGGCGGCTCCTCTTTGGACGCGCTGCGATGGGAGCCGCATTGAGTTCAGCCTAGACATCTGCATTAGTCCAGAAGGAAAGGATCTGAAGATTACTGGCTTACCGATTCTGACTGGCTGTTCGCAGTAGCTCGCTTCCTCTTTCCACCAGCCAGAGGAAGTGCGTATGTTTGATTGCCAGGGCCGTTGGCGGCCGAGGAAGGAGCCATTGCGCTTGACGATTAGCAATATCTCGATGGAGTCGTTGTCGTTATCTTGTAGCTAGTAGGCGTGTTGTCGAAACAAAAGCAGGACTTGGAGAGCGAACTTGTTAAGTGGATGTCGGATCAAGTTCGTGTATCCAAGCAGGGGTTGAGTACGGGCTATTGTGCACGCCACTAATCCCGAAGCAGGAATCGAGTGAGTACTACGAATAGGTTGTGGTAGTGAAGGGGAAGAACGATAGCTACACGTGGTGGTTGGGTCCGTGCGAAGTGAATGTGTGTTGGACAAAGACGTGGTCTGAAAGACCAGCACAAGGGCGACTAGGAGTAGATGGTGAATGAGAGGCGTCACGATGGTTCATATTCGTTCTGGTTTGCGTATACAGTGGCTCTTCAGCTGGGGTCATTATAGGTGAAGAACGAGTATTTAGTGACGATCGGGCTACAGTTTAGTCCGCAGTCCTGAGGCTCAGGGAGAGACTTGGTAAGATGACATGGGTAGAAAAACATACTCGGTATAAGAGAAGAAGATCGAATGACTTGAGTCGAGCGAGACGGTGGAGGGAAACAAGACGAGACGACTGTTTTGATAGCAAACATCCAATGCGATAGCTTGCTCAGGTTTCCCCAAAGGCAACAAGCCAGATGTATGAATGCTGTATCGCATGGCGGCTGTGACGATGTTGTCGCGACTACTTCATATGGTTGATGTCGAAAATCGTTCCTTCCTGGGGATGTCTCATGCCGAATATTTGCTTCACCAAGGCCTGGCGTTCTTGAAGCCAGGGTGCACAGAGGTAGTGACAAGCAAGAAAACAATGTGAAATAGGCCATCTGTGATAAAAACAAAAAGAAATACGAACAAGGTTCAGGTATGTTGGTGGCTCGGCGATGGCCGCCCTAGCGCAAAGGTTGGGCAGGCACGGGATGCGGAGAGCAGATCGCGACGGGGAAGAGCGACCGAGGCAGGGTCGTCCCTCACCCCGTCGATGTTTGGCCTCTCCAACATTGGAAGGCATCGCGACCATGCGCAATCCCGTGGCGTGTGTGTCCTGCAGGTCCGCCAAACAGAAGTGCATCCACGAAGACCGGCCGCCGTGCGACAGGTGCAAGCAGTGCGGGCGCGCCGATCGGTGCGAGTTCCCAGGTGCGTCGAAGCTCCTGCCGTCCCCTATAGTGCGCGTGTTGACAGACGATAGCGCCAGGAACCAGCGCGATACACCGCAAGCCCAAGCGACCACGGCCCTCTGAAGATGCAGGAGACACGCCGACACCGAATAACTCGAGTACGACAAGTGTAGCGCCCCATCAGGGCCGCCATGACGCACATCTGCCGACCGGCACCCAGCCGGCACAGCACGCGTCGCCGAATGCGGCATCCGCGCTGCTCGACGGCCTCGATCCCTTTGAGCTGCTGACGGACGAGGTCAAGAACAGCTACCTCAGATGCAGCTACAAGTGGAGTTTCCACCACACGCCGACGCTGCTGCGCCGGATCCGCGACCGCACCCTCGAGCCATGGATGGCCTGGGCGATCCTGGCATTGGCCATCAGGTATGCGAGCACCCACAGCGCAGGCAGTCGCACATCTAACATGACGTAGATTCGTCAAGGAGCCACCCTCGCCCTTCCGGTCGCAGACTGAGGCCAGCAATGCCTATGCCGCCCACGCCCGCCAGATCCTGCAGCAGGACCTCGAGACGCCCTCGATCAGCCGCGTCCAAGCCCTGTTGATGCTGACGGGCCACGACTGGGGCGCCGGCAATGGCAGGCGGGCGTGGATATACCTGGGCATGGCGATACGGCTCGTCGAAGTCATGGACCTGACGCGCGAGACCGGCATACCGCGAAACCGCGTGCCGACGCGCGAGGAGTTCATCGAGGCTGAAGTGCGCCGACGGACTGCCTGGACCTGCTTCCTCATGGACTCGCTGCTCAGTGGCGGCAAGGGGCGCAAGCGATCGTTGACGGCCGCCGACATGAAGA
Source organism: Alternaria metachromatica (assembly GCF_023757995.1). Taxonomy (NCBI): domain Eukaryota; kingdom Fungi; phylum Ascomycota; class Dothideomycetes; order Pleosporales; family Pleosporaceae; genus Alternaria; species Alternaria metachromatica. The sequence goes on from NW_026055503.1 coordinate 982,483, forward strand.
TTCAGCTGCCCTGTGAGCGCGAGGACTTCGTCTTCGGGGAGCCTGTATGCACACCGCAGCTAGACAACACACAGCGCATGCCGCCAGTAGCCCTGCCAGTAGGAGAGATTGGCATCATCGGATATAGTATGCGCGCTGCCAACATCTGGGGCAAGGTCGCGCGCTGGGCGTGCTCTGAAGACCTCAAGAGCGAACTGCCATGGGCCTCTTCGTCGCAGTTCCAGCAGCTCATATACGAACTCGAAGGCTGGAAGGCCTCGCTCCCGCAGCGCCTACAGTACGACCTCTTCACGCTCCACAGCCACAATGCCGTCGAGCAAGGCCAAGCGTATTGCTACATGCACTGCATACACTTTATGAGCTACATGTTCCTGCATCGCGCCTACCTGCCCGTTCTTGGACCGCAACAGAGCGGGGCGAACCCCGAAGAGACGCCCAACTCCTACGACGAACACCGTGACATGTGGAAGAAGTGGGAGAAGACTTCACGCAAGGAGCTGTTCAAAGACTCCGTCATGGTCCTAGACATGCTTGAGGAGATGCGCACTTTCGGCGTGTACTTTCTCAGAGGCCTAGTGCCGTGGATCGGCTTCACCATCTACACTGCAGTCGGCGCAATGTTGTACAGTTTCAACTTCCCGAGTGGTGATGACGATCCTCGCTGGCGGGAGAAGGCGCGCAAGAGCGTCATCCAGGGCTGCAACTTCCTGAAGGAGATGAAGACGCAATGGCCCATGGCAGAAACTTGGGTGAGTAATTCACAACGTTTAGATGACGCACACTAACAGCCTCAGTATGATACCATCAGGCGCATGCAGGCGTACTACCGCTCCATACTTGGCCAGGACGGCCCGGCATCACCCGAAGAACGACGAGCCTTGCGACATGCCATGATCGACTACGGCGCGTTGCAGCCCTCGCCTGTACAAAAGCCAGCTGATGCTCGAGACATCGCTTCCAGCAGGTCCCCTTCACAACAGCACAACGACCAGCGCAAACCCATGATCGCCAACCTTACCAACCCACCCGTTAGAAGCCCCTTACCCGCTACAAGCCCCATGCCTGCCGCAGCGCCCACACCCAACAGCTACTCATCAAACTTCTCGTGGAACACGCCTCCAGCGGTGCCCCCGTTGGAAGCCGACGAAACCTTCAACCTCGACTCGTTCGAATCATTCGCCCTGACGAATGAAGAGTTAGAGGCTATGATGATCAATGCGACACAGGAATTCTGGGCTAGCTTCCCGGGCGAAGTGGGTGTGGGATATTAGGAAAACGTGGTTCGGATTGCTACGATCTGGCGTTAATGGAAGGGACAAAACGGGCGATCTCGTATGTTACATGTAATAATAGTAATTATCTTCCAAGCAAGCGTCGTCGGCAGCTTCCTCTAATGTATACTTCAAACGTGCATCCGCGGTATACGCCCTGTGATGCAACCTGACTCCCACTTTCGACCACCGCGCAACTGCAAAGATCGCCACTTCACATTCAACCCCACCCAAAAGCTTGAAACAAAAGCTTACCACATATCGCGGATGCCCGCAACACGGGTACCTGAAGCCTCCCTCGTTTCGTCACACAGGTGCCGTAGGTGCAAGGCGAAGCCGGATAAGTCGGCACACAGGCGGCTTGTTTTGTGGAATGATGGGCACACACCGAACTGGGGTGGAAGGCGATCCACACGCTTAAGTCGACTACATCTCGCAACTTCCTAACGCATTCTTTTGCACTTCATTCCGTAAGTCGTTTTCCAGCTATTTTATCTTGTGCCATTGATGGTTTGAGTCGTTGCGGCAACCGGTGTCTTTCGGTCCTTCTCTGGTAGGGAAGAGGAGCTTGCCCGTTTGGACTAGCGCAATTTGATTGAAAGAGAAGGGACAAGGGATTTCGACTCTCGACGCGTTACGCTTCCGACGCAATATATTGGAGATGGCGACGCGTTCACATTCTCTTTGAGGACCCTCGATCTTAAGGAACGAAGGCACCGATCCGCCTATACCTACTGGACAGATGTGGATGATGGCGACTGCAGCGGAATCAATCTCGTCTCCGAATGCACCCGCGGCGTCCTGATCACCACGGAGGCATTGACAGGATCCTACACCAGCGGCGATATGATTTACATCGCCGCGCAACGCCGGATACCGCTGGGTTATCTGATGTACACATCCCAAGAGACCGGACTTGTATAGTCTGATGGCAAACACAGCCCCTCGGGATCATCTACGCAGATGGTGAGTCCGTCATGGAGGTACTTCCTCATAGCGGCTGGCGGGCCAAGAGTTTGCCTCTGTTGGTGAGCGGATCCCAGCTTACGCATGATACCACCGAGCCGGACTCTAGTTGAGTTGACCCGCAAGTCGCACACTGGTCCAAGGGATGCCATGCGAGGTCCCCTCTATCCGGTCTGCACTTCAAGATCAAATCTATCGTCTGGCCTAGAACAAGATTACAGCTCGCTTTGAGACCCCAACACAGGAAGTCGCAGTTCACTAACTTTGTACGGGGTTTTCCGCATCTCATACCACAAAGCGCAACACCCTCCTGATGCTATCCAACGGCATCAACATCACTCTTCGACACCACATGTTGTGATACAGACTCACTGTTAGTCAGAACTGCAACCTCGGCGTTTGCGAAGGATGGGCTCGAAAATCGCGCAGGAGCTACCTCCGCTAGACGATATTCCGGAGATGGCAGACCTCACGATGTCAGTCGCGTAGCCCATGGGCGTTAATTTTCGGCTTGCATGCTGGAAATGCCAAGCAGAGTCTGTTGCAAATTCCTAGGCCTGTCCGTCAGCTTTCGGACACTGTTCTGGAAGGTGAATTAACGCATGAGCAAATAACATGCGTGGGAGAGATGGCAGGACCCAGGGCCGTGGGAGGGCCTGGTTCAGCTGGTAGATGGATGTCGACGTCTGGCGACCGTTGATGTTACCCACGTTTTGGCGTGCGATGGTCCTATTGGCTGCCGTTCCTACACGAGACCACTCCACGCCCGAACGCTACGAGCTTTGCCAAGATGCGGCCAAGAGACATGGCTGTCAAAGTTATCGGCTTGGTAGCTTCAATCAGAGGTTGCGTGCTGAAAGCGCTAAGCTCCGCCATCATTCACCAGAGTTGCTTGACTGCGCTAGTGGGGAGATCTTGACGGCCTTGGCAAGAAATCCGCCATCCTTCTACGCCCTGCCCAATCACAGCTTCATTTCGAGCACACGTTCTCTTGGCGAATGCTCTCACGTTGCGGCCTCTGAGTGGTGGCTGCATAGTAGCTGGAGATGCAGGGCGTCGGATGTCACCCATCAGTCTGGAATCTGTCGAAGGGATTGACGCCGTAAGCCAATACGGGCCTTCTCCGCCGCATAGAGCGACCTGAAGCGTCTCTTTCAATATATATATACGTGTCTCACGGAGGCCCCTCCCTTACTTTTGGCATCCCAGCTCCCACTTCAAACCGCCTTCTTTGTCATTGAGCGACTTGGCCTGCTCGAGGATCAGTCATCATGGCGCGTCTTACACAGTACAACTATGTCTTCGCCATTGGCACTTTCTTTGCCATGCTCGATGCATACAACAACGGTGCCAGTACGTGTAAATTACTGTCACTTCATCATGCTCCAGACTAACACTTTACAGACGATGTTGCCAACGCATGGGCTACCTCGGTGTCTTCCCGCTCGGTCTCCTACCGCCAGGCCATGATTCTGGGTACCATCTTCGAGATGGTCGGTGCCATCACCGTTGGTGCCCGTACCGCTGAGACTATCAAGAACGGCATTATCCCCCCTACTGCCTTCAAGGACGACGCAGGTGTTCAGATGCTTGCATTCACTTGTGCTCTCGCAGGTGCCTCCATGTGGGTTATGGTAAGTGTCACTTACTAATTGCATTTGGAACATACACTGACTACATATATAGTGGTGCACTAAGCACTCCGCTCACGTCTCTTCGTCTTACTCGCTTATCTCTTCCGTCGCTGGTGTTGGTGTCGCCGTTGCCGGTGCTGCCAACGTACAATGGGGCTGGAACAAGGGCAAGGGTCTTGGTGCCATCTTCGCAGGTCTTGGAATGGCACCTGCCGCTTCTGCCTGCTTCGGTGCCATCATCTTCATGCTGATCAAGATGACCGTTCACGTCCGCAAGAACCCCATTCCATGGGCCATCTGGACTGCACCCTTCTTCTTCCTCGTTGCTGGAACCATTTGCACACTTTCTATTGTCTACAAGGGATCGCCCAACCTCGGTCTAAACAAGAAGCCCGCGTGGTATGTCGCAACCGTCACCATGTCCTGCGGTGTCGGTCTAGCCTTCCTATCCTTCCTCTTCTTCGTTCCTTACCTATACGCCAAGGTCGTGAAGCGCGACCACACCGTCCGCTGGTACCACGTCTTCCAAGGCCCTCTTCTCTTCAAGCGTCCCGCCCAGGATGGCGTCGAGGCTGCCGTTGTTCCCGACTACGCCGTCGTCCAGGAGGACGAAGAGATGAAGAAGCCCGAGCAGAACAACGACTCCGAAGAGGGCATCACCGTCCACGACCACGAGAAGATGGCTATCTCCACCGACATCGCCGAGCACCAACAACCCAGCTACAAGGAACTCGTCGCCCAAGGTCAAGAGCGCTTCCACTCCAAGCTCCGCGCCAAGAAGGGACCTCTCGGCTGGGCCATGCGCTACCTCCACGAGAACAAGATCCAAACGGGCGAGATCTACGAAAAGAAGAACATGCTCATCACCCTGAAGCGCATCCCCGCTATGCTCGTCGTCGGCGCCCTCTACGGTGTAAACTACGACATCCACGCCGCGCAAACCGGTATCCACGGCACACCCGAAGGCCGCCGCATGGAGCGCGTCTACAGCCACGCCAAGAAGTACTCCAACGAAGTCGAGCACACCTACTCCTTCGTCCAAGTCCTCACCGCCTGCACCGCCTCCTTCGCCCACGGCGCCAACGACATCGGAAACGCCGTCGGCCCCTGGGCCGTCATCTACGGCGCGTGGAACACAGGAAAAGCTTCTCAGTCCAAAGCATCCGTGCCCGTCTGGCAACTCGCCGTTCTCTCCGCTACCCTCTCCCTCGGTCTCGTCACTTACGGCTACAACATCATGAAGGTCATGGGTAACAAGATTACTTATCACTCGCCTAGCAGAGGTTGCTCCATGGAGATGGGTGCCGCGCTTACGGTGCTTATCTTCTCACAGTACTCGCTTCCTGTTTCTACGTCCATGTGTATTACCGGTGCAACGGTTGGTGTGGGTCTTTGCAACGGAACGCTCAAGGCTGTTAACTGGCAGAGAGTGGGGCTTTTGGTGTTTTCGTGGATTATGACTATTCCCATTGCGGGGACTATTGGTGGTGTTTCTTGCGCTATTGTTCTTAACGCTCCTCACTTCGGTTGAGTGGAGGTGTCGGAGAGGTTGGGGGACGTAGAGGTGATTGCGGTCGCTTGTTTGAAAAAGGATGGTGGAATAGCTCTTATACCTACTTGCGTTTTAGTAGCGGCACCTTTAGGTGGTTAGCGTGCGAATCGTCTATTCATGCACATAATTCATCAACTCCCATCTTCCTGCCATGCCTACACTACCACTTGGAGACCTTGCTACAGCCATACAGACTTCTTGCCTCGCTTCTACTGCCTTTGATATTCTTGCGCAATCTGTTACATACGATCGTGCACTTTCGACAAAGCATTCTGACTACATGGGTGCAGTGGGTCGCATTTCTTTTTTCCCTATATGACCACGCCACGACATCTAGTTAAGGTCAATGAAACAATATGGCTTTGGAAAGTATTGGAAAAGCTCATTTCGGGCCACTATAGGCAAAGACGGAAAATTAAGACGGGGCTTTGTTACTTTAAAGATCATGGTGCTAAGTACTTCCATCCTTAACAATGGTGTTCCTACTTATAGCAGATTCGAAAATCAGAAAACTTGGATAAGAAAAATTGTTTACGCGGTATCTAACGGGCTGAGCGTCGTGCTGATACTGGGGTACCGGGCTTAGTCTACCCGAACTACCCTGCTCTTGGAATATAAGAAGAAAGAGTCGAGAAAGGAAACAATCTCGCTGGGCATCCGAGAAGTCCGAAACGCATCAAAATCTGCAACAACACCCACTATCTTCGAAGCAAGAAGCGTTCCAACCTACTGACCACGTCCGTTTCCTCGGCCACCTGGTCTACCACCGCGGCCTCCACGACCTCCACGGATATTTCCATTACGACGCTGCCGGTCTGCATTGATGCGGTCGGCTTCGGCTCGACTCAGGGCGTAGCTTGTCTGATTGTAATTCCATGGTGGCTGTTCTGCTTGACCGGAAGGCTGCGCGGTACCACGACCCCGTCCCCGTCCAGAGGAGCGGCGGTTGGAAGAAGATCCACGTCCACGTCCACGTCCACGTCCACGGGAAGCTGGTTGCGGTGATGCGGGTGTTGGCTCTTGGACTAAGTTCAAGTTGCGCAACACGGCCGTGAGGGCCGACATATCGGGAGCTGGCGGGTCAGGCGACGTGGTCTGCGAAGCTCCAAAAGGGGAGTAGGAGCTCGAGGCCTGCGGAGGGTTCGCCGAGCTGGGGGCGTTGGGAACCGGTGGATTTAGGACACGGTCCAGGACATCTTGAGTGACATTGTTAAAGGCCTGAAGGACAACCCTCTGGCCTGCAAGTGTGGTGCCATTGAGCTGCTCAACAGCCTGGTCGCGGCCCTCAGCTGTTTGCATCAAGACGATAGCAGACAACATGCGATTTCCTCCGAGTTCAGCACGATCGATACCTTCGGGGCGAAACGGGTGGAGAAATGCCATGACCACATCGTTATCGAGCTCGGGCGGGATGTCGGTCATAAAGAGTAGTCGGTTCCGCGAATCTTCTCGATTATCGAGATCAGGAGAAGGGACGCGATGCGGGGGCAAAACGTCGCCCAGATTTTGGAGAACTTGTGGGATCAGTTCAGCGAGCGCTAAACGCTTCTTCTCCGCCTGAGCTTTGGCCTGAGCTTTGGCCTGAGCCTCTAGCTCTTCCTTCTTTCGAGATTCTTCTTCACGCTCCCGCACGACCTTTTCGTGTTCTTCTTGCAATAATTGGCTCTCCTTTACTCTTGCTTCTCGTGCTTCTCGACGCCGCACGGCCTCTTCTTCGCGCCGACGTTCTTCGTCTTCGCGAGTGATCCCGAGAGCTGGGAAGTCCGAGTCGGTAAGCCCACGAGTACCGTAAGGCCGTCCAGGTAAGGCTGAGTCAGGGCCAGAAAGTCCAGGGCGAACGAAACCGTCGTGATTGTCGTTAACTGTGGAGAGATTAGCAAAAAGGACGCGAAGAGCTTATCAAAATCGAACACTTACCTATATAGTTGCCAGAAGGAGCAGCTTCCACGCGCACACGATTGCCACGGATGTAGTCACTCGCTATGTGTACGGGATGCATATGCCCGAACATGACATATACACTCGAATTCGCCCCTGTTCGTGGATGAGCTGCGCGAACCTGATCGAGGATCATATGCTGTTGGAAGAAATCGCGGATGTCGTCTTCAGTCGCGGCGCGTGGGACATTGTCTACACGCCAGACTCGGTTACCGGCAGGTCGACTGTATCTAAACTCAACCATTTTGACAGAATATAGCTAGAGCTTCAAGTCTTTTGGAGATTATTAATAAGAGGGCGGGGTATAGAGAAGGAGGGAAGAATGGGTCGAGATTATATACGTAGCGGGCAGGAAGAGAAGGAATAATTTCGGTGTGCGTAAACAGTGCGAGACAGACTTCGCGGAGTGGTTAATAAGTTCCATGGAAGGGCACTCGCGAAGGAAAAGAATGTTTGTATACAGCAATGAGTGAAAGAATCGCAACCAATTCATGATTGATCAGGCAGCGCGACCCGTGGGTTTTCAGACCAGTGACAATGAATGTCGAAGGAATGTTGCCATAACAAAGACTGCCCACTTTGGAAAGTCGTCAGTAGAAGACAAGTTACTTGGCCTGGCCATGCGCCGTATACCTTATCAAATTTGGGTCGTCGTGAAGAGCTGAGATCACGAATGTAGATCCTAGTGACTGTGATCCGGGGGCGTCCACCAGCTGCTCCAAGATATGACAACCCACATATTGATCGCACTTCCTCTAGGTATTGCAGAAGACATAATCGAGATGTCGATTTGACCAGATGATAGGACAATCGCGAAGTGCAGTGAGTTAGATGATGACGCAACGAAAGAAGAAGCTATGTCAATCAGCATCTTCGGTATAGCGATGATGTTTTACTGATATGAACGTGCTGTTTCTGCGGTCGCGACCAAGACAGTTGCCCTATGGAGCAATATTGTGTGGTGCGACTTGAAGTTTGAGGACGCAGGGCAAGGTGAAAGCTAGATGCTGAGGTCATGAGCATCGGCTGGAAATGTGATTACGTCAACCCGGCCCGTGCGCCACCAGCGCCGCTTCTCGAACTCCAAATCTCCAGACGCGCCGAGCACGCGTCAACGACTAACGCGCATCGTGTTTCCATCCGGAGCTGCCTCAGATTCCATAGAGTAGGTATGCGCACGAAACCAATATTAATGACATCTCTACCTTGTACCCATTCCCCAAACTATGCCGGATACCACCAAAGTCTTCCTAACCTGCGCAATTCCACAACGCCTATTCTAGCTCCCTAACATGTGCTCTCGAGTGAGTAACAAAGTAAAGTATCTCCCATAACCATCACCACAACCAGCATCTAGTTTTCTTTGCTCAACAACAGCTTCTGTCCGACCTGCAGTCCACCATGCGCATCGGCGTCGCGCAGGAACTCGCCCACAAGAGGATTCATACCACTCCGAACCGCACCATCCACCCACTCGCCTATGGGCAACGATTCCAGCCCACTACCCGCCTCGCCGCTCAATAGCTCCCGAATACTCTGCACGGGGATGATCTGGTCGCCTGCGTGGTGCAGATACTCGACTCGCGAGTGGCTGTCAGCACCTGTAGTCGCCTGCAAGACCGAGCGAGCGATGCCCTCAGTGACGTTCTCGAGAGATACAAGATCCACATAGCCAGTCCAGCGGCTCAAGTCGGGCAGCGCCTTGATCAAGGACCCATATTCGAGGAGGTTGGACATGATGTCCTCAGCTGCATCATCGCCCATGATGGCCGAGGGCCGGTGGATGAACACCGGTAGGCCGATCTGCTGGCTGGCCTTTTCCAGGAAAACCTCGCTGACCCACTTGGAAGCCGCATAACCGTTAGCTAGCCCTGCGCCACCGTCTGGTTGAGGTGGGAAGCGGGCGAGCGACTCTGGAGCTAGCGTCTCGGACTTGTTGAACTTGCCTGCCGTGGCAGTCGAGACGAAATGGAGCGGAATACGACGAGCAGATGCGAGCCGCACGAGTTCCTTTGTAGAGGAAACATTGGCGCTCCTGAGAGACTGGTATGTCTTCAGGAATGACACGTCTGCACCGTTGTGGATGATGGCGTCTGCTGAGGCTGAAATCGACTTGGCCTCCGCTTCCGTTAGTCCGCAGCTCGGAAGAGAAAGATCACCCTTGTGAAGTACGACCTTGGAGCAGCTTGCAAACTCGGCCAACTTGCTGATGTCGCGAATCGCAATGCAATGTATCTTGCCAACATCGGGGGCCTGGACTAGCAGTCGGAGCAGAGAGCTGCCCAAGAGGCCTGTCGCGCCGCTGATTACCACAGTCTTTGGAGACGTGTGATTCTGCACCGCTACTCCCGGAGCTTGGTGTGTGCTTCCTTCCAGAAGGTCGTTGGGGATCGCGGTTTCAGCCTCCCAGTCGATCGGCTTGTCAGCATCTGAAGATACATCCTGCATCATGGTTGCCATGGCGCCCAGTGTGCTGTTCTCAAACAGCTTCAACAGGGGCAGGCTGGCTTTGAAAGTCTTGTTGATGAGCTGCCGCAGCTCGATGAGCAGCATGGAGTTGCCACCAACGTGGAAAAAGTCAGAACTGGCGTCGATACGATGCACCTCCTGCATCTGCTCCGGCAGTGTGTCTAGCCAGACCTGGACCAGCTTGGATTCCATCTCTGTCAGTTCCTCTGTCGATTCCGATCCCCGCACAGTGCTTGGAATAGTGAGTCCTCGGAGGGCTCTTCTGTCCACTTTGCCGGCTGCATTCAGTGGCATCGAGGAAACGGCGATAATGGCCGCGGGTCGCATATACTGCGGCAGGTCCAGCGAGGCGGCGAGGTTGCCGAGGAATTGGACCTCGCTCTCCACCGAGGTGTCCGAAGGCGACAGCACCGCATGTGCAATCAACAGTGCAGGTTCACCCCGAGGCGTTACTGCCACCATCTTTACACGTCCTTTGGCCGCGTCCAGTATGGACTGTTCTATATCTTGCAGTTCGATACGCAGACCTCTGAGTTTGATTTGCGTGTCTCCATCCATGCGACCGATGATTTCCAAGGAGCCATCTGATCTGAGGACGCCCTTATCTCCGGTTCGGTACATACTAGTCCACCCGTTCTGTGTAGCCACCGAAGTCGGCATAGGGTCGTGCAGGAACTTGCTTTGCGACTCATCGCTACTGTTGATGTAACCCATGGCTACGCCTGCGCCCGCGATGCAGACTTCTCCGGACCAACCGATTGGCAAGACGCTCAAATCTTGATCCACGATGTAGACACCGTAGTTTGGAAGGGTCCTACCGGCTGGAATAAGGCCATCATTGTGGTTCAGCAAGCTGATATCCAGCTCGCTTGACGACATGGCGCATTCGGTCGGGCCGTAAGCGTTGAAGTAGTGGAAATCGTGTTCGAAGCGGGCGCCGAGCTTACGGAAGCTTTGCAGGAGCTCAGGCGAGAACTTCTCACCACCCGCCGTGGCATATGCCCAGTGTGTGCTTTGAAATAGGCTAGTCGCGCCGTGCCTGAGCCAGGCGAGATATTCTGACGGGGTTGCGCTGGTGTATGTGATCTTCTCTTCCAGGACAATGTTCGCCACGGCTACAGGATCTTTGCGGAGGACTTCTGGAACAATGACGAGAGTACCTCCATTGGCGAGCGCCATGAAGACCTGGTTCAGAGACATGTCAAAACCCACGGAACTCTGCTGCAAGACCGTCTCACGTCCAAACCTATGCGTGTGCACCAAGGCCTCTACGTGGTTGCGCAAGCTACCGTGTGACAACATCACGCCTTTGGGAACTCCCGAGGTTCCACTGGTGAACAATATAGCCGCCGGCTCGCTCGCTCGGGCGGAGACCGGAGGAAGAATTGATGTCCCATCCTGGAGAAGGAGGACATCCAGAACTACCACGGATGGCGAGAGTTCTATGCTCTCGGTCTGGGGAGTCGTCGTGGTGTTGACAAGCAGCGCAGAGCACTTGGACTCTTCCATCATGATGCGGAGCCTCGCTGGTGGGATGTTGCAGTCCAAGGGAACGTAGACGGCGCCAACTCGGAGAATGGCAAGTAAGGAAAACACAAAGTGGGGCGACGGCTCCTGGAAGACCGCCACAACCGATCCTGGATTCGTGCCTGCCTTGAGAAGTGCGGATGATATCTTTCCGACATGTTGATGAAGCTGTTGGTATGTCCACGACGTGCCGTTGCAGTCTTTGACTGAGGTTTCGTCCGGGTGCTTGGCGATCATCTCGTCGATACGATGCGCCAAAGTCTCCGGCCACTTGGAAATCATTACGGGACCTGCAAGACGTTGTTAGCGCTCCGGGTCTATGTTAAATGTGTAGACAGCCGACTTACCTTTTCCAAGCTCGATCGCAGTACTGACATCCTGACTTGAGAACAAGGACACGTCCTGCAAGGCCATTCCGCAAGACCGGGAAAGGTCGTTCAACAAGGCGAAGTACATGTCCAGAAGCTGGGATCCATCGCTTTCAGAGTACAGACCGCGCTGCACCAATAGAGTGACGCGAGTTTCGCCCCCTGGATTCTCGATGATGTCCAGAGACACGTCGTAACCGGATCCCGGGAGATCAATTGACTTGACTTCAGCCTCTGCACTATCGAAACGTCGCCTCTCACTCACACCCTGGCGATAGTTGATGAATGCTTGGAAGAGAGGACTGATTGCTGTCGACCTCTCGCAGCTTACGTTGTCGAGCAAAACATCGAATGGCAGCCTCGAGTGGGACATTGCTCGATAAGCCTTCTTGCGCGTGTCTTTCAGCACCTCCTCGAATGAGTGCTGATTCTCCAAATGGAACCTGAGCGGCAGCAAGTTCAGGTACATGCCGATGCTCTTCGCGACTCGGTCGTCCCAGCGGTTGGCGTCGGCCATACCAATGCAAACATCGCTGTTGCCGAACAGCTTGAATAGGAGGACCTCAAACACGCCCAGGTGGAAGTGGAACAGATTTGCCTTCCGCTCGCGACATGCGTCTTGGATCTGCGATGAGAGCTGCGAGTCAATGACGCGACTCACCGAGTTGTGCGCGTATGCGGCTGGTGGGACGCGATTCTTGGCTGCCGAAAATGGAAGAAGAGGGAGCGGCGACGGTGCTGCTGCGAACTCGGACCGCCAGTACTCTATCTCACCTTGCATTATCCCCGATGCCAAGTCCACGCGCAGTTTCTCCGAGTAGGACGAATACTGATACGCTGGCTCAACGTTCAGGTCTTGGCCGTTGTAGGCTTTCTGTAGGTCATCGAGGAGGACCTCCAGACTGATGCCATCCATAATAATGTGGTGGGATCCAAGGAGAAGATAGCTCTTCGTTGGTGTCAAGCTGAGATGCACAATGCGCATGCAGTCGCCATGCTCGACATCATAGACGTGGTTCTTGAGTCTCTCCAATTCGCGTGCCACGCCCGCTTCATCAGCGAGAGGCACAGTCTCGAGGCGCAAACGCGAAGTTTCGGAAATGCCCTGCACAGGTCTCTGATTCTCATCCACAAAGAAAGAAGTCCGGAAAGACTCGTGCCGTGCTGCCACCTTCTGGACGGCGCTTTCCAGATTGCCTAGTCTGATAGTACCGTTGACCGCCACACATATAGTGCTGTTCGCCGTCGTCTGGTCTTCCATTAGGTGTTTCTGGAACCAGAACCGGGACTGGCCTGGTGAAATGGGGAGTATCTTGTCAAAGCTTGGCTTGGTCACCTCATTGGAGTCTGCGACCGAGCCAGAGGTGGCGGACGATGACTCCTGCTTATCCAAGTCATCATCGCTCAAATGGCTTGGGCTGGACGAGTCTGTGCTTGTCTGTGGGGTTCTTGATGGAGATGGGTCAGTGGCATCGGGGGCCGGCAATGGCGTCGCGTCCGGAAGCATCACTTCGGGGCCAGGAGAGGTGTCGCCTTGGTCTGGAGTTTGGCGAGCTGGCGTGTTGGCCACTGCGTGATCGAGCAGCTCTTGAACCAGACCGCCGGATAAGATCATGAACACAGGCACTTCGATCTGGAGCTCCTTCAAGAACCAGGAACGAATCTCTACAGCGACCAAAGAGTCGACGCCGAGATCATCAATTCGTGATGCAAGAATCTGGGACGCCTCTTTGTCGTCTGGAATCTGGAGTATAACGCGCAGCTTACGGATGAAGCCATCTAGGGATTGTCAGTCTTGCGCTGCAGTGCATCGCCAGGATATACACGCTTACCTTGCACGATATCGCGAATCTCCTCCTCTGTAGCTGCTTCGACCAGTCGGCTCTTGATCGACGCGTCAGCCGCCCGTTTGGTGCTCTTGCTGTCACCCACTTGGTCGTTTTGAAGGCAGTGCTGGAAACGAGGGAACCTGGGCCAACGGATCATGACATCGTCGAGTCCAGACGTTCTCAATGCTGTCATGACCTCGGGATTTCGCCCAGAGAGCGGATGGGATGCTAAGACGGCCTCGCCAAAGCAGAGGTGGAATTCCCTCTCGGATAGCAGCAAGAAGCCGACCTTGAAAGAAGCCTCGTGCACGCTGCCCAAGAACCCATGATTGCGGTTGATGTATCCTACACCCATGACAGCGCCGATGTGGAAGATAGATGCTGCTAGGCCTTGGCTGCGACGCTTGTTCGCGAGCGCCGTCATGAAGGAGTTGGCGGCGCTGTATGCTGCTTGCCCGCGATTGCCGGCAATGGTGACAGCCGAGGAGAAAAAGACAAAGAAATCCAGCGCATCCGCGCCTCCACGGAAGAGCTCGTCCAAAAAGATGGCTCCGCAAAGCTTGGGCCTTAGCACCTTGGTCATCTTCTCGAGCGGCATCTCTGAGAATGAGACATCGTCGAGAACCATGGCGCCATGGGCGATACCTGCGATGGGCGGGAAGTTTTGGCGAATGTGGTCCACAAGCGAAGAGAGAGCAGCCTTGTTGGTAATGTCGTTCGCAAAGACTTCAACTCTCACTCCGTCTTGCTTCATGCTCTCCAGCCATCTGTCATCCATCTTTGGTGAACGACTCGTGAGGACTATGTTCCGCGCTCCGTGCGATGCCATCCAAGTGCAGGTGGACTGCGCCAAGTCGCTGGTTAGTCCAAACATGACATATGTCTTGTCGCTCTTGAAGTGGACAAGGCCGTCGACCGTGGAAATCTGCACTGGGACCGGGGAGGCGCTGTTCCAGTCCAAGACGGCTGGAGTGGCAGCCTCGTTTTCGGACCCACCAACCAGCTGTTCCAATGTTATAGGCGCCAAGTTGGAGCTCAAAGGCTTTGACAGGAGCGTGTCCCTCATTGCCAACTGCACAACCCTGTGGAGTCTTGGGCGGAGATCCTGTATGGCAAAGCCACGAGCATGCTGCAGTGCTTGTATCCCTGCGAGCGTCGTCCGAAGGCAGGAGTCGGACAGAGCGGAAGCGATCATCTCGCCCAACTGCCTCTGTTGGGCATCCTTGGAGCCGTCCACAAACATTGCGACAGCAGAGGGCAGCAAAGACCGGACCTCGCGCTTTTGAGCGTAAGAATCAATGCTGATCCACGCGCCGTCAGCGACTGGTGTGGCGAAAGTGGTGAAGAAGACGGTCACGTTGATGAGAGATGCAGCCTCGATGACGCTAGACGCGAGCTCCTGAGATGGCTCATGAATGAGAATGGTAGAGTCTCTCCGGCACACAGACAGCAGGTTCTCGACGCGCAGCAGATTGTCCAGCTGGGAGAGGAATTGAGATTCGCTACCCGCAGGCACTTCAACCTCTACCATGTCTTCTGGATGGACTAGGGCATGCGAGCCATTGGTCGGCGTAATGGACACGACAGATTTGGCCGTGGCCGTGTTCGTACCCAAGACCAGATAGGTCGGCTGAAGAGGAGCCGTAAGCACAGGCGCCAAGAGCGAGTAGGCAACCTTGATCACCACATCCGAAGCATCTTCAACAGCAGCCTGCCGATTCGACATGGACATCCTGGTCTGGAGAGAACTATTATGAACCAGAGCCGGCTTGGTAGAATCGAGCGAGAGATTGACCGGCGTGGTCTGCGGGTCGATGGCATGGTATATGGTTCGCTTGGATGCGTTGTACCGGTCGTTGATGACGTTTTCGTGATGAACGCGCGCAACCATGAACTGTCCGTTCTCAAGAGCGAGCTCATGCTCTTGTGTCCACAGCATCTTGTCGATGCTACCGTTCTTCTCCCATGTGGTGCCATAGCGCAGGCGTATGAGTGTCTCCAGAAGTTGTCGAGGATCGGGCTTGGTGCCGCTTTCCAGATCGAGCACTTGCGCAACTAGGTCGGGGATTTCGAGCAGCACGGTTCGTATGAGACCGATCGACATGTTCATATACGGCTCATCCGACCTGCAACCCTGTGTTACCCAGAGGACGGTTCCTTGGGTCTCGAATAGTCGCTGTATTCCCTTGAGCGCCTGTTCTGACAGGGAGCGGAAGATGGGCTCATCCAATTCCGCTAGGCAAAGAATCGCGCTGTTAGGTGTCGTCGTGGCGGAGCCTGTCATATCACCAAGTGTCCGATAGGCGGCATGCTTCACGCCAAACGGCTGGATTAGCCGAACGATTTGGCTAATGAGCTGGCTGGTACCCAACGTCTGACCACCGATGATCACTAGGTCCCATTCCTCTTCGTCAACTGGCTTGTAGGTGCTGAAGGAGGAAAGTGGCTCGCGGAGCAGCGAGACGCGGTCATCGACAGCTTGTGTAACCCAGACAGTCAGCGTTGAAGGAAATACATCGATCTCGGGGGTGGCCGTGTCAATGCCCGAGAAGCCGCATTCAAGGAGCAACTGGTGCCATTCGAGCGTCGATACACCAGGCGACAGCATTCTCCCGTCGTTCTGACCTAGCCACCAACCTGTGGTGGCAGACATCATGAAACCGGTACGGCTCACGTCATTGTTGGTGATCTCTTGCATGACTAGGTAGCCTCCAGGCTTCATGAGCTGGCGTGCATTCCTCAGAGTGCGGCGTAGATCAGTCGTCGCGTGGAGGACCAGAGAGGCCACGACCATGTCGTACGAATGTTCTTCGTACCCTTGTGCCACAACGTCTTTCTCGCAGTCCAGAGTCTTGAATATCATCTTGTCGCTCACGGCAGAGAATACCTGTTGTGCAGTCTCGAAGAAACCCGAAGAGATGTCGGTATAGGTGTAGGAGGCGAAGGAGCGGCCGATCTCTTTCATGATCACCTTGGTAGCTCCACCTGTACCAGCACCGATCTCCAGTACCTTCATGCGGCCGTATCGATGCACAATCTGCTTCACGGTCTGGCCGAGGAAGAGAGACCACTCTCGCAGGCCCATACCGACCTCGTAGAAGCGATCCAGGAGACCGTCCTTGGTCATGTGCTCGAGAATTGTTGTCTCGCCTCTGAGAACGGCCGGAAGGTTGTCACCTACTGCGCGGGCTAGTTGGAGCTCCGTCCTGTGTGCCCATCTGCGCGAGATTCAAGTCAGCATTCCTGATCGAAGAGCGAAGGAGGTAGAAGCAAGAAAGAAAGCCGAAAAAGAAGGTGCGCTTTGTCACGAGAGGAGGAAGGAGTATAACATACTTGACTTTCAAGGCCGCGATGTCGTCTGCAGTGTCATCCAGCCATCTGCTCTGAGAGTATGGTCTTGTTCCGGTGGTAGAAATGACGTGGTGGTAGAACTCGAACATGCACTCAAAATGCCACTCGAGGTTCATGGTTTGTCTGACGTCCTTGGGGAAGGTGCTGGTGATGTTCCTCATGTAATCGAGAACGACCCTTTCCATGACCTCAGCGAACTCGTAGTCCTCAGCCGTGGACCTGAAACCGCCCATGGCCAACTCGCAATCTGGGTTGAGCGGCGCCCAGATGTGCTCGGTGAAGAACTTCTTGTCCATATCCGCGGTGGGCTCAGCAAAAGCGACGACTTGAATACCCTCCATCTGAACCAGGCCGGCGCCCTCGTGGGTATAGATGTCGACATCGCCGCGGAGTTGCTTGGAAGTCATCGGGTTCTCAGTCAGGTGCGCGCAAGAGTTTACGCTCTTGCTTTCTGCCCCGAGATGCTGCTCGCACAGACCGACATTGACGCGGAAGCTTTTGATCCCAGTGGGAACATGCAGCTGTTGAAGACTGCCATCACCCGGGAAGCAATACGCCAAGAAGATGCCCTGCAGCGCCGTGTCCAGCATAGCCGGGTGTAGGAGCATCTTCACTGGCTCATCATTCTGCGCAGGCACTGAGATGGTCGAAGAAGAGTAGTCGAGCCTTCTCTCGATCGAAGAGAGCGTCCGGAAGTCGCCGCTATAGCTGTAGCCAATGGGCTCCAGAGATGAGTAGAACCGGTCTTCTGAGACGCTGGTGAGATTGGGAGGGTCACGTTTTCGAGACGGCAGCCATCGGGGGTGCGAATCTCCTGTCGTCACCCGAATCTTACCCGTCGCATGCGTGGATAGAAGTTCTACTTCTGCATTGTTCGACGCATGATACGAAAAGGAAGCGACGTAACTCTTGTTACCTTCTTCCTTGGCGATGTTGTGCAGCGTGAAGAGTGTCTCGATGCCGGCATCGCCATCTCCAAAGACAAGCGGTTTGCCGAGGCTGAAGTCCTGTATCTCTATCACAGCAATGTTTTCGCCTTGCGACAGCGATCTAGCTGCCTCCACGGCGGTGGCGATGTAAGCTGTTGCTGGATAGATGACCTGACCCTGAAGCTGATGGCCCCGGACCCAAGGCATCTCACTGAGCTTAAGCAGGTTCCTCCAGCGAATCTCGTTCTCGGTTACATCGGTCGTTCTTGCGCCGAGTAACGGATTGTGAGGGTTCTTGGCACTGGCTACAGCTCTAGACATCCGAGATTCGTGCCAGTAGAGTCTGTCGTGCTCCCAATGGTATGTGGGAAGGTCTTTCAAGAGATCTCGGCTGAGTGCACCGGATGTCGATAGGTCCATTGTATGGAAGTCGATTGGAGAAGGAGAGAACCGAGACCACAAGTCGCCAAGGGCGTTGCTGAACGTAACGATATCGTCTTTCCCACGGTGCAGCAAGCCCACATACGGCACTGCTTCCGCATCACTGTGGGCACGAAGCGTCTCTAATACTGGTCCCTTCAACGCTGCATGTGGGCCAACCTCGATAGCGAAGTCGAATTGGCCTTCTTTGGCAGTGGCAGCAGACTGTACGGCCTGGGAGAAGAGAACAGGCCGGAGCAGGTTATTCACCCAGTATGAGCCAGAGAGATCGCAATCACCTTGCATATCGCCGCGCATCTCCGTATTCTCATACGTGCTGGAGAACCACGAAGGACCTTCCGGCGTGTCATGTTGAGGTCGGATGTTGCAGCCCTTCAGGCCCTCGAGGAAACCAGCTGCCACCTTCTCCATGTGAGACGAGTGATACGCTTTGTCAACCTTCAAGACTCTTGCAAATTTCCCCTCGTCTTGGAGAATCTCCCTCGCCTGCTCGATAGCATCGCTATCGCCAGAAAGCGTGACGGCTGTAGGCGAGTTGTATGCAGCGACGCACAAACGACCCTGGAACATAGGCAGTTCGCAAAGCTCGTTCGCGTCCTCTGCAGATGCGCCAGCGGCCATCATGGCTCCAGGCTTGTCGGATGGACACATGGTCGAATAGTAACCCCGGTAGTACGCGATCTTGACCGCCTCTGCTCGGGTGATGAACCCTTTGGCGTAAGCTGCGGCAATCTCGCCTGAGGAATGGCCGATGATCGCATGAAAGCTGACGCCTGCGCTGCGGAGAAGATCGTACAAGATAATCTCGATTGTGGTTGTGAGCGGCTGTGCATATGCAGCTTCTGCGACGCGAGACTCAGACGCATCGCAGGTGAGCTGCTCCGCAAGTGTCCAACTTGGTCTGTGTGGCTCAGGAAGACGCTGCAGTTCACGATCCAGGTCTTCGACTATTGCCCTGATATACGGACTCTTCATCAAGCCTTTGCCCATAGTCGGCCACTGTGCACCCTGGCCAGTGAACACGCCCAGGATCTGTACTGGCCGCGGCAGCTCTTTGGCACGGGTACCAAAAATGGAGCCAGTACCTCCTTCCGACGATGCCGCCAGTAAGTCGTCAATCTTGGCTTGGAGGTCATCCGCCGACTTTGCCGATATGCTGGCTCGGATTGCATAATGAGATCTTCGTGCATACAAGGTGTAGGAAAGATTGCCGAGATCAACAGCAGGATGAGATTGAAGGTATTTCGAGTAGTAAGACAAGACTCCTCGTAATGCACTGCTAGATGCAGCTGAGAAGTTGAAGGGTGAGAACAGCGGAGTGGACAGAGTCGTACTGTCCGGTGTAGGGGTGCCAGTGGAAGGCAGAAAGTTCTCGATGATGACATGCGCGTTCGTACCTCCGAAGCCGAAGCTGTTGACACTGGCACGCCGAATACCATTCGCGAGATTTGGCCATGGTTTGGAGCTTGTCGCAATCTCGAGATTAGTGTAGAACGGCTCCACAGCAGGATGAAGTTTGTTGAAAAGCAGATTGGGTGGTATGACGCCGTGCTGTACTGCGAGAGAGGCTTTGAGAAGACCAGCCAATCCCGCAGTACCCTCGGTATGACCAATGACGGTCTTGATGGAGCCAACGTAGAGTGGATCGCCCTTATGAGACGTGCTATCGCCAGGGTGGAAGAAGGCTTTGCTGATAGCCTCAGCTTCTTTTGGGTCGCCAGCCGCAGTTCCGGTTCCGTGCGCCTCAAAGTACTGGCAGCGCTGATTGGGGTCTTTCGGATCCAGCCCAGCCTTCTTGTAAGTCTGCTCGATGAGATCCATCTGTGCAGAAGCACTTGGCATGGTGATACCTTTCGTTCGACCATCCTGATTAACTCCACTCTCTCGAATGATGCACTCGATCTTGTCGCCGTCGGCGAGCGCAGTGCTGAGACGCTTCAAGATCACAGAAGCTACACCCTCACCGCGCGCATACCCGCTAGCATCAGCATCCCACATGCGGGACCGACTATCGGCCGACAACATGTGCAGCGAGCTCTCGGCAATGTACTGCCCGGACCCGAGGATCATGTTAACTCCCGCCGCAACCGCAACGTCCGAATCGCCGCTTCGTAGCAGCTGGACTGCTTGATGGACCGCGACTAGGCTGGAAGAGCACGCGGTATCGATAGTCATGCAGGGGCCATGCCAGTCGAAAAAGTACGAAATGCGGTTCGACATGATACTTCGAGCCGTTCCTGTCGGAGCATAGGTTGGCAAAGTGTCGACATCCTTGTGCAGATGATCGTGGTAGTCGGCACACATGAGTCCAACGTAGACCCCGGTACGAGAGCCGATCATGGATTCCAGCGGCATTCCCGCCGCCTCCAGCGATTCGTAGACCACTTCCATCAGCAGGCGCTGTTGTGGGTCAATGGCGGCTACTTCGACGGGCTTGATATTGAAGAACCCCGCGTCGAAGTGACGGTGGTCCTCCTCGAGAAAGTACGACTCCCTAACATCCGTCGTTGCGTGGTGGTTCGGGTCCGGATGGTAGAAGTTGTCGATGTTGAAACGATCCTCCGGGATGCGCTTGAGAAGATCGCGCGGATTGAGCAGAAGCTCCCAGAGTTTGGACGAATTGTTCGAAGAGCCAGGGAAGCGCATGCCGCTTCCAACAACGGCGATGGGCTCTCCATTGCCGTGTGAAGTCTCGCGGTGGGCAGTCATTGCGATGGCAAGATTTCGTATAGCTTAGGACGCGGTGTTGAAACTCGACAATGATCACAGACGCGCGAAAGGATTTGGTGAGGCAATGTTTTCTTGGTCAAGTAATCCGTTTCATTCGTACTATCGAACTACACTACTACCTACTAACTTGCATACAAATGCTCACTCAGGGCTGACCCAACTATCCTGTGGCGTTCTCGACTTCGGCTTTTCGTGCAAACACCAACATTCGAGAGGATCTGGAGTCGTTGCTATCAGGCTGATGTATTTCGGGGTCGGTGTCAGACTCGTATATACAGCCAGTCCGATTCGGGCCTCTACATGGAATCAGTGTGCGAAGAAAGAATCCGGAGCGGATAAAGATGCTATGAAGAAACTGTAGCCTGATCGGGCCAGTACCGAGCATGCAAAGTCGGTACTTTTCTCTTTCGATATGGGCAACAAAAATACCGAATACTCTGCTGGGCCACGGTATCGGTACTATCCTGTAGTGGCGCTGAGGCTGCACCCGCTTGTAGTGAAGAAAAATCGTAAGTACCGAAATGATGACACAATATATAGACAGATAGGTCTTTTTTCCACATTCTTGCCCATTCGACCGTCAAACACGACCCGCAAACATACTTTCTGTTCATCTCTTCCTATCCAAGCGAGCACGCAGTTGTGACCAAGTCCGGCGAGGCCGAATCGAGTCGTTGGTCCATCGGATCATCCAGGCAAGGACACCAGCATCAAGCATAGTAAGTTCGTTCATCAAAAAAGGCAACGTGTGCAACATGCTAACCTTATCTCTTCAAGGCTTTCTTCACTTTCCTATAGAAAACATGCCGTCAGGACCAGTCATAAGTGACTGGATCTGCAAGTCGCTAGTCTTCTTTCTCGCTATTGCCATGCAAGCGCGCCTGACCACGAAGCTCACGCCTGGTTTCTCTAAAAATCTCGAAGAGAGACTCCCGGACCACAACAGAGTGCTGTTTTCATGGTGGCTGAACCCTTCGGATCAGCAGCTGAAAGCTTTCATGCTCGGCGTCAGTGCCTTCCTCTCCGTCGTACTCTGGGTACCGAGCCTCCGCGGTATCGGGCTGCCAATGGGCGTCGTCTTGTCTATAACAGGGCTTTACTCTGACTTGCAGTTGAAGGAAAGCTTCATTCCGCACACTGCTCTTTTGTTAATGTGCTGCGCTGCGCTGTATCTGGAGTAGTAGAGAGGGGTATTATGAGGGCCATGGATATCGTGCTGGACAATGTACCATGCACTTCGGTGACCTGGCGTTATCGATGTAGCTGTGCGCGTGCAATATTTCTCTTTGTCGGGTATCCTATCAATAAATCATGAGCTCTTGGCTTATATAAGCTGTATGTATGCCAATCGTGTATACCGCCTCTCCCCACAAGCTACGAGCCTTTCATCATCTAGTAAGAAAGTTTCTTCGAATCAAAGAGCCTCCGGCAGACGGTCCGCTAGCGCGAGGCTAGTGAGTGGGTACGGAGGTTGGGGCGCAAACGATCAAAGCTTCATCCCTTAAATACCCGTGAACGTGTGCAATCATCCGCTACAAAGCTCGTATCGTGAGCATATCGCACGCCTAAAAGGACCTTGTTGGGCATTGAGAGTGGTTCAAAATTTCTTTTTATACCCGCCTTGGCCATATATTGCGAGCTTAAAGATTGTAATCTACTGCCCCCACCCGTACTCCGCCCTCTCATTCCCGTCCCCTTTGACCCCGTCACCCACATCGTCCTCGTCAACCTGCTTGCAATCATCCATCACAGCGCTTTAAGCGCAGCAGTAATAAAGCACAACCAAGCCGGCAGATCTGTAGTCCAAGCTCTGATCCAATTCATCCGAAGCCAAGACTCCATGGAGATGACAACATTCCCATTTGGAATGTTTTTCTCGATAGCTGCTATGCGGCGCAGAGCCGTTGGCGCAAACAGCATATGAGCTAGACTGAAGAATAGTCCCCATGCATACCACATCGTCGAGCCGAACTGATGTGCCGGTATAAGCAGGTTGAGAATGCCGAGAAGGTAGCCGACGGGGTAGAAGACGATCAGCACCCACTGCCATCGAAGGCCGCCCCTAGTCCACCAGGCGGGAAGAATAGAGTTTGCTAACGGGCGGATGGGGTCCTGCACCCAAGTTCCGAACATCAGGTGCTCGTCGAGGGCGAACATGAGGGTCATGGAGGATACGAGCGCCGGACTGAGGCGGAGAAGCCGGAGAGCAATCTCCGCGAGTGACATGGCTGGCCGATGGATAGTGAGTAAGAATTCAATCTTGGTAGAGTTCATGAAGCTGATTTCCGTGCTTCCAAATCAAGTAATCCTTGACATTTGCGACGCTTTGGAGATGATAGCTGGAAGGTCACCTTGTTGCTCGCAATTTATCCCTGCAATTGCATCAGTTTTTCTGCTTCCGAAGGTGTGTGGGACGTGTGTTGTGGGAAAACTGGAAAGTCCCGAACACCTGGGCACGTCTGACCGTCTGACAGCGCGTGCATATCACGCCACTCGGCTACCACGTCCCAGAAAATCCACCGAAGCCCATTCGGCTCGAATTACCCCCTTGAATCTGGGAAGCGTCATATCCACGGGCGTGGTGTATGTTCAGTAATGATTCGTAACACCTGAAGGCGTCTTAGAGTTTGTGGGGGTATCTTGCCAAGACTGAGTGCCAGAGAATACAATTTGTGAAGTTTACAGAAGGCAGTGATACCTTATCTAGCGTTTTATTAACGGTATGTATGAGAATCTATTTGCACCGCTCAATGTTGTCACACATCAGTATCTTTACACTGGCTTGTACACAAGCTCATGTAGTCTGCGAATCTCCTCCTTCAGCGCCTTGGTCCCTGCTCTATCTGCCGAGCCATTTCCGCATCCTTCACTTTTCAGCATCAGCTCGAGGAGGTGCCGGGGGATAACACTGCCGCGAGTATCGCTCTCGCATCCATCGCCATCTGAGCCGGCCTCGCGATCATTCGGGTAGCCCAGTAAACGGCCAATTCTATCTACCATTCTAATTACAGCTTGAATAAGAACAATGATCTGCAGGTCCGGATCGGGAGGCAAGGAGACGTCAACTATGTTGAGGAAGGAGATCGTAAAGAGATTAATCTGGCGGCGTGTGGCGAGTAGCGCTGCTCGAATGGCGGAGAAGGTATTTCGACAGTGGTGTAGGAGATTTGCGTGGCAAGACAGTAAAAGAAGGCTCGTAGGCATGTCAACGCTACTGCTATGAGACGTCTGGTGCACTACAGCGAAGTCAACACTGCTATCGGTTCGACGCCTTTTTAGCGGCGATCGGCCTGTCGTGTCAGACATGTAGCTTCTTGACTCATCAACGTCCAATCCTTCGATTGGACTCAGCCAACTACTGGCTACAGTGCTAGACTTGCGATTGTCGTGTGAGTCGTAGATAGCCGAGTGATTGGGTCCGACGATGTCGACGAGCAGCCTGTGGTAGGTTTGAAGGCTTTGCGTCATAAAGATGACAGTATCGCAGAGAGTACGGTTCTCCTCTGGTGGTGTAGCCAAAGCTGTCAGACCCAAACCCGAGTGGATGTTCGTTGACCCGGCCCCTGTAGAGGTTGCGGCCCCCAATTGTCGGGACAGCTGCATATTCAAGTCTGACAACTCTTGCATTGTCTCTTGGCGCATGGGTGAAAAGCAACCGCGTCCGTTGAGTGGCTCGGTAGAATCGATTGTAGGTCGTTCGTCTTCCGTGAGTGTTGGAATAGACTGGCCCGTGGAAAGATCCATCGTCGGAAGGAGGAAGTGTTCGGTCGGTAGATTCATCGAATCGTCTTCGAGGGTGGCTTCCCCAGCGAGTGCAAAGTCGAAGGGGTCCAGGTACTGAACTGTGACACTTTGTAGGGTTGGGTCAATCGGTGTATCGTCGAGATCATGTACTAGCCAAGCGTCGCTGTCCATGGTAAAGTCGACAGCGGTTCTCGTTTGAGATACAGCGTTGGGAAGAGGTGATGATCGCGTGGGTTTGGACGGGTCGTGAGCACTGTCGCTGCTCTCTCGAGACTGGTCCTTGTCTGCCCGTCTCGGTCTACCCATCCGTATCCCGGTATCGATGATACACGTTGCACCGGCTTTCTGGCACCTCTCACAAGGGGCCTTGGAATTCGAGCGCCGTATGCATCGTAGCTTCTGACCTCGACATCTGTCACATGCCAGCTGTTGGGACTTCTCTTTCTTTGGGGTCTCCACAATAGAACCCGACTTGCAACCCGAGAAGCAGCTGGAAGAATCTAGACGTGGCATGTTGGGAACAAAGAAACGTCCGCGAGTAAATCATGCGAGGACATGCTAGGTCGGTAGCACCTAGACAGGTAAGGACGAGCGATGGTGATAGTGCGAACTATATGCCGTGACTCCCCAATGCATGAATTGAGGCTAGTCTTCAGCTACAGAAGCAAGTGAGACTTCTCGGCAAGCTTGCGATATTGCTATGACCAGCTTACGTGAGGCTAATGATGTACAGCAGAGAACCCTGTAGAACACGAGGAAGATGATAGGACTGACTCTATTGTTGTCTTATCCCGCAGAATAGGTTCTTATCGCAGGTCCCAGAGCGGCGTGCTGCTGCCAGGCAGAGAGTTGGTGGTGGAGACCCAACGACCACTCAATCAAGAAACCTGCTCTCCCGAGCGTTGAACGAGGAGGAGCCGAATGCTAGCTGAGGTGTGCAGCTGTGGCATAAATGCAATGTGTTAGTGGATGGAAGATATAGCCAAAGTCTCTAAGGACACCCGTTTGGCTCCTCGTCCAAATGGCGGGATACAATGGGACTTGCCGTGAAGGATTCAAGGTCGCCGAGACTTTTGAACTTGCAGGACGCATGGCAAACCATTCGTTCATTAAGCGAAGGCGTGGCAGTACGACCCGAAGGTGCGACCCAACCTTGAAAGCATGCGTTACAGTGCGACCCCAAACGCGGGATACGGCGGCGGGCCGTTGGGCCACCCGTAGGAGCCACCCGTGGGCTGCCCAGGCGGGTGGGGATCTGATTGCGAACTCACGCCAGGGGGCCTCACATGGACTTCTCCGCGACGGTTTGATTAAGGCTTTATCCTATCTTCGTCACGCTAACAGCCGTCGTCATCTATTCCGTCATTTGCTCGTTGGATTTAATATGTATATGAGACATGCGGGTGTACCTAGACGTGATGCTTACGGAAAGTGTTGCGGTGACCATCTGTGGCTGGAGATGTGGCTCAATATTACTTCGTGCCGGCGCTTTTGCCGGCACGCTAACCAAAACAAGGTGCGGAATGTATACACCGGTGGAAGGCAGCGAGGTGTCTACCAACATGTGTTTGGGGGCTTTGTCACACTTGAGAGCAGTAGCTTCCAAGCCACCTGCAGGAAGCCTGTCGATCGAGCTGAAATAATTCCACTTCCAACATCTAGCCGCGGAGGATCGCAAAACCCTGCGAGGTTGAGTATGGCCCACCCAGTAAAACCCTCCGCGGTGATGGCCAGGCTTCTTGCAGCCTTGGATACGTAGTCACAGACAGTTCCTCACATGCAACCAAAGGTGCGAATACTTCCGGACGTTCCATCAACTTCCTGTACCAAGGTTTCAACACAGCCCGTTGCCTACGCATCATCGTACTACAAACCTGATACCAACCACACGGTCAGCCTATCGCCCAAAAGGTCAAAAGATCCTTCCAACTGTCCTTTTTGTTGTGTGAGATGACACAGCAAAACCCAGCCGCTCCGAACTCGGAGTCAAATGAAGCTTCGGTCGATGCCCGGGATGCGACAACGGAAAAGAACCCGCCAAAGTTCCAAAAAGGTCCAAGATTCTGGGCCATCATGGTCGTCCTCTCATTAGTGAGCCTTCTCACTGCTTTGGAGGCCACAGTTACCTCGACGGTTATGCCATCTCTCGTCGCCGATCTGGGTGGGGGCGAAGAATTCATCTGGGTTTCTAATGCATACTTCTTGACCATGTAAGGCTTCTGCCCCAGAGAGCCTTGTGCTTAAGCGACGAACTCGTAACTGATTTAGATAGGACTTCTTTGATGCCCATGTATGGACAGCTCGCCAATGTATTCGGTCGTCGGTGGCCCATGATCATATCAGCGGTCGTCTTCATGATAGGGAGTGGCGTTTGTGGCGGGTAAGTTATCACACCCTTGAAATCCGACTCGCGATCCAATTTCTTCGTGTCAAGCTCGAAGTCTTTGCTGATGAGAAGATGAATGCGCAGAGCGACCAACATATCCCAAATGATCGGCGGTCGAGTGGTACAGGGGATTGGAGCAGCAGGAGTCGCCGTCCTCTGTGAGATTATCATCTGCGACTTAGTGCCGCTTCGAGAGAGGGGAACCTACATGGGCGCCGTGTTTGGCATGGTCGGTCTCGGTGCTGCTCTTGGTCCTTTCTTTGGCGGACTGCTCGTGAGTTACAGCACCTGGCGCTGGGCTTTCTACATGGCTCTTCCCATCGGCGGCGTTGCGGTCGTACTGCTATTCGCCTTTCTGAAGGTCAAATACGACAAATCTCAGACTTGGGCCACCAAGGCTTCGAGCCTCGACTGGCTGGGCAACGCACTTTTCGTCAGTGGTTGTGCTCCGGTCCTACTTGCCGTTAGCTGGGCAGGAGGAAAATATCCATGGTCATCTTACCAAGTCCTCGTACCGCTCTTGCTTGGGTTGGCCACGTTGGGGGGCTTCATCGTACTCGAAGGCAATGCTCGCCTGACGCCAAATCCCATCATGCCACTCCATCTCTTCGGCAACTCTATGAGCCTCATCGTCTTCCTCCTCGCCTTTCTCCACGGTATTGTCACTATGTGGGCGCTTTACTTCCTCCCAGTATACTTCCAAGGCGTTCTCGCAGTAGATGCATACAAGGCCGGCATCTATCTTCTTCCCACCATCCTCGCACTTCTCCCAGGCGCTATCGGCGGCGGGTTGCTACTCAGCAAGTTCGGTCGCTACAAGCCCATTCTCGCCACTTCCTTCGCCTTAATCGTCATCGGGTTTGGCGTATTCACGCTCCTGGATGAGACGTCGAGTGCAGGCGCGTGGGTGGGCTTCCAGGTGATTGAATCCTTTGGCGCGGGCTTCGGCATGGGGGCCATGCTCCCCGCGCTACTAGCCTCTCTGAGCGACAAGGATACAGCAGTAGCGACGGCCACGTGGGGCTTCATGCGAAGCTTCGGCGTTTTGTGGGGCGTGGCCATCGCCGGTACCACCTACACCAACCGCGCTGCGCAGCTGGCTCGCTCAGGTGCCATCAGTGACAAGATGGTAGCTGCTCAATTTATGACGGGCGGCGCATACGCGGCAGCCGAGGTCGACTTCCTTGACACGCTGTCTGCTCAGGTGCGTGCGCAAGTAATATCTGTACAGAGCACCGCGCTCCAGCGATCATGGCAGGTTGCCATCGCCTTTGGTGGAGTGGGCTTCATTGCTGCTGCTTTGCTGAAGCAGGTGCCGCTTAGAAGGGAGAACGACACTGAATTTGGCATGACAGACAGTAAAGACAAGCCCACCGAGGAGGAAGCGAAAGGTGCAACAAAGGCTGAGGCTCCAGCATCGTGATTCTATTACCTGAATGCCAACAGAATAGAATTTGATAGACCAAGGCAAACCCAGCGCTAGCTACAGGTATCGAAGATTGCGGGAAACTTCCCTGCTTCGATGCAAGCCACCGCATACATAGAGTCTTTCCTAGCGGAACGAACACTTAAATCCACAGCTCAACGATGTGCTAGTAACAACGGTTAGCTGATATACAATGTTCCAGAGCTTCAAATCAAAGTACACGAGGCAGAATGCATCGCGTGCCACCGTGAACTCCAGAGGACGGCTCATGGTTGGGGGAGTTAGTGATTTAGTAATTACTAAGTATTACTAAATTAGTAATACTAAGTAAAAAAAAGTTAGTAATTACTAACACTAACTTCTTACTAATAGTTAGTAATTACTAACTAGTAATTACTAATTTAGTAATACTTAGTAATTACTAAATTACTAATTAGTAATAAAAGACTTAGAGATTTTTATCTTTCTTACTTTATAGTATATATTTAAGTATAGCTACTATATATAATAGTATCTCTAATACTTTAAGTTTTATAATTATATATATATAATAGATATATTATTTATATATTTTATCTATAGTATATAGCTTATATAGTTCTATAAAGTAATAATAATAAAAAAATAATATTAAAATCTTTCTATAGTTGTATACAGCGAGTACAAGGTGTTTAGAAAATACACCTATAATAAGATTACTATATAGAGTTACTAACTGCGTATTATTACTCTACTCTATATTAATACTTTACTATAATAATATTAAAATCTTTTTAAAGCTTTATATTTAAATAACTAGACTAAGTAATATATTATTACTTTTAGTAAAAAGTTAATAGTTTATTCTATTACTTAGTATATTAATAAAGATAGTAATTATATAGTATATTATTATATTAGTTATAAAAGTAGTAGTTTAAAACTTTAAATAGAGTATTTTAGTACTAGTAAATAGTTATATATCTTATAGCTTAGTAGTTTAATATATATATAGCTCTAGAAAAGAGTATAAGTACTATATAGTAATTAGCTAAAACTAAAATATATAATTAATAAATAGTTAGATTATAATCTATATATAGTATAAAAAGATATAAATATTAATCTAAAAATAAACTTTTAATAAAGCTTAGAAATATTAAAATAAACATAATTATATATATAGCTTTACTAGTAGAGTTATATTATTAAGTATATATAAATAGTAGAAAGTAAGTTTAGCTTAAAGTATAGTTTAGATTAAAAGTTTTAGTTTAGACTAGTATACTTTATATAA